>NC_089491.1:81378739-81692969 GCF_036850765.1 Saccopteryx bilineata | reverse complement strand
GCTAAGAGAAAGAAGAAAGTGGAGGCAGAGAATTATTTATTACTACCCATTCTGGGAAATGTCCACCTTGTTTTGGTTGGCAAATTATAGGGCAATTAAATAAGTGACAGGAAACTTTGCTTTTAATAAACAGTCTTTATTTAGAACCCATAAACATATCAGGGCAATGCTACATTTGAGGTGCACTAAGCTCTATTGCATTGTGCAGGGGCTGACCCAGGCCCTGACACCACTGATTTATTCCCTGAGCACATGGATGGCATGGGGATGGGGGAGATGAAGACCTTTCTGCTGCTTAGGAAGGGACACTATCCCAAGTTCTTCCTTTTACACTGCTTTCCCTCATGTCTTTTTAGCTTAGCCTAAATAGTTTAGCACATCACCTTTTAAAATGTGCCACTTTTGGAGAGTGTGCTTAGGGCCAGGGCTCAGAACTCAACATCCATGCCCACCCCTGCTCCTGCTGGAAAGATCAGCACAGGAGTGCAGAAATGAGCCTGCATGTAGGTGTTAAGGAAAATTATAGCCTGGAGGGCAGAGATCTCCATGATGGATAAAATGCCTCTTACTGAATGAATACCTATGTTCTAGGCTTTCCACTAGGAGTTTAAGACACCATCACATTTAATTCATTATGATCTGGGTAAGACAGGCATTGTTATTTTTTTTTTCAGTTGAGGAAACTATTACTCAGAGAAATAATTAAACTTTCTAAGGTTATGTGGCAGGGAAAGGATTTAAACTCAGGACTGCCTGACACCAAACCAATTATATAAAACCACCAGGGTCAATAGCAAAGGTTTATTGCCATTCAGGTAGACAGCTGGCAAAGGATGGATTGAACATGAAGTGGTAAGGGTGAGGTGGTCCGGGCTGTGACTGGAAATCTGGGAGTGGCAATTGTGTTACTCTAGGCTGGGAAATGGTGAAGAGTGAGTCGATAGTGGGCGGGTCAGTTACTCAGCTAGCAGGACCCCAGTTAGAATCCTCTGGTTAGAATAGTTAGAGTGCATAGGCAGTACCCAGATGGTGCTGCTGGCTAGGAATAAGCAGGTAAACAATAGAGACAAAGATGGATAAACCGGGGCTGAAGCCCAATAGTTAGAATACCTGCATAGGACACTAGTTAGAGTTGGGTCTCAGAAATGAGGCAGAAGCCAAATTTTGAAAATTGGTCAAATAGAAGCATATAAACAAGAAGTATCTTAACTAACCACCAGATGTAAGCCCAAAGAGGACAGGGACAGGGGTTATTCCAATCATAACACAAGGTATACCCAGGGCCTGGCATATAGCAAGGGTTCAATACCTGAGTGTGAGGGTAACTACGCTTCTAATTAAACTTCACATTTTCATCAAATATACATATTTTTTCTGTTCCAAACTGGTTTCCAGTCTCTACAACTTTATAGTGCTTAAAGAATCACCTGTTTTAAAATGCAAATTTTAAAATTGCATATTTCCAGGACTCACCTGCAGTGGAACTGAGGTTGTAACTGAGGGCTTTTTAACAAACACCTCAGAAAATTGCAATACAGGTGGTCCTAGGCTCACATTTTGAAAACTATTCCTCTACAGCCTTCTGATCCTTATACCCAGGGCCACTTGGCTCTCACCCCTCTTCCTCCAGCCTGTCTCTAACTCTCCTGACCAGTCTTGACCCTGAATATGATGTTTTGAACGTGTTTCACTCCCAGAGGATTCTTTCCATCCTCTGAAGCTACCTCCATGCTTTGTTCATCCAAGAGTTACCTGTTCTTCAAGGCCCAGAGTAAGCACATAACCTGCCTGAATCTGTTTCTGATAACATCAACTCTGGGTTGGGGGCATTTGCACAAAATACTAAAGGTATTACCTGAAAAAAAGGGCTTCTATTTTCAATATATTTGGGAAATTATAGTCATTCAATGTTAAAGAGCTCTCTTCACTGCAGATTAGCTTTAAATATTCTAATGAACACCATGACCCTCCCAAAAAGGGACCCCAAAAAGGGATCCCTTGTGTTTCTGTAGAAGATGGTTTGGGACGTAATGCTCTCATCCATACTCATCTTCCTGTTCTCTGAACTTCTTTTTTGTATTTGTGGTTAATAATACAAAATGGAACGCTTATTTGCATTACTGTTCATCCTTTTTCACCTGTGCTAAATGCTCACTGAGGTCAGGAGTCAAGTGTTATCCTCAGCCTCTCCTCTCCACATCTATCTTAGGGCTGACCCATTAATAAGAACTCAATACATGTTCAAATGCAAGTAAAATTTTTTCCCCCAACAAAATGAAATGAGTCATTAAAATGGATCTAGAGCTTAGGTTCAGTCTGACATTATCTTCTTTGCAAGAAGTGTTTCTTCTAAGTCACTTTTGAAAACATTGTCTTTTGTTTTTTAAAATCTTTTGTCTTATCAACATCATATAGACAGCACTAAACTTTTAAACTATTTTTATAAAACAATGTTAAAAGTAGTTTTTACCTCTTAAGAAAATCTTAGGACATTCCAACAAGTACAAAGAGCAGAAAATTGTAGCTCAAATACATCAATTGTTAAGAATTTAGTTATTTCTAATAAGTCCTCCCCACCATACTTACATACTAAAATAAACTGATATTTTTATGCCAAGCTTCTTTATGTGTCCACCAGGGCAGGGGGACTTGGTACTGCTAGAAGCACTTTGGTCTGCTCTGGTCTTGCCAATTGGCACTAGTGTGGCTTGCCACCTGGCTTCCTGGTCAGTCAGTGTCCTTCATAACCCCAGACTCTGGCTTGAAACCTAGAGCTCTCTCAAATGCCAAGAATTTTCCTGTACAGGCTTTCTCTGAAGACAATTTCTATTTGACGTGAACAAGTGCTGAAGGTGGTAAAAGGGGCTCATGACAAAGACAGCTGCCCAAAGAAAAGCACGACTCCCAAGGAGAGTGTCAGCATCAGGAAGGCCAGTGCCCAACGTGAGCTGCGGTTGGCTCAGGGCAAGGAAGAGAAATGAAAAAGAAAAGGCTCAGTATTAGTGGCACATTATTGTATGTTACAAGAGCACTAAGAGAAAGCAGCGCTCTGAAATTCTCATTTGTCTTTTCTATGAAGGAAGATTATCTTCAAACTGGAGAGGAGCAGAGCAATACGGTTGAGAGGTTTGTGTTTTACTGGATGTAGGAAAAGAAAAACATGTTAGTTGAGAGTGAAAATGATGTTGATAATTATTCCCATGTCTTTAAGACTCTGATTATTAATCTCTCAGGAGACTTAAAACAACTTTGAAAATGATCATTAACCAAGCCAATTATTTCCATGGAATCATGGAGAACTGGAGATATGCCAAGAGTCTTTTTTCCCCCTCAGAAATTCTTTTTATTCAGTCTGTTGAGTATGAAAAGGCAGAGGATTAATGAAACTATCTTTGGCAAAATTTTTGGGTGAATTTAAAATGTAGATGGTTTGTAAGTACTTGGAAATTTAAAAGATCACCAAGAGCCAAAATGGATCTACTATAAAGATATATTTTAAGTCAAACATTTCTTTTTAAAATAATCAGATTCAAATAAATCTCATTCATATATTAATAGGTAAGAACCAACATCTATGTGGGAATTAATATGTGTGACCTCAATTGATCCACATATCTTCATAACAAATCTTTGTATCAAGAATTATTAATAAATTTGACCCTCATTTTACAGGTTCTTGGAAAAGTTAAATAATTTATACAATCTTTCTCACCTAGCACATTGTGGAATTTAAAGAGATTTTCTAACTCCGAGGCCCCTGTGTATTTCTTATATCATTCATCATACTCTATAGATATTGTGTATCTTGATTTGAGCCAGGCAGTGGCCAAATCTTTAGTGGCATTCTCATGGAAAGTATGGGGCATAATGAATGATTGTAAATATATTGCACTGTGATTGGTTGACCAATGTAATCAATTAATATTGACTTATAAATTGATATCATCTTCAAAGGAATTATTCAGATGTATATGCCAAGCTCTCTTCTTTTTCCAGTTTTGTTCAATAATTTTAAGCAATACATAAAAACATGAACAACATATGTACCAGGTAATATTAACACACTCTACGACTTAGATGTACGAAAGTGTAACTTACTTCTTTTTTTTATATTTGAATTCAACTTTGCTTTTTCAGTCCTAGAGCTCACAATCTATTTTATCCCATTTTATTGTGCTGATTTTTTTCTATCAATATAAGTGTTATCATCTAAGTCTTAATCCATTCACTGTGAGACAAAGCACAGTATTTCAGGACTTCTTCTCCTTCACTCTCCTCCTTTTCTTTCTGGAAGAAATCTGTGCACAGAGGGAAGCTTTCAGAAATAACATCATGGCCACAGGAGGAGGGCCCTCTGGCCTCTGAGTCCTTGTCCGGTCTCTGTTTGTAGTCAAATGGTTCACCTGGCCTCTGGTCATATAGCAGCATCTGCTGATGTTTGAAAATCCTACCACAGCTCTCAATGAGACATCATAGTCTGGTCTCACATCTGTACACTCAGCTACTTCATTCCCTTTGCTCTTTCACTGGGACATGGTGAACTACCTTCTCCAGCGCTAGTATGCTCTGCTCAAGCACTGCCTAGTGTGTGTTCCACTGCCCTGAACCACAGGGTAATTTGTGAGTGATTGTTTTCCAGACAAACAAGGCACAAACCCCTGTGCCCAGGAGTCTTTTCTCATCGGCTCAGGATTTCTACTGCCTCTCTTCCTTCTGTCCCCAAACCTTCAGCTTCTAAATTGAGATATTAGAAAACCTAGTAGGAGGTGAGGGAATGGAGGTGGTCATGACAATTCTCACTAGTTGAAGGTCTGCTACATGGTATTTTTCAAACTGTGAAGAAAAATCTTCAAATGATAAAGAATAATTCTGGATGTAAGTGTGTCCATCCTCATTGTTGGTCTTTCAGTGTCAGAGTATTGTATTACTAGTTCAACTTTGAGGATAATTAAGAAAATATAGATAAAGTAGCTGATGTGCTTGATCCTCAATAAATGGTCCTTATTCTGAGTATTCTCTTAAGTATTTGGATTCAGAATACATCCGCTAACTCATTTGGATTTCCTTAAGAAACCCTAAATTTATCAACTTGCTGGAGAACCTGAGCAATACCCAACCATCTCCTAATATTTATATTACATAAAAGAGTTCTGGAAGCATCAGCTGTTTCTCTCTTAGGAGTGATTTGATTCCCCTGTCCCTGACTGTCAGGAGGAGGCCTGATGAACAGTATTGAGAAGTTAGAGGCAGGGGTCAGTGTCAGACAGGCTGGGAAAGCTCTGCTAAGTTTACCCTCTGGGCATAAGTCTATTTCTTCTTATCAGCAGTTTTTCCTGTTGCTTGCCAGTTTGCAAAAGACAGCAGCAAAAAGTGAGCTCCAGAGGGGTAAGGTATGGGAAGGTGGAGGAAGAAACTTACAACTAGAATTTGTCTCATTAAATCTGTCAAAGTCAGAGGAACAGAAGGCAGCAAAGAGCTAAATCAGATGTCACTAGCTTTCAGAATATGTTGACATGTGGGGAAGGAAACTGTAGTGACAATGTGCCCTTCATCTGCGTTGGCTCTCAGCTGGTATTAATGATAAAGCCCTTTGCAGGCTGCTGTGGGAGGCAGACAGCTGTTTAGTACCCAAGGATGGAGGTGCAAAGGACAATTACAGCTGATGGGCTACAGGACCCTTGCGATGACTTATTGCCTTTTAAGAAACATTTTGTTTTGATAAAACTGACTTATTGTGATTTTGTCAATCTGGACCCACCATGAACAGTTCAAATGATCAAACTTTTTACTTATAAGGATGAAAATATTTAAGCTTATATTAGAGAACTATACAGAACCTTATCAACCCAGACTCTATGATTATTAATATTGGATGCTATAAATGATAATAGACTAATTACTTAGAATGGATGAAAGAAAATACTGGCTTGCACAAAGGTGTATAGTGGAAAAAGTATGGACTCTGGATATAGATGGATAGGGGTTCAAAATCCTGACTCTCTGTGTACTGAATGTGTCTCTTTGGGCAATTTAGGTAATTTCTCTGTGACTCAGTTTTCTTCCTATTCCAAAGAAGAATGATTATTTCTTATTGTGAACACTTATTGAAATAATATATGGTATACTGTACATGATGTAACTGGTACTCAATAAATACTAGTTTTCTTGTCTTGCATATTTTCTTTATATTTCAGAATATATTTTAATTAACTACTCACCCAAATATGAAAGGATCAACTTAGGACTTGGATCTACTACAGGTTAGAGCAGGGGTCCCCAAACTACGGCCGACGGGCCGCATGTGGCCCCCTGAGGCCATTTATCCAGCCCCCGCTGCACTTCCAGAAGGAGCACCTCTTTCGTTGGTGGTCAGTGAGAGGAGCATAGTTCCCATTGAAATACTGGTCAGTTTGTTGATTTAAATTTACTTGTTCTTTATTTTAAATATTATATTTGTTCCTGTTTTGTTTTGTTTTTTACTTTAAAATAAGATACGTGCAGTGTGCATAGGGATTTGTTCATAGTTTTTTTTTATTGTCCGGCCCTCCAATGGTCTGAGGGACAAGTGAACTGGCCCCCTGTGTAAAAAGTTTGGGGACCCCTGGGTTAGAGTTTAATTACCCAATCTTACATCTTACTCTGAAGGTTCTAAACAAACCACACATTTCCTCTCAAGACTTGATCAGATCATATAAGCGCTGTTGACACCTCTTTCCTGAATTCTTGCTCCTCAGGAAAAAGGGTCATTTGTACCTCTTTGGCTGCTCTGATCTGAATCTTTAGAGTAGGTATTGTTCTTTTGCTGCAGAGAACGCAGAGTACCTCCTTGGGGAGAGATAATTTAGAGAAAGGAAATGAATATTTTCTTCTAAAGATGGTGAACAGGGAAATAGGCCAAGTCAATATGGTAAGAGCATAGCTTTTGGTAACCATTTAAAAAAATCAGAAGCTGGAAATATGGTCAGATAAGGTGGTTTTTATTTTTGAACGTTTATTTAAAAATCCTATGAATAAGTAAAACTAAATTCACATGCATATATTTAACAACTGGTCTATACTTTGAAGAATGAGAGTAAATAAAAGTGTAAAGCACTTCACAAAAGTAGTAAAAATAAACACCAGTTAAATCTAATATTTGCTATGGAGAAATATGGTCAGAATAACCATACTAATGATTTAATATAGAAGTTTCTATGAATCAGTGCCTCTTTTTTAATGGTAGATTTATTTCTTTAAAATGAATACACATTTTTCTTTGTTACCTGAGCATAATGCATAAAAATCCATTCAGCATCAAAAGTTGAAATTCTGAGCCCCTGAGATAAATATCAAAATGGTCTCTTTCCCATTGATTAATATGAATTTGGCCCTGGCCGGTTGGCTCAGCGGTAGAGCGTCGACCTGGCGTGCAGGGGACCCGGGTTCGATTCCCGGCGAGGGCACATAGGAGAAGCGCCCATTTGCTTCTCCAACCCACCCCCTCCTTCCTCTCTGTCTCTCTCTTCCCCTCCTGCAGCCAAGGCTCCATTGGAGCAAAGATAGCCCGGGCGCTGGGGATGGCTCCTTGGCCTCTGCCCCAGGCGCTGGAGTGGCTCTGATGGCGGCAGAGCGACGCCCTGGAGGGGCACAGCATCGCCCCCTGGTGGGCAGAGTGTCGCCCCTGGTGGGCGTGCCGGGTGGATCCCGGTGGGGCGCATGCGGGAGTCTGTCTGACTGTCTCTCCCCAGTTCCAGCTTCAGAAAAGTACAAAAAAAAAAATGAATTCATTGCTGTTACATGAAATTACTAGGTCAAACTAGCAGAGGCAAAACCACCTAAACCTCAGGTCAATATAGCAGAGGCAAGAAACAAAAATGGATTGGAAGGATAATGAGAGGTTCCTAATGAGTGACAGAGAGTGGGACAGGCCAGCTGTGGGAAGGCAGGCTTGCAGTTGGGCCTCAGGGACAAGCACAGCTAGGGACTTGAACATTCACTGCCCAAGCTCTCCCTTTCTACTATTTCTGCTCACTGACCTTTCTCACTTTCATGTGTCCTCCACGGAATGGAAGCTTGGCTCCTGCGGCACTTCTGAACTTCACAGACATGACTCCCACAACCTAAAAGGAGCTGACATATCCCTTCAGGCCTAGCTCAAGAAATATGGAAGGACAATTCTGATTGGACAGCTTGGGTACTGCCCTAGGCTCAGCCATTGGTGATGTGGTCAAGAAATACAGCCTAATTGGTGGTGGCGCAGTGATAAAGCATCCACCAGGAACACTGAGGTCTCTAGTTCAATACCTTGACATTGCCAGCTTGAGACTTCATGGGCTTGAGTGACGTCACGGAAATGGCGCCGTGAGCAGCGCGTCCGACAGATCTCCCCAAAATCACAACAAATTTATCAACTAGAAACAGAAAAATTTATCCTCGGAGCATTCCGGAGTTCCACACAAACTGAAAGCGAAAGGACTGTTATCACTTGAATCTGAGAGATGAGGGTGTGGAGGAAGCTACCTCAGGGACGTTCACTCAAGCCGCGGAGGGAGTGCGCCTGTGGTGAGTCAGCCCACACTCAGGAGCGGCGAGCAGCCGCCGGCGCATGCCCAGTCTGGTTGCAGAGCGAGCACCGCTGACATTCCCAGCGGCCCGCGCACTGCGAGTGAGAGTCACCAGCCACCGGGGCCTGGAGCACCCCATTCGCACGCGTGCCCTGGGCATTCCACACGCCCAGAGCGCCCTGCTGGCCCGCACACCCAGGGTGGCCCATTATCCTGCGCCCGGTGCGCACCAGCCGCCAGTGGCGGGGCGAGCAGGAGAGGCGCCAGGGCGGTCTTCCCTACTTGGGAGATTCTCTCCGTGGGCGGGGCACCTCACCCAGCCATTCAAGCTAACAATCAAGCGTTGGGGGAGGGGCGCGCGCAGGCAGCCTGAAATACCTTAGGGAGCACAGCTGCGACCCAATCACTGAAATTAGCTTAACCCATGAAATCTGCGCACCCACGGGTTCTAATTGATAAGATCTCTCTCAGTTCTGCGATCCAAGACAAGAGGCGTGATATTTTTTAGTGCCTCTCGCTAAAGGGGCGGGGGCAACTTCTGATTGATAGAGCCTCCATATTCAGGGATAAACGCTAACAAGAGGGACTTGGCAGATAATAAGATCTATACTACACTAGTCGCAAGCAGAGACTAGTGACTCTTCTTCCCAGCAAAAACAGGCTACAAAGTGTAGAAAGCCTGGGTTGAGAGGTCCAACTGAATGCTAGGCGCTGAACAGTCACCTTGACAACAATTGACTCCCACCCCTGCCTGATTACACTGGAGGCTCTGACTGCCAGAACCTTTCCCAAAGCCTTGCGCTGAGTGGAGATAGAGTGGGGATTTCCCAGCTCTTTGAGCCTCTTACTCCCCAGGCAGAAGCAGTTGCAGCCTTATAGCTGGATCACCAGGCTGCTAATTCAGGAAGGGGGGACTAGGAGAGAGACTCCAGGAAAGCAAACTCTCTCATCGTTGGACCCTGCAAATGCCAACAAGCCTTGACTACCAGCAAGACTAAAGCCAATTATATGACATTGCCATAGAATCCCATCAACTGCAAATCCCTACCTAAGTGTGACACAAGGGCAGAGCCTGGGGTACAGAGTCACCGACCAGGAAGAGGGAGAGAAAAGAAAAAGGAAGAAGTTAACCTCTCAAAATCAAGAAAAATCCACAGACTATACAACTTGTTCCACTAATTTTTTTGTTGTTGTTGTTTGTTTCTTCTATCTTATTGCCTTTATTTCCTCCACCTCGGTCCTTCTATTCTCTGCCCATCTTATGCTTCCCTTTTCTTGAACTACACTACCCATGAGTGTTACATTTTATTTCTATTCTTCATCCTCACCCTCCTTTAAGGTTATACTCCAAAACACTTAACTCTCACTCTCTCCTCTTTTGTTTTTTTTTTGTTTTGCTTTATTTTGTTTATTTCTCTTCCTTTTTTTTTCTTCCTTCGTTTTTCTCTTTTTCTTATTTTTTCCTTTCTATTCGTTTTTTCTTTTCTCATTTTACTTTCCTCCCATTTAATCCTCAATCACGAACAAATTAGTTAATTTGGGACTCAAGGCTTTTTTTGGCTTTATTTTTCTTTTTTGCTTTTGTTTTTGTTTTTTTCTTCTTTGTTTGTTTACTTTTGTGGCATTTTGGGTCCTCCCAACCCAAGGTCTCCATTGTATTTAGTCTTCGCTCCACTTAATACAAGAGATTTTTACTTATTATTTTTATTTTTTTCTTCTTTATTATTCTTTTTTTTGTCCTTTTTTCTGGTTCCCTCTTATCCCTCTCATTATATCTCTTAGTTGACCATCACTTACAAGCAAATCATCTTATGCTTGTCTAAGATTTTCTTCCTTTTTTTTTTTTTTTGCATTTAGTAGGTCCCTACTCCCTTTTTTTCCCCCTTGAACTCTTCACCCCAAATCAGGCCCTCCATTATAGGCACGATATTTCCCTGAGGAGGGAAAGAGAAGAAAGAAAAAAGGGGGAAAAAATAAATTATTACTGTTTTTTTTTTGTGGGGTGTTTTACCTTTTTTTTTTGTTTTTTTGTTTTTTTTTGTTTTTTTTTTTACTTTTTACTCTTTATTAATTCTAATTAGTGCTATCAACAAGACCACCCTCAGATGCCAATAAGAAAGAGGAAATCGAATATTATGGATACAAAAGAAAGAGAGGTAACACAAATAGATGTGGAAAAATCTATGGAGAAAAGACTTAACATATTGGAAGCCTTGGAGCTAAATGACAGAGAATTTAAAATAGAAATCTTAAAAATACTCAGAGATATACAAGAAAAAACAGAAAGGCAATATAGGGAGATCAGAAAACAACTCAATGAACACAAAGAATATATTACCAAGGAAATTGAAACTATAAAAACAAATCAAACAGAAATGAAAAACTCAATTCACGAGCTGAAAAACGAGGTAACAAGCTTAGCTAACAGAACAGCCCAGATTGAAGATAGGATTAGTGAAATAGAAGACAAACAACTTGAGGCACAACAGAGAGAAGAAGAAAGAGACTCAAAAATAATAAAAAACGAGAAAGCCCTACAGGAATTGTCTGACTCCATCAGAAAGAATAACATAAGAATAATAGGTATATCAGAGGGAGAAGAGAAAGAAAATGGAATGGAGAATATACTCAAACAAATAATAGACGAGAACTTTCCAAGCCTGTGGAAAGAACTAAAGCCTCAAATTCAAGAAGCAAACAGAACTCCGAGTTTTCTTAACCCCAACAAACCCACTCCAAGGCACATCATAATAAAGATGACACAAACCAATGACAAAGAAAAAATTCTCAAGGCAGCCAGGGAAAAGAAGAGTACAACATATAAAGGAAGGCCTATTAGATTATCATCAGATTTCTCAGCAGAAACTCTACAAGCTAGAAGAGAGTGGACCCCAATATTTAAAGCCCTGAAAGAGAGGAACTTTCAGCCAAGAATACTATACCCATCAAAGCTATCCTTCAAGTATGAAGGAGATATAAAAACATTCACAAATACAAAAAAGATGAGAGAATTTATCAACAGAAAGCCCCCACTCCAGGAAATACTAAAGGGGGTTTTCCAACCAGATTCAAAGAACAAAAGAAAACAACACCACAAGTAACAGCTCCACCAAGAACACAATAAAACCAAACTTAAACTGTGACAACAAAGGAAAAAAAGGGGGGAGAGGATGGAGATTAACAGTAGCAAAGGACGATGAAGTGCAGAAATACTCATAAGATAGGGTACTACAATGAATATGGTAGGTACCCTTTTCATTACTTAATGGTAACCATCCTTGAAAAAACCGCCACAAAAACACTTGACTTAAAAAAGGTAGCAACAGAGGAAAGAAGTATGGAACACAAACAAACAAAAACAAATGATAGAAAAACTAACAGAAAGCAATTTATAAAATGGCAGTAGGGAACCCACAAGTGTCAATAATTACACTAAATGTAAATGGATTAAACTTACCAATAAAAAGACACAGAGTAGCAGAATGGATTAAAAAAGAAAATCCAACTGTATGCTGCTTACAAGAAACACATCTAAGCAACAAGGATAAAAACAAATTCAAAGTGAAAGGCTGGAAAACAATACTCCAAGCAAACAACACCCAAAAAAAAGCAGGTGTAGCAATACTCATATCGGATAATGCTGACTACAAGACAGAAAAAGTACTCAGAGACAAAAATGGTCATTTCATAATGATTAAGGGGAAGTTGAATCAAGAAGACATAACAATCCTTAATATATATGCACCAAACCAAGGAGCACCAAAATATATAAGACAGTTACTTATTGACCTTAAAACAAAAACTAACAAAAATACAATCATACTTGGAGACCTCAATACACCGCTGACGGCTCTAGATCGGTCATCCAAACAGAGAATCAATAAAGATATAGTGGCCTTAAACGAAATACTTGAACACCTGGATATGATAGACATCTACAGGACACTTCATCCCAAAGCGACAGAGTACACATTTTTCTCTAGTGTACATGGAACATTCTCAAGAATTGACCATATGTTGGGCCACAAAGACAATATCAGCAAATTTAGAAAAATTGAAATTGTACCAAGCATATTTTCTGATCATAAAGCCTTGAAACTAGAATTCAACTGCAAAAAAGAGGGGGAAAAACCCACAAAAATGTGGAAACTAAACAACATACTTCTAAAAAATGAATGGGTCAAAGAAGAAATAAGCGCAGAGATCAAAAGATATATACAGACAAATGAAAATGAAAATACGACATACCAGAATCTCTGGGATGCAGCAAAAGCAGTAATAAGAGGAAAGTTCATATCACTTCAGGCCTATATGAACAAACAAGAGAGAGCCGAAGTAAACCACTTAACTTCACACCTTAAGGAACTAGAAAAAGAAGAACAAAGACAACCTAAAACCAGCCGAATAAGGAGATAATAAAAATCAGAGCAGAAATAAATGAAATAGAGAACAGAAAAACTATAGAAAAAATCAATAAAACAAGGAGCTGGTTCTTTGAAAAGATCAACAAAATTGACAAACCCTTGGCAAGACTCACCAAGGAAAAAAGGCACAGGACTCAAATAAATAAAATCCAAAATGAAAGCGGAGAGATCACCACAGACATCATAGATATACAAAGAATTATTGTAGAATACTATGAAAAATTATATGCCACCAAATACAACAATCTAGAAGAAATGAATAAATTCCTAGAACAATACAACCTTCCTAGACTGAGTCATGAAGAAGCAGAAAGCCTAAACAGACCAATCAGCTGGGAGGAAATAGAAAAAACTATTAAAAACCTTCCCAAAAATAAAAGTCCAGGTCCAGATGGTTATACTAGTGAATTCTATCAAACATTCAAAGAAGACTTGGTTCCTATTCTACTCAAAGTCTTCCAAAAAATTGAAGAAGAAGCAATACTTCCAAACACTTTTTATGAGGCCAACATAACCCTCATACCAAAACCTGGCAAGGATGGCACAAAGAAAGAAAACTACAGACCAATATCTCTAATGAATACAGATGCTAAAATACTAAACAAAATACTGGCAAACCGAATACATCAACATATTAAAAAAATAATACATCATGATCAAGTGGGATTCATCCCAAAATCTCAAGGATGGTTCAACATACGCAAAACGGTTAACGTAATACATCATATCAACAAAACAAAGAACAAAAACCACATGATCTTATCAATAGACGCAGAAAAGGCTTTTGATAAAATACAACACAATTTTATGTTTAAGACTCTCAACAAAATGGGTATAGAAGGAAAATATCTCAACATGATAAAGGCCATATATGATAAACCATCAGCCAACATCATATTAAACGGCATAAAACTGAGGACTTTCTACCTTAAATCAGGACCAAGACAGGGTTGTCCACTCTCTCCACTCTTATTTAACGTGGTGCTAGAAGTTCTGGCCAGAGCAATCAGACAAGATAAAGAAATAAAAGGCATCCATATCGGAAAAGAAGAAGTAAAGGTATCACTTTTTGCTGATGATATGATCCTATACATCGAAAACCTGAAGGACTCCACAAAAAGATTACTAGAAACAATAAACCAATACAGTAAGGTCGCAGGATACAAAATTAATATACAAAAGTCCATAGCCTTTCTATATGCCAACAATGAAATATTAGAAAACGAACTCAAAAAAATAATTCCCTTCACGATTGCAACAAAAAAAATAAAATACCTAGGAATAAACATAACAAAGAATGTAAAGGACCTATATAATGAAAATTACAAAGCATTGTTAAGGGAAATCGAAAAAGATACAATGAGATGGAAAAATATTCCTTGTTCTTGGATAGGAAGAATAAATATAATCAAAATGGCCATATTACCCAAAGCAATATACAAATTTAATGCAATTCCCATCAAAATTCCTATGACATTTTTAAAAGAAATGGAACAAAAAACCATCAGATTTATATGGAACTATAAAAAACCCCGAATAGCCAAAGCAATCCTAAGGAAAAAGAATGAAGCTGGGGGCATTACAATACCTGACTTTAAACTATATTATAGGGCCACGATAATCAAAACAGCATGGTATTGTCAGAAAAATAGACACTCAGACCAATGGAACAGAATAGAAAGCCCAGAAATAAAACCACATATATATGGTCAAATAATCTTTGATAAAGGGGCCAACAACACACAATGGAGAAAAGAAAGCCTCTTCAACAAATGGTGTTGAGAAAACTGGAAAGCCACATGCAAAAGAATGAAACTCGACTACAGCCTGTCCCCGTGTACTAAAATTAATTCAAAATGGATCAAAGACCTAAATATAAGACCTGAAACAATAAAGTACATAGAAGAAGACATAGGTACTAAAATCATGGACCTGGGTTTTAAAGAGCATTTTATGAATTTGACTCCACAGGCAAGAGAAGTGAAGGCAAAGATAAATGAATGGGACTACATCAGAATAAAAAGTTTTTGCTCAGCAAGAGAAACTGATATAAAAATAAACAGACAGCCAACTAAATGGGAACTGATATTTTCAAACAATAGCTCAGATAAGGGCCTAATATCCAAAATTTACAAAGAACTCATAAAACTCAACAACAAACAAACAAACAATCCAATAAAAAAATGGGAAGAGGACATGAACAGACACTTCTCCCAGAAAGAGATACAAATAGCCAACAGATATATGAAAAGATGCTCAGCTTCATTAGTTATTAGAGAAATGCAAATCAAAACTACAATGAGATACCACCTCACCCCTGTTAGATTAGCTATTATCAACAAGACGGGTAATAGCAAATGTTGGAGAGGCTGCGGAGAAAAGGGAACTCTCATCCACTGTTGGTGGGACTGTAAAGTAGTACAACCATTATGGAGGAAAGTATGGTGGTTCCTCAAAAAACTGCAAATAGAACTTCCTTATGACACAGCAATCCCTCTACTGGGTATATACCCCAAAACCTCAGAAACATTGATACGTAAAGACACATGTAGCCCCATGTTCATTGCAGCACTGTTCACAGTGGCCAAGACATGGAAACAACCAAAAAGCCCTTCAATAGAAGACTGGATAAAGAAGATGTGGCACATATACACTATGGAATACTACTCAGCCATAAGAAATGATGACATCAGATCATTTACAGCAAAATGGTGGGATCTGGATAACATTATACGGAGTGAAATAAGTAAATCAGAAAAAAACAAGAACTACATGATTCCATACATTGGTGGAACATAAAAACGAGACTAAGAGACATGGACAAGAGTGTGGTGGTTACCAGGGGTGGGGGGAGGGAGGGCATGGGAGGGAAGGAGGGAGAGATTTAGGGGGAGGGGGAGGGGCACAGAGAACTAGATAGAAGGTGGCAGACGACAATCTGACTTTGGGCGAGGGGTATGCAACATAATTTAATGACAAAATAACCTAGACATGTTTTCTTTGAATATATGTACCCTGATTTATTAATGTCATCCCATTACCATTAATAAAAATATATTTAAAACAAACAAACAAACAAAAATAAATATTCTACCCAAAGTAAAAAAAAAAAAAAAAAAAAGAGACTTCATGGGCTTGAGCGTAGGGTCCTTCATGTGGCTTTAGTGCAGGATCATTGACATGATCTCAAGGTTGCTGGCTTGAGCCCAAAGGTTAGTCTTGAAGCCCAAGGTTGCTGGATTGAGCCCAAGGTAACTGGCTTGAGCAAAGAGTCAGTGGTTCAGCTTGAGCCTTCTGGTCAAGGCACATATGAGAAATAATCAAGGAACAATTAAAAGTAAAGCAATTATGGGCCCTGGCCAGTTGGCTCAGTGGTAGAGCATCGGCATGGCATGCAGAAGTCCAGGGTTCGATTCCCGGCCAGGGCACACAGGAGAAGCGCCCATCTGCTTCTCCACCCCTCCCCCTCTCCTTCCTCTCTGTCTCTCTCTTCCCCTCCCGCAGCCAAGGCTCCATTGGAGCAAAGATGGCCCGGGCGCTGGGGATGGCTCCTTGGCCTCTGCCCCAGGCGCTAGAGTGGCTCTGGTCGCAACAGAGCGACACCCCGGAGTGGCAGAGCATCACCCCCTGGTGGGCGGAGTGTCGCCCCCTGGTGGGCGTGCCAGGTGGATCCCGGTGGGGCGCATGTGGGAGTCTGTCTGACTGTCTCTCCCCGTTTCCAGCTTCAGAAAAATACAAAAAAAAAAAAAAAAGTAAAGCAATTATGAATTGATGCTTCTCAACTTTTTCCTCCCCCTCTTTCTTCTTTCTTTCTCTCTCTCTCTTAAATAATAATAATAATAATAATAATAATAATAATAATAAAAATAATAATGCAGTAGCAGCTTCCAAATGAAAGGAGGTAGTTCTGGGCAGGAAGACTAAAAATTGTGTGGCCCAGTTAGCGATAATTCTTTAAAGGGAATGCGGCACTTCTTTCCTGAGTTACAGTTTGCCTCTTCTGTATCAGATTGTTATGTACTTGAAGGTAGATCACAGCGGAGCTGTTCTACCTGGGTGTGAATCCTGGCTCCTTGACCAACGAACGGCATGACCTCAGGCAAGTTGTTTAACTTCTTTGGGCCTTGGGTTTCTTAGTTATAAAATGGAATAATGGTATTTCCTAACTCATAAGATTTAGGTAAAAATTACATGAGTTAATGCATCAGAAGTACACTTAGAAGAGTGTCAACTACATACTAAGTGTTGATATTGCTAGTATTAAAACACATGTGGAGCAATAAATAATAAGGCAGTTCTTTTTAATTTTCTGTTTCTTCATTCTCCCTATTTATCTTCCACTTTAGATGACTATTGGATAACTATTAAAGTTTAGTGTATATTTCTCCAGAATTTTAAGGATTATATTAGTAAATATATATTTATAGGTTAATTTCTAGATTTTGCAACTTGCTTTTTTCATTCAGCGTCTTTTAATTTCAATACATTATAGATCCAGACTAGTTCTTTTCTAAAACTGGTGAGGGAAAAATAGACAGGGAGGTGAATGTTTATACTCAAAGTAGGCCTAGACCTATAGTCATCAATGTCTACTAACTTCCTCATTTGTGTGCCTGGATAAATTCCTGGAAATAAAATGTATGCAGGTTGAAGAGTGTCTGTGGCTGCTACTTCTCATCTGCAAAATGTCTTGTATTCCCAAGACATTGCTGATTCTAGACTCTTTCAGAGTTTATTTCTAGTAGGAGAGATTACAGGAAGTTATTTTAATGACTACATTTCTCAAAGAGGTTTCTTATTCTCTTCAAAACCTCTCTTGACCTCTCTTTTTATACTTGAAATTATAGTTAAAATATTCTCTGATTGATCCACAGACTGTTGGTTCTTTCTCTGATTTAATTTACCATCTGATTCATCTAATTAAAATCACAGCTATAATTTTATAAATCATACATTATTTGACCTTATTTTAAAACTAATTAAATCAGGAGACATCATTTTACTCAGAAAAATGACTTATTTGGGACAGGTTTTAAAAAAGGCTCATTATGACTCATTATTTCATTTTTTAGTTTCTTATTTGATCATCTGATAAATCTGAGCTCACTGAGGTGCTACTCTAGAAGCAAAGCTTTCTAACATAGTGCCTTTAAGGCAGTGGTCCCCAACCCCTGGGCCACGGACCGGTACCAATCCACGGGCCATTTGGTACCGGTCCGCAGAGAAAGAATAAATAACTTACATTATTTCCATTTTACTGATATTTAAGTCTGAACAATGTTTTATTTAAAAAAAAAATGACCAGATTCCCTCTGTTACATCTGTCTAAGACTCACTCGACGCTTGTCTCGTAAGTTCGACAATTATATTTAAAAATACCACAGTTTTTTATGCCGGTCACATAATTTTATTTTGTGCATTTATCTGTCCCACCCTAAAGGCTGGTCCGTGAAAATATTTTCTGACATTAAACCAGTCCGTGGCCCCAAAAAGGTTGGGGACCACTGCCTTAAGGTGAGAACAAGGAAGTCCTAGTGCTGTTACAGCTTCATGGAAGAATGTGACTTTGTCAATGTCTCTGTTTCTCACGCTCAGTGGTCCTCACTTCATCTGTCTGCCCTTCCACATCTTCCATGGCATCCTTGCTCAGATCACGCCTCTCCAAGATTTTTTCCTTAACTCTTTCCAATTTTAGTTTCTCTCTAGGTCATAACAGGTCCTTAAATCCCTAGTCCAATTAATTTACTCCCTATCCCTTCATCATTCTGTTCTTCATCCAATAACAAGAGGTCTTGGAATACAAATATGAAGTAATGATTTTCAACTTAAAGAAATTGTTTAGTTAGATTACCATCAAAAAGTAATATGCTAATAGCATATGATAAGTACTCTATTTTATAACTCAGTCTACTCTCAGAAAATATATTTTCAAGATTTTTGTTTGTTTTAAGGAAAATGTGTGCTAAAAATCTTTGTATTCAAGGTACAGAGAGCAGTTAGAGGGTTTCAGTGCAACTTGCTTTATGTGTACAGTTACATAATCATTTTTCTACATACACTTCTTTTTTATCACTTAAAAAATTGTGGTAAAATATACATGATGTCATATTTATCAATTTAACCATTTGCAAATGTACAATTCATTGACATTAAATAAACTCATACTGTTGTGTAACTGTTATTACTATCCATATTCAAAATTTTCTTTTCTTTTTATTTTTATTCAGTGAGAGGAAGGGAGGCAGAGGCAGACTCCCACATGTGCCCTGACTGGGATCTACCTGGCAAGCCCACTAGGGCAGTGGTTGGCAAACTCGTTAGTCAACAGAGCCAAATATTAATAGTACAACTATTGAAATTTCTTTTGAGAGCCAAATTTTTTAAACTTAAACTATATAAGTAGATACATTATTATTAACTTAATTAGAGTTCTCCTAAGCTGGCCTTTGAGCCACACTCAAGGGGCCAAAGAGCCGTATGTGTCTCGTGAGCCTCAGTATGCCGACTATTGCACTAGGGGGTGATGCTCTGCATTGTGATCTGGGGCATTGCTCCATTGCTCAGCAACCAAACTCTTCTTAGCACCTGAGGCAGAGGCCATGCAGCCATCACAGGGCCCAGGCCCACCTCACTCCCATTGAGCTATGATTGCAGGAGGGGAAGGGAAACAGAGACGCGATAGGAGGATAGGTGGAAAAGCAGATGGGTGCTTCTCCTGTGTACCTTGACTAGGAATTGAACCTGGGACATACACGTACTGGGCTAATGCTCTACCACTGAGCCATCTAACCAGGTCCCATATCCAAAATTTTCATCATACCAAAATAAACTCAGTATCCATTAACCACTAACTTCCTAAATCTCTGTCATTCATCTATTAATGGACACTTGAGCTATTTGTATTTTTGGCCATTGTGAATAACGTTGCTATATACATTGTAGTAAACATATCTATTCAAGTCTCTGCTTTCAACTCTTTTACACCTGGAGTAGAATTGCTTGGTCATATAGTAGTTCTATAACATTTTTAGGAACCACCAAACTGTTTTCATAGTGACTGTATCATTTTATATTTCCACCTGCAACACACAAGGGTTCCAGTTTCTCTACATCTTTGTCAACACGTGATGTTTCATTAAAAAAATAATTATAGCCATCCTGGTAGGTGTAAAGTGTTATCTCATTGTGTTTTTTATTTGCATTTCCTTAATTACTACTGATGTTGAACATCTCTTCATGTACTTACTGGCCATTTGCTTATCTTCTTTAGAAAATGTTTATTCACGTTTGCCCATTTTTGAATTGAATTGTTTATTTTGTTGTTGCTAGATTTTAGAAATTTTTTTATATTTTCTGGATATTAACTTGTTACCAGATATATGTGATTTGAAAATATTTTCTCCCATTTTTCAGTTGTCTTTTAGCTTTCTAGATTGTGTACATTGCTTCACAAAAATTCTTCATTTTGATGACATTCAATTTATCTTATTTTCCTTTTAAGCTTTTTATTTTGAAATATTTTTAAGTTTATAGAAAAGTAAAGAGAATAATATAGAGAACTCTCATATATACTTTCTAAAATGGGCTGGTTTTTAGCATTTTGCTACATTTAATATAGTTATATAGCTATCTACTAATATGTATATAGATATATATTCACATATACATATATGAGTACATTTTTTCTTTTTTAAGATTTTATTTATTGATTTTAGAGAGAGACAGAAAAAAAAGGGGGGTAGGAGTGAGAAGCATCAACTCGTAATAGTTGCTTCTTATATGGGCATTGAAAAGGCAAGCCCAGGGTTTTGAAATGGAGACCTCAGCATTCCAGGTCGACACTTTATCCACTCTGCCACCAAAAGTCAAGCCTGAATACATTTCTTCTGTATCATTTGAAAGTAAGTTACATGCATAATAACCCTTTACCCCTTAATATTTTAGAGTGTGTTTCTTAAAAACAGATATTCTTTTACATAATCAAAATATAGTTCTCAAATTCAGGAAAGTTAACAATGGTACAACTTTTAAATCTAATCTAGCCTGACCTGTGGTGGCGCAGTGGATAAAGCATTGACCTGGAAATGCTGAGGTCGCCGGTTCAAAACCCTGGGCTTGCCTGGCCAAGGCACATATGGGAGTTGATGCTTCCAGCTCCTCCCCACCTTCTCTCTCTGTCTCTCTCTCTCTCCCTCTCTGTCTCTCTCTCTCCTCTCTAAAATGAATAAATAAAAAAAAATTAAAAAAAAAATCTAATCTAGAGAACATATGCTAATATTATTAATTGCACCAATTCTGTCCATCATAGTTTTTCTTTTCCTCCTCCAGTTTGGAATCTCCTATGTGGAGATATATATATATATATATATATATATATATATATATATATATATATATATATATATATATATTCCTTTACTTCTCATTTTTATTTAATCTTTTATTATCTGGTTTGGTTCCCCAGTATTAAATAGATGTTATCTGTTGATATCCACCTATTATCTATATGATGGTAAATGATCTTATTTGACTTTACCCTTACTCCTTTCTTACTTCCTCTTTTTTTTCTGGCAGATGTGTGTGTGTAAAATATTCTATTTTGTCAGAAAATAAAATGTTGACATACTATTTTTCATCCCATGTTTTATCACTGTTTTAGTTCTAAATCAACAATGAAATATATTTTATACTGTATAGGTCCTTTTCCAAAAATTTTCAGGTATGTTTTAGTTAAAAGATGTTTATTTTCTAGTATATAAAAAAAGGTGAATATTTGTTCTTGGGGTCAGGGATGAAAAATTCTCAGATATTATAATAGTATCTAACATTCCAAAGGACAGCATCACATAAACAGGTAGAAAGCACCTGTGAAGTATTAAAATTTAGTGGTGGTGAGATGTGTATGAATATATAAAAAGAATTTTTATAGGGACAATAATGGGGGAAAAAGATTGAGTCTTGTAGACTCTTTGGGAATGGTTCATGTGTATGATGTTCTCTGAATTGCTAATGTTCAAAACTGTTTTCTTATAGTTTTGATACTTGAAACAAAGTGTGGCTGGGTATAATATTACTGATTTGCACTTTTTGTCTTTAAATTTCTTAAAATTCACCTCCCCATAGAGATATTTTGTATGTTGCTCTTGAGAAATCTGATGTCAGCCTAATTATTTTTTTCTCATAGATAATTTGATCATTTGCCTGAAGGCCCCGACAATTTTTTCTTTGTCTTTAAAATATAATTGATTTACTAGGCCAAATTTAGAAGTTGACCAGAATCATTCTATTTTTTTTTTTCAGAAATATACGGACTCTCTTAAAACATAAGTTCAAGTGTTCTTTTTTTTCTGAAACATTTTACTTGGTTATAGTTTAAATATTTATTCCTGCTCCATAGTTTTGTTTTTCTTCCCCAGTCTCCAATTATACTGTGTTGGTCCTTCTTTGCCTTCTTTTCTCTCTGACAATTTTACATCTTTTTTCATTTTTTTTTTCATTTTTCTGAAGCTGGAAACAGGGAGAGACAGTCAGACAGACTCCCGCATGCGCCCGACCGGGATCCACCCGGCACGCCCACCATGGGGCGACGCTCTGCCCATCAGGGGGTGATGCTCTGCCCATCCTGGGCATCGCCGTGTTGCGACCAGAGCCACTCTAGCACCTGGGGCAGAGGCCACAGAGCCATCCCCAGCGCCCGGGCCATCTTTGCTCCAGTGGAGCCTTGGCTGCGGGAGGGGAAGAGAGAGACAGAGAGGAAGGCGCGGCGGAGGGGTGGAGAAGCAAATGTGCGCTTCTCCTGTGTGCCCTGGCCGGGAATCGAACCCGGGTCCTCCGCACGCTAGGCCGACGCTCTACCACTGAGCCAACCGGCCAGGGCCTCTTTTTTCATTTTAATTCTCTCACTTGCTTCCCTACCTTTCCTCAATATCTCTTATTAAAATTGCATTTTGATTTATTCTCCCTTGTGTAACTGGCAATTTATTCTTCATTTTGTGATTTTGTGTTTTTCTTCAATTTTGTCCTGAGCTATGAAGATTCTCATTGCATTTCTTACTAGTCCCCTCTGCCCCATAACTGATTTTAGTTTTTAAAATTCTCATTCTAGGCATAAAATTCTTCTTTCCATGGTTGCTTAGGCTATTAATTTTATTATGAAGGTTATTTATTGGGGTGTTTTTTGCTCTTCCTTATAGTTCATTAGGAAGAATTTTCAACTGACATTCAGTTTTTATTTGCTTATTTTCTTTTTTATAATCTTTGCATAAAGCTGGGTTGCTTTTTTAGATTACTGGGTATTTTGTGATCAAGGCTCCTAGTTTGAAGAGTACATTCCTCATAATCATGTAGCACAATTTCTCTAATGGATTATACTAATGGTGGTAAGGATAGTTGGAGGGAGAAAGGTTGATATATCTTACTTCTCTAATTTTTGTAGGATTACTAATTTTTATTTTCACATTTTAATTCTTTTTTTTCTCTTCACTTCTATATCTCAAGGTCATCATATTTTCTGATTCTCCCTCAGAATCCATGTTTCTCTGAGGTTCCTACCTCCAGTATCTCTCACTTTAAAGCCCTTCCCTATAGGCATAGTTATGAAATATCAAACCCCAGATATCAGTATTTTAGCAATTAATGTTAGATATTTGAAGCTGATTTTTTTCTTTTTCATCCAATTAATGCACCCTCTCCCCTCCACTTCTTTCATGTAGTCTCTCAAACCACCTTATTCTGTTCTCTATACTCATAAATTTGTAGTGGAAGTGGAGCTCTGTGGAAATTAGAATGCTAGTATTATTCATTATGACTAATTAGAAGTTTGTGGTATTTTCAGGTAATGCTAAACATATGAATAATGTTTAGCTCTAGTTATTCTTTCTTATTTATCTTATAGTTTGTATAGAGATTTGATTCAAGTGGTAGTGATTATCCTTAATAGGAAGTACTTTTTCAGTTTTATAAGGTTATTCTGTTTTTCATTTCTTTTGTCTTTCCTAGTTATTTACCAAAGTTGTGAGTACTTAGTAAATGCTCAACAAATGAATTGATATAAAAAAACTATAATGAATATTTTTTATTTTAATGGGGTGACATTGATAAATCAGGGTACATACGTTCAGAGAAAACATTTCCAGATTATTTTGACATTTGATTATGTTGCATATCCCTCACCCAAAGTCAAACTGTCTTCTGTCACCTTCTACCTGGTTTTCTTTGTGCCCCTCCCCTCACCCCCCCCCCCCGCTCCCTCTCCTTCCTTCCCCCCTCCTGTTACCATCACATATTTGTCCATGTCTCTGTGTCTCATTTTTATATCCTATCTATGTATGGAATCATATAGTTCTTAGTTTTTTCTAATTTACTTATTTCACTCAGTATAATGTTATCAAGGTCCATCCATGTTATTGTAAATGCTCTGATATCATCATTTTATAAATAATTTTTATTATCTCTTGCTTTGGCTAGAATTGATAGTAGACATCTTAGTCTTAGAACTAATCATTTTTCATTACTGCCGTTCTTAATTGAAAAACCAATCACAATTTTGAATCTGGTGAATAGAAGCATTTCTTTTCTTCACCTTAATCTTGGATTTTTGTGTTATTGACTTGGAAAAATGTTAACTAATATGCTGGAATATAGTGACAATAATTACCTTTAATAGAAATGACTTTCTTACACTTAGTGCTAAGTGAAGAGGACCAGTATGCAAGATTAGAACACAAAGGTAAACACTAGACAGTGGTGGAATATTTAAGTAGGTGAAAAGGCACGTGTACGATTCAATAGGAACAGGAAAAAAGAAAATTGCATGAGATCATTGTCTAATAAAAAAATTTCCCTTCCTATGACCACTGAAGAGGATTCAATTTGGCAACATTCATGCCTTGGGTGGAGAGTTGGTGAATAAAAAAATCTCATAGTGTCCATAGTTTCCAAGAAGGCAAGTAATAAAGATGTCACAATGAAGAACTAGGATGGAGATGGGACTGGTTCTGGTGAATTAGAGGGATGAGATCCTCACTGGAAAGAAGTTGAAGGAAAACTCTCCTGGCTCACTTCATAAATTCACTGTATAATATGGAATCTTGAGATTTTATGAGGTTAAACAGAGAATCAAATGCTTCATAAGGCCAGAATGTCTTTTCTGGAAAGGGAATATGATGTCAAGTTTTGTGAGATAAATTTGGTTTGCCTAATTAAATCATCTAGGAATACTTAGGGTCTATATGCATTTTAACTAAATAATGTTGGACACAAATATCATGCGATATTTTCTGTTAATTACATCTCTGAGCATAACATTGTAGTAAGAGCTCCTGTATTTTATGAAATCTCAGAAATAATGGTGAAGGAGAATGTGCCATCAGCAAAATTTTACAAAACTAATTACCAGAGGGAATTCAGGAATATTTGTGCAGATGAATGCACTATACAGGTAATGAGCTCTTATAAAAGATGAAGTGTTCTAATTACAAGACAATTATTTTAATGCATGACAAATTTAAATTGCTCTTCTTATTTTGTGTTAGATTTAGTTTTTATTGGAAAGCAAAATAAAACAGATAAGAATTTGTCACCTATTTGTAGTTTTACTTTTAATTATTTCTAACTTATCCCAAACAGCTAGCTTTTGATTTTAAATACTATTCAGAAACAATTTTCAAATGCTTAAAAGTGAAACTATGATGAATATATATCACATTTAATTGTTAAATCACTATATTGATGCATCTGAATTAGTTACAGAAGCTGTTCCAATTATGCATTGCATTTTTGTGCAACTTCTATTTTGCCTAATTTTCTTTCCAAGCCTAAGGACATACATACCATGTTCATCATTTATTGTATGATTTCAAAAGTGTTTATGAAATATTTCTTTTAAACTTTACAGAAAAAAAGGTAAACATTTGCAGAAACCACACTTTCTTAGTTTCTGTTATTTTGTTGTTATAATTCCTTTAGTTACACCTGAAAGAAAAAGGAAAAAAAAAAGGAAAGTTCATAAAAATCACAAGAAAGAAATGCTATCTTTTATAATGGTAATATGATCTTGTTCTGTAGTTTCAGACAAGGGACAACATTGTGGGAAGGATAAAGAGGACAAATAAAAGCAGAGGCCTGTATTAGGAGTGCTTGCTGTGTGTGTGTGTGTGTGTGTGTGTGTGAGTGTGTGTGTGTTGGGTGGGGGGAGTATGAGTAGTAGTACAAGTACTTTTATTTTAAGCAATACCTGCTAAAATAATTAACCCAATTGAATCACTTGGTGAAACAAGTATTCTGTAGAAACAGAGAATTTGTGAGTGAATTAACTGAAGAAATGCATTTTAATACATTTAAAAAACAATAGCTGTATTGCCTACTGTTGGTTTTCTACACAATTATGATAATGTATGACAAATTTAAATTGCTCTTCTTATTTTGTTATATTTAATTTTTATTAGAAAGCAAAATGAAACAGATAGGAATTTGTCACTTATTTTTAGTTTTACTCTTAACTATTTAAAACTCTCCCATGAATATCTTTGCATGATTTACATACAGTAACCTGCAAAGGACTGCTTAATAACTAACCTATTGATTATTCAATATTTGTAGACTGTTCATTCTTTTTCCCTGTCAAAAATATACCTTAAAGTATTTAATTGCTATCTCATTTTTTGTTATTTTTTTTGTTTTTGTTTCTATGTAGGTAGAGACAGCAGCACATACTAGGAATTAAAAATGCATATCCTTGCTTTTCTAACTTCTTTGATGGAGGTAGTCTTTGACACAACTGTAGTCATTGAAAATAAGGGAGATTTTGCTGGGGAGCTTCTGGGAGATATTTCTCCTTGACAAAGATAGACATCGGGATATTTCCCACGCCACTCTGGCTTCCCTTGCCCTATCACCACCACAATTCTTTCCTGCAGTCTTGGAGATTGTATGAGGAAATGATGTCTGGGATGGCGGCAGCATTCTCGGGTCTTCCAGATGCCCTGACCTGGAGGATGGCAGAGAGAAGCACACCTGGAAGTCTGCAAATTCGATGTTGAGTCACTGAATCAACTTAGGGACAATCTAACTCTGGGTTTTAGTATACAAATCAATTTTACCTGCACGTTTCATTATATGCAACCAAACACATTTGAATTAAGTAGGGTATCCAATTTTTCACATTAAAAAGTATAGAATTGGCAAAAAAATAATAAATAATAATAAATGATTATAGCTGCACCATAGGTAATTTTGATACCTGACTGACACCTGTAGTTACAATTTTCCTTTTTTAACCCAGGTTCTGTGAAATTATAAAGATTATAATTCCAGAATCCTATTCTCAACACCCATACTCAACTGCATTTCTTCCATCCCTAGTGAAAAGCCTTTAGCCACTTCTAATGTACATTTTAACTTTCCTTAGACTCTCTATTCTTTTGCCATTTTTCCCACCGATCAACATGAACTACTCCACTGAGTCCAGAAGGGCTCTCTGGATCCTAAACACACTATGCTGTCTGTACCCAGTGTGACTTCTTCACTTATTGTCTTATAATATGTGCTTGGTCTCTGCTCAGGCATTGCATAGTTTGATATTATTATTATTTTAATATACACATGGTACTTTTTAAGATCTACATCCTCAGACAGGTAGGATCATGCATGCTGTCCCTAATCTAATACAGCATTTGATATATAGAATAGTACATGGAACAGAATATACACTTTAAAACTCTCCCATAAATATGTTTGCATGATTTATATATAGCAACCTGCAAAGGACTGCTTAATAATCACTGATCACTCCATATTTGTTGACTGTTGATTCTTTTTTTCTGTCAAAAATATGCCATAAAATATTTAAGAGCACCACTTGCTTATATAGAAAATTTGGAAACTGCCGACAAAGAGAAACAAACAAAAAACACCCATGTCCCTGCACTCCGAAACAATGTTGTTAACCTTTTGGTGCTTTACCTTCTACTGTTTTTTTTCTTTGAATAGATTTTGGTGGGGGATTCTGTTTGATTGTTTGCAGCTATTGGTCAGACAACACTGAGAAAACAAGAGAAACTGAAGAAGAGTATGTTAGGAAGGGTGCCCCCAGACTCCTCCTGAGCCCCTGTTCATCATTGAAGAGCAATTACAATTTTGATTGCTTATTGCATTCATGATGTCCTTTAGTGAAGCAATGTTATTATTCATATTTTAAAGATGAAGTACCTAGGTCAGGGAAATTCAGGAATTTGCCTGAGCTAAAACAGCTGCTGAATCCTAAACCTGGAAATGAGCCCCATGTCTGACTGAACTTCAAAGCAGGTGTTTTTTCTCTTGTGTTTTTCCCAATTACCAAACATCAGAACCAGCAGGCAATCACTAGTTCTTGGGTTCCAAGCTTTTCTTTCTTTCTTTTTTTTTTAGATGAGGAGACTACCAAGAAGAGTGCTTTGGAAATACAGTGTGTCCGTAAAGTCATGGTGCACTTTTGACCGGTCACAGGAAAGCAACAAAAGATGATAGAAATGTGAAATCTGCACCAAATAAAAGGAAAACTCTCCCAGTTTCATAACTACTCAGTGCAGTTCAATGTGGGCTCACACACAGATTTTTTAGGGCTCCTTAGGTAGCTATCCCGTATAGCCTCTACAGACTCGTCACTGACTGATGGCCTACCAGAACGGGGTTTCTCCACCAAACTGCCAGTTTCCTTCAACTGCTTATCCCACCGAATAATGTTATTCCTATGTGGTGGCGCTTCATTATAAACACACCGATATTCACGATATTCACCTTGCACTTTGGTCACGGATTCAAATTTAGCAAGCCACAGAACACATTGAACTTTCCTCTGTACCGTCCACATCTCGACTGGCATGGCCATGGGCTGCTCCGCTGTATACACGGTGTTATGTCATCATCTGCACATGCGCACATGCTGCCACATCATCCTACAAAAACTGGGAGGGTTTTCCTTTTATTTGGTGCAGATTTCACATTTCTATCATCTTTTGTTGCTTTCCTGTGACCGGTCAAAAGTGCACCATGACTTTATGGACACACTGTAGTGTTTTTGCCTGCTCTTTCTGGATTCTTCTGAAGCTCTATTGCTCAGTCTTTGGCCACTTTGTGCCTTTTCCCTCCATGCAATTTGTATGTATTTGTTGAGTCCTTATTTAAACAGGCAGGGCATTGCTCCAGACACCATACAAATCATTCCAAATGATGAACACCAACAATCACTGAAATTCTAAATTCTTAGAGTTTTGAGACATTCCTTGGCAAAAGATATTGTCTCTGATTTAATGATGATCCCTGCCTCAAGTGCTACTTCTAAAAGCAAGGCCACTTTCTGCACCCTGTTCACCTTTTACACAGGGTGATGATCCTTTCAGAACAGAGCAAAGAGGAGATTCTAGAGCCTAGAGCTGACAGGGGATAGCCAAAATCAGTTTTATTTGGTGTATGTTTGCTTTTTTAAGCCCAAATCTTAGTCAACACTGGACACAGATGTCCTTTCTCAAGGAGATTTCACTCCCAGTCAGAGTGTTTAGATTTCAGCTCATTGTTTAATAGTTCTAGAATTCAAACGGTCACCTTGAGGCAGGAAGGTTAGCACTCCATTAAGATGAATGGGGTAAATTCACACCTCTCACTTTTACTTTATTTCTTTGCTTTTCTTTCCATTTGCCTGGGAACTCAGCAAAGCTGAAGCACATTTACTACATAGTCTGTTTTTATACCCACTGGAGTGAAAAGTTAATTTACTGAAGAACTTGGGTTTTCCAGGAAAAGGAAGAATCCACAGAGAGCTCTAAAATCTGTAAAATACAACAGGATTATCAGAGGAATAAGAAATCTTAGGCTAGATCCTTTGGTTCTTAAATCAATCCCCCAAGAGCTTTTAAAGCCCATATGCCTCTTGGATGGTTCTTCTGGATCTCACTATAAATGCTTTTCATATAATATTTGCTAAAAGGAGCAGCTAAAACCATCAATATTTATGTGAAACACTAGAATAGTGTATTTGTGTTCTGTTAGCTTTCACAAATATTGATTAAAAGGCCATGGGGAAGGAATTAACATTTGGTGAGTGCCTACTATGTGAAAGCATCATGTGGGGTACCATGGCAGGCCATGAAGATGATGCAAATTTTTTCCCTTCACTCTGATGAAGAAAATAAAAATACATGATTTCCTCTAATACAATCCAGACTACGAGAGCGTAATAATAAAAATTCATGCAATGAACCATGGAAAAAGGGACAGCTTCATTCTAACTGGAGATAAATTGAGAACCAGTTTGGGGAACCTGGCAGGAGAAAGGAAGCTGAGTGGGAAGTTCTTTTAGCAAAGGGATAAGTCAACCAGAGTGCATAGAACTGAGAGCTGAGAGCTCCTCCCAGTCAGCTTTAGTCGGTATGGCAGAGACATGCTAGGTGTTTTCTAGCCCCATCTCCTCTTCTTGAACATACTGAAAGACTCCATTCCCCAGCCTCCCTGAGGTTACATGTGGTTATGATATTGTCTTCTGGCAAATGAAATGAAAGTAGAGTGATTGTATGCTATTTTCCTCTAAGTTGCCCTACTTGTTTGGCTAGCTAAATGCAGAGGATCCAGCAAAGATCTCTGAGGAAGCCCTAGCAGAGGGTGGTCCCTTAAAATGAAAGAACCCGGGATGTTGGAATCATCAGACAGAAGACTGCCCACCAAGCACCTGATTAAGTGGTAGGCAGACAGATATGAGCAGAGCAAGGAATAATGGGCCAGGTATGGTATGTCACTGGGGAGGAAAGCCTCAGGTGCCTAGCAACAAGCAAAACCGGGAAAACCAGGACCTTGTCCCTGGGTAACCTTTCTTCCTCTAGCATATTGCTGGTCATACAATTTGGATGCTCCCCTGAACTTTCTACCCTGGCATGTTGCTATGCATGTGGTATACCCCCTAAAGGAGGTACAAGGTGGCCAGAGAATAACTTCATATGATCTTCATACAAGCCCTTGCATGACCACTTCATTAAGCCCTAGAGATAGCATCTAGGCCTCAGTGGTGTTTCAGCTCCAGGTCCAGAAAAGCAGCAAAACCACATGGCACAATGCCATGGCTGACATCAGGACCAGCTGCAATGGTGAACCTCCCTCCAACACACAGTGCCAACCAATTGGTAGACACCACTGCCTTAAAGGGACACATTTGGAAGCTGATGAATATTTTATTGAAATCTTTCCCTGAAATCCACACCTCTGAAGAGTAGATAAAAGCCTTCAAGAAGAATCCAAAGTAGCTCTCTCTTTGGAGCACTCCACACCTTTCTCCTCCCCCTTCCTCTGAGGAGCATTTTCCTTGGCTATCTTTCCTGAGTTCCAAAGACCCTTGTTTGCCTCTGTAACTTGTTCTCTGAGCCCATGTTATTCAGCTGACTCACTTCTACTACCTCTGTAACTTTCTAAATAAACTTTACCTTGTACTGAGTCTTGGCTCTAAATTCTTTCTTAGTCAGAACTCAAGTACCAAGATTGCTGAACAAAGGTCCAGACTGATTCTACTGGTCTAACACCTGGTGCTGTTTTGCTGCCAACAATTGGACTGTGAAGTGAACAAGAATTATTATGTTAAGCAACTGAGATTTTTTGTTATAGCAACTAGCATCCTGGTGGGTGATTGTAAGGCTGAAAAGCTAGGTCTAAAAGGTCTATGACATTCTCTTGAAGAAAATCATTTACAAGAATTAAGACCATAAATTAACTTAAATAAGAATAAGTTTTGACTCAATACAGACCAGCATCAGGAAGAAGGCATAGCTAATTTTCATTTTGGATGTCTATGAATCATGATTTTCTTTTGCTGTTGGCTGGTTTTATGCTGACAACTTAATTTAAGGGTCTTAGGTAAAAATTTTAGTAAGGGGGGTTCTTCAGTAAAGAGGTACTTGGGCATTTTATAGCTTATAAAAAGGGGAAAAGAACTTGGTGTGTTCTAAAGCTAGCTGGCTTGGGACTACTTTACAAATATATTTTATTGCTTTTCTGAATATAAGAGTAATACATACTCCTTATAGAAAAATTGGAAAATATAAAAATGTCAACAGAATAAAATAATAACCATTTGTAATTCTACCACATTTTGGTACATTTTATGTCCGTTTTCTCTTGTTCATTTTTGTCCCTGTCTTTCTACATATACCATATATAATATACATAAAAATTATTGAATTATACTAATTGTTATATATATAAAAAGTGATATGTTTTTGTCATTAATATTTTTCACAAACTTTTAAAAATAACAATTATATAATTTTTTTTCATTATATGAATATACCATACTTTTTGGCATTTCTTAATGTGTTGGATACAATTATTTCCAGGGTTCTTTTTTTTATTATGTTAATAAACATGGACATAATTATTTATAATTGTTTGCTTGGATTCTTCATTGTTTTAGAATTAATTCTTACCAGTAGTAGAATTTGTAGTAAAGAGTTTGAGAATTGTGAGCCTTTGACGGGCATAGGAAAATAGCTTTCTAGAAAGGTTCTAGTATCATTAAAATATCATCTATGACTTTTTAAAAAAATTTCTCTATAGTCCAGAGACTAAAGGAGAATAAACCTATGGTATGTTTGCTAACTAATTTTCAGTTGGTAAAATGGCTATCTTCTGCTGACCTGGGTGTAAATGTTTTATTTTAAGGAACCACAAGTGTCCTCTGATCATAGTATGTAATAAGCTGATTGCAATTAATACAGGCTGGGCTAAATTGTGATAACAAACTACCTCAAAATCTCATTTGCTTTAATATAATAGAATTTTATTTCTTGCATAGGCTACCTGTACTGTGGGTCAATAGCTGGTTCTTTGCCATTTAGGGTTGTTCTAACCTTGAGAAGGGAAAATAGTAAATCATGTATTTGCTCTTTAATTTTTCACCTGGAAGGGACACATGTCATTTCTCCTCATCTTTCTTGGCAAAAGTAAACTATGTGACCATACTGACCACAGAGTGCAGGAAAAGTCTGTACCTGAGTCCAGGTACAGACCAGGGAATAGGCACTGGACAGCATGTCTGAGTGTCTAGTAACTGCCATACCTGAGTGACCTTTAACTTCTGAAGAAAGGGCTGTTCCCATAACTAAACTCCTGTAGCGACACCTGGAGTGTCCTTTGGGACTCTCTTCCCTTCTGAGCTTCTAAGACAATGGTCAGCAACTGGTTCACAAGCCAGATGTGTCCTGCTCTCTGTTTTTGTATAGTTTGCTAGTTAGGAATGGTTTCTACATTTTTAAATAGTCGAAAATGTGTAAAGAAAAATAATATTGTGTAACACATGAAAATTTTCTGAAAGTCAAATGTATGTTTATAAATAAAGTTTATTGGAACATAGCCATACTCATTATTATCACTGCTTTCCTGTTACAGTGGTAAAGTTGAGGATTTGTGTCAGAAACTTTTACTCTCTGGACTTTTACAGAAAATATTTGACAATCACTGATCCTAGACATGAATCTGAGCCATGGTCATTTCAATATGGCTGCCTAAGAAAAGATTATTTGCAAGCTGTTTCAAATTTAACTCATTGGGTTGAAAACAAACAAAAAAAAGTTGGAAATCTTCTCATGGTTGATGTGCATACTTACTGTGGCTATGGGTGTGCCAGAGAGAGAAGCAGGATGAGAGTTGAGATCCAACAGCCAAATTGAACTGGAATTAGAGAGAAAAGCCCATTGGAGTTATCAGGAGATCACCCAAATTAGATATTGCAGTTGTAAGCCAAACCAGATGAGCTTTTCACCAGGACCTTTCACCTCCTTGAGGATTTGTTGTATAAACTTATTCAATGTTTTAGAATCAACTTGGATAAAAATATAAGCCCTCCTTGCCTCCTGTTAAAAATAAATTTAAAAATAAATAAATAAAGGATGGAAAGATTGGCTCCCTAAATGGAGGAAAAATCCTGAATTTTGCCTTAACTTTCCCAGCTTGTTACTCATGGAAGATTGTAGTGCACTTTCAACTGTGATTTTAAAAAATGTTTTGGATTTCTCCTCAGAGGTTTCATTAGCATTTAAATAGAAGTGGCTTTCTGGGTGATGGGTGATTTACCAGCTACACTGTGTGAGGTTTTCAAAGAGTATATGCTCCATTCATTGTCAACATACTCCCACACCTTGTGTTAAAACTGGAACTTCTAAAGTAACATGTTGATCTGGTGATGGAATGCCATTTCTCTTCCTTTAGTGGCCAAGTAATAATGCACCAGTTAGTAATGTTAAGAATGAGATGGGAGACACATTTCAACTGAGGTCAAGAGCTATTCTTTTTAAATGTCAAAAATGACATTACTAATATCTATGTATATAGATTCCATTTATTTGTGCACTTAAATTAACTCCTTTCTAATCCAGCTACCACAGCTGCCAAAGACTTCCTGTGAAGGGCATTTTCTTCTAAACTAGTCACAATTCACATCCATCTCCCATTGGAGAAATGTCTCTTGTGGCTTTGTGCTATGGTAAAGGGTAAAGGAGGATAGTTTTATCTAGTTTCCAAAAGTAAGTTGCACTGTGACTTAGAAACAAATACCTCTGGTAGGCTTTTTTCTCTTTTCTCTCTTGAGCTACTTCCATATTGCATCCTTTTTCTTTTTGCACTTGGCCAATTTCCTTGGAAAATTAACTATTGAGCAAACTGTGTCTTTCAGAAAGATTTATTATTAAAATATTGTTTGTATGTAGACCTCTAATTATATGATGTATATTAACATATCTCATTAAAAACTAAGTTGATGTATAAAAAAAATTAAAAAAACAAACAAAACTAAGTTGATGTGATTTTCAATCTATGTAAGGGCACATGATTTGATATGAGTACTCATGAGGACAATGGGACAGAATTGTTTAAGTCTAGGTCATCTAAAAAAATCTAGGACATGTATTTGTCCTACCCATATAGTACTTATCTTACTATGTAGAATATGGGAGATGATTTGGGGATAAAATAGAAAATGATATTCTGATAACAACACTAATGTATGATAGTTGTAAAGCATTCTCACATACATTACTTCATTTCATTCTCTCAGTCTTCTGCTGAGACAGAGAAAGCAAGTGTTATTATTCATGTTTTATGAATAAGAAAAATAAGACTCAGATTGCCTAAGGATATCATCATTGGGTAGAGATAAGATCTAGTTCTTCTTGACCCTGGTCAATTATGCTCTTCAGTAATGCTATCCCTGAGACTTGTAGGATAGGTACTGGCCACAGACCATCTTCTGAAGTATATAGGCAGGTTTTTCATTTAGAAAAAAATCCTTAACTCAGGTTAAGGTTCGACTCTTTTGGGTTTTGATCAAATATTTACTGCACATCTGTATCAGACACTTGCCAAACTCAGGACAAGCTCTTATCTCTAGCTTTAAACCAACTTTTATTTCTTCTAAGATAAAGTATTTCCAGACACCAAGAGACCAAAATTAATAATAATAAAAAACACTCACGTCATTACTATGTTGCTCATATATTTTTGTCTCAAAACTTTATTATACAATATTCACATGTCAACACTAGTTTTCAGTGTTCTGTGAAAATTTTACCTTTTCCCATATGTCTAACAAATCTGGACATCCCAACATTGGAGATGGGGTAATCAGAGAATTGAATATCTGATTCTAAAGAGAGAGGTGTTCTGTATCCTTTTATAACCTTTCTTGGACTAGAACTGTTTGGCAGTAAATATATTCAAGTATAAGTCTACACATTTTTTGAGGTAGTTGCATAGTTAGTTCTCTCTTTGTTCTTTTGCAACAAGGTAAAGAAGAAGTCAAGGAAACTTATAGACAAAGATTCATTCTTGGAATTTGGAAAGCATTAAGTATTCCATACATTATAATAAAGTAAAAAAGAACCCAGAGAAAGATGTTCCAGATCTTGAATTACCTTATATAAGAATAATACTTGGAATGATGTCAGAGAAATGGTGCCATGAGGAGTGCTCCCAATACCTCTCCCTGAAACTTCAACAAATTCAACAACTACAGATAGAAAAACAATCTCAGGAGCATCTGAAATACACATACATCAAACAAAGGTATAATTGGGTGAAAAGGTGGCTGAATATATAACCCACTCTGAAAGAAATAAGACAAAGAATGGGATATTCCACTTTCCTCACTGACTTGAGCAAGGGCTGCTTTCACTTGAAACTGAGAGAAAGCGAGGGCTGGAGGCATGGGAAAAGCTAGGCTAGGGCAGAGATGTTCAAGTCAAAGAGAGAGAGAGTGTGCTTGTGGCTCAGCCCACGTGGAGCTAATGCCAACAGCAGACCCCAGCAGAGGTGGGCAAGCAGTTGCCTTGTTTACTCCTAGTATCCCGGTCGGCGAGTGCGGGCAGTGTGCGAGTGAATCCACCTGGCGCTTTGGGCATGGGTGCTCAAGTTCTGGATGGAGGGGCTGGGTCGGAGACTGTCAGTAGTGACCCTCTGTGTGGGCTGTGACCAGAGTTTCTGAATAATCCTGCTTCCCTAACAACACCGTGCAGGAAGTGCACGAAAGCTGGCTTCCCTACACATAGACCTGTCTAGGCATGGCACCTCTGCCAGCCCTACAGGCTAACAAAGCACACTCCTAGGGAAGAAAACTGTGGAAGTGGTGGGGGGAAGGGTACACAGGCAGCTTGCAGACAGCCTCTGGGGAGCAGACCTGCAGAGTGCTGAAGCATACTAGACATGGCCAGAGGCTCATAGAAAGACACCTGAAAGGCAATTGGCTTCCAGCCCTGCCTGATTATGCTGGCGGCTTTGACTGGAAAAGCCTTACCCAGAACCCTGTGTTGAGTGAGGCTAGAGGAGGGATTTGGCAGCTCTTAGACCCTCTTGCTGTCCAGGCAGTGGCTGGGGCAACTTCACAGCTGGATCCCAGGCTGCTGGTCCAGGAAGCAGAGATTTGGGGAGAGGCTCCAGAAAAATGGACTCTCCCATTGACGGAGCCTGCAAACATTAACAAGCCCCGCCTATCAATGGGACTGAGGCCTAGTTTATGTCATCACCATAGCAAAACAACAGCAAATCTCTGCCTAAGAGTGCCACAGGGGCAGAACCTGAGGTACAGTGCCACTGGCCAAAAAGAAAGAGAAGAAAGAAAAAGGAAGAAGATAACTTCTCAAAACCAGAAAAAATCCACAGTCTTTATAACTTTTTCCATTTTTTGGTATTTTTATCTCTTTTTTTTCTTCTACCTTGGTCATTTTATCCTCTTTCCATTTTATTATTTTCATTTTGAACATTATTACCCATAGGTATTACATTTTCCATTCTTTTTTTTCTATGAGTGTTACATTCCAAAAAACTCAACTCAACTTTTTTTCTCTCTTTCTTTTTGTTCCTTCTTTTCTTTTTCACTTTTTCTCTCATTCGAATCTCACTCACAAACAAATTACAGTGTATCCATAAAATCATGGTGCACTTTTGACCGGTCACAGAAAAGCAACAAAAGACGATAGAAATGTGAAATCTGCACCAAATAAAAGTTTCATACCTATTCAGTGCAGTTCGATGTGGGCTCACACACAGATTTTTAAGGCTCCTTAGGTAGCTATCCCGTATAGCCTCTACAGACTCGTCACTGACTGATGGACTACCAGAACGGGATTTCTCTACCAAACTGCTGGTTTCCTTCAACTGCTTATCCCACCGAGTAATGTTATTCTTATGTGGTGGCGCTTCATTATAAATGCGCCAATATTCACGTTGCACTTTAGTCATGGATTCGAATTTAGCAAGCCACAGAACACACTGAACTTTCCTCTGTATTGCCCACATCTCGACTGGCATGGCCGTGGGCTGCTCTGCTGATTACATGGTGTTATGTCATCATCTGCGCATGTGCACATGCTGCCACATCATCCTACAGAAACTGGGAGGGTTTTCCTTTTATTTGGTGCAGATTTCACATTTCTATCATCTTTTGTTGCTTTCCTGTGACTGGTTAAAAGTGCACAATGACTTTATGAACACACTGTATTTTATTCTGGATTTAAATTTATTCTTTGTGGCATTTTGTGTGCTTTCTACTTTGCTTTTTATCTCTTTACATTTCTTCCAACTCCAGCTCTCCATTTTAAAGGTTTTGTGCCACTTAACACAATAGAATTTTTATTTTTCACTGTATTTTTTCATTTTCTTTTTTTCTCTTACACTATTTCTCTAATTTAACCATCATTTACAAACAAATTATTTTATTCTTGATCCAAATTTTTTCCTTGTGTCATTCTGTGTGTTCTTGCCTCACTATTTGCCTCTTTGTCACTCCCCCCCAACCTAGGCCCTCCATTCTATTTACTTTTGTTCCACTTAGCACAATAGAATTTTCAGTTTTCACTGCATTTTCTCAAAAAAAATTTTTTATTAAATCTTATTAGTGTTATTAACAATACCACTCTCAAATGCCATTAAAGAAAAAGAAATAGAATATCATAGATACAAAAGACAATGATGTAGCTCAGATAGATGAGGAAAAATCTATAGAAAAAATTTCAATAGCTTAGAAACCTTGGAGTTAAATGACAGAAAATTTAAAATTGAAGTCCTAAAAATACTCAGGGATATACAAGAAAGCACAGAAAGGCAATTTAAGGAGCTCAAAAAACAATTCAATGAACAGAAAGAATACTTCACCAAGGAAATTGAAACTATGAAAAATAATCAGAGCCCTGGCCGGTTGGCTCAGCTGTAGAGCGTCAGCCTAGCGTGCGGAGGACCCGGGTTTGATTCCTGGCCAGGGCACACAGGAGAAGCACCCATTTGCTTCTCCACCCCTCCGCCGCGCTTTCCTCTCTGTCTCTCTCTTCCCCTCCCGCAGCCAAGGGTCCATTGGAGCAAAGATGGCCTGGGCGCTGGGGATGGCTCTGTGGCCTCTGCCTCAGGCGCTAGAGTGGCTCTGGTTGCAATATGGCAATGCCCAGGATGGGCAGAGCATCGCCCCCTGGTGGGCAGAGCATCGCCCCTGGTGGGCGTACTGGGTGGATCCCGGTCGGGCGCATGCGGGAGTCTGTCTGACTGTCTCTCCCCGTTTCCAGCTTCAGAAAAATGAAAAAAAAATAATAATCAGAGATGAAAAACTCAATTCATGAACTGAAAAATGAGGTAACAAGCTTAGCTAATAGAACAGGCCAAATAGAGGAGAGAATTAGTGACATAGAAGATAAGCAACTAGAGGTACTACAGAGAGAAGAGGAGATAGTCACAAATTAAAAAAAATGAGATAGTCATACAGAAATTGTCTGACTCCATCAGAAAGAGCAACATAAGAATAATGGGCATATCAGAAAGAGAAGAAAGAGAAAATGGAATAGAGAACATATTCAAACAAGTAATAGACGAGAACTTCCCAAGCCTGTGGAAAGAACTAAAGCCTTGAATTCAAAAAGAAAACAGAACATCGAGTTATCTTAACCTTAACAAACCTGCTCCAAGGCACATCATAATGAAATTGGCACATACCAATGACAGAAAATATTCTCAAGGCAGCCAGGGAAAAGAAGAATACAACATATAAAGGAAAGCCCATTAGATTATCAACCGATTTCTCAGCAGAAACTCTACAAGCTAGAAGAGAGTGGACCCCAATATTTAAAGTTCTGAAAGAGGAACTTCCAGCCAAGAATACTATACCCATCAAAGCTATCCTTCAAATATGAAGGAGAAATAAAAACATTCACAAATACAGAAAAGATGAGGGAATTTATCACCAGAAAACTCCCACTTCAGGAAATACTAAAGGAGGTTTTCCAACAAGACACAAATAGCAAAACAAAACAAACTACAAGTAAAAGCTCCATTAAGATGGCAGTAAAAAGAAAATTAATCTGTGACAAAGAAACAAAAAAAGGGAGAGGAAAAAGATTAACAGTAGCAAAGAAGGATGGAATGCAGAAACACTCATGAGATAATGCACTACAATGAACACGATATGTGTGCTTTCCATAACTTAATGATAACCACCCTGAAAAAACCAACACAGAAGCACATGGCTTGAAAAAAGAAGTAACAGAGAAAAGAAGTATGGATTACAACCAAACAAAAACAAATGATAGAAAAATAAAAGAGAAGAACCAAACAAGATACAAAACTATTAGAAAGCAATATATAAAATGGCAATAGGAAACCCTCAAATGTCAATAATTACACTAAACATAAATGGATTGAACTCACCAATAAAAAGACACAGAGTAGCAGAATGGATTATAAAAAAAAATTCAACTGTATGCTGCCTACAAGAAACACATCCTAGCTAAAAGGATAAAGACAAATTCAAAGTGAAAGGTTGGAAAAAATATTTCAAGCAAATAACATCCAAAAAAAAGCAGGTGTAGCAATACTTATATCTAACAATGCTGCCTACAAGATAGGTAATCAGAGACAAAAACGGTCATTTCATAATGATAAAGGAGACATTGAATCAAGAAGACATAACACTTCTTAATATATATGCACCAAACCAAGAAGCACCAAAATATATAAGACAGCTACTGACTGACCTAAAAACAAAAACTGACAAAAACACAATCATATTTGGAGACCTCAATACACTGCTGATGGCTCTAGATCATTCATCCAAACAGAAAATCAATAAAGAAATATTGGCCTTAAATGAAACACTAGAACAATTGTATATGATAGACATCTATAGGACATTTCGCCCCAAAGTGCTAGAGTATACATTTTTCTCTAGTGTCCATGGAACATTCTCAAGAATTGACCATATGTTGGGCCACAAAAATAACATCAACAAATTCAGAAAGATTGAAATTATACCAAGCATATTTTCTGATCATAAAACCTTGAAACTAGAATTCAACTGCAAAAAAAGAGGTAAACAAACCCACAAAAATGTGGAAACTAAACAATATACTTTTAAAAAAATGAGTGGGTCGAAGAAGAAATAAGCACAGAGATCAAAAGATACATACAGACAAATGGAAATAACAACAGGACATAGCAGAATCTCTGGGATGCAGCAAAAGCAGTAATAAGAGGGAAGTTCATATCACTACAGGCCTATTTGAACAAACAAGAAAGGACCCAAGTAAATCACTTAACTTCACACCTTAAGGAACTAGAAAAAGAAGAACAAAGACAACCCAAAACCAGCAGAAGAAAGGAAATAATAAAAATCAGAGCAGAAATAAACTAAACAGAAAAACTATAGAAAAATTAATAAAACAAGGAGCTGGTTCTTTGAAAAGATCAACAAAATTGACAGACCCTTGGTAAGACTCACCAAGGAAAAAAGAGAAAGGACTCATAAATAAAATCCAAAATGAAAGAGGAGAAATCACCACAGATATCATAGATATACAAAGAATTATTGTAGAATACTATGAAAAACTATATGCCATCAAATTTAACAATATAAAAGAAATGGATAAATTTCTAGAACAATACAATCTTCCTAGACTGAGTCATGAAGAAGCAGAAAGCCTAAACAGACCCATAAGCAGGGAGGAAATAGAAACAACTTTTAAAAACTTCCCCAAATATAAAAGTCCAGGGCCAGACGGCTATACTAGTGAATTCTATCAAACATTCAAAGAAGACTTGGTTCCTATTCTACTCAAAGTCTTTCAGAAAAAACTGAAGAAGAAGCAATATTGCCAAACACATTTTATGAGGCCAACATAACCCTAATACTGAAACCTGGCAAGGACAACACAAAAAAAGAAAACTACAGACCAATATCTCTAATGAATACAGATGCTAAAATACTAAACAAAATACTAGCAAATTGAATACAACAACACATTAAAAAAATAATTCATCATGATCAAGTGGGATTCATCCCAGAATCACAAGGATGGTTCAACATATGTAAAACAGTTAACGTAACACACCATATCAACAAAACAAAGAACAAAAACCATATGATCTTATCAATAGATGCAGAAAAGGCATTTAATAAAATACATCATTTTATGTTTAAAACATTTAACAAAATGGGTATAGAAGGAAAATATCTCAACATAATAAAGGCCATATATGATAAACCATCAGCTAACATCAGGGATCCCCAAACTATGGCCCGCTGGCTGCATGCAACCCCCTGAGGCCATTTATTCGGCCCCCGCTGCACTTCCGGAAGGTCATTGGTGGTCAGTGAGAGGAGCACAGTATGGGGTGGTGCCGCAAAGCGCAGTATAGCTCATGTACAGTACTACTTCCGGTGAGGCAGGACACATGTGTCATGGCTCCAGAAGCTTGTCATATCACTTGTTACAGCTAGCAGTGCCAAATATGGAACCGGACATTGAACATCTCATTAGCCAAAAGCAGGCCCATAGTTCCCATTGAAATATGGGTCAGTTTGTTGATTTAAATTTACTTGTTCTTTATTTTAAATACTGTATTTGTTCCCGTTTTGTTTTTTTACTTTAAAATAAGATATGTGCAGTGTGCATAGGGATTTGTTCATAGTGTTTTTATAGTCTGGCCCTCCAACGATCTGAGGAACAGTGAACTGACCCCCTGTGTAAAAAGTTTGGGGACGCCTGGCTAACATCATATTAAATGGCATAAAACTGAGGGCTTTTCCCCTAAAATTAGGAACAAGACAAGGTTGTCCACTATCTCCACTCTTATTCAACATAGTGCTAGAAGTTCTAGCCAGAGCAATCAGACAAGAGAAAGAAATAAAAGGCATTCATATTGGAAAAGAAGAAGTAAAGGTTTCACTTTTTGCAGATGATATGATCCTGTACATTGAAAACCCCAAAGACTCCACAAAAAGACTACTAGAAACAATAAACCAATACAGTAAGGTCGCAGGATACATAATTAATATACAAAAATCCATTGCCTTCCTATATGCCAACAATGAAACATCAGAAAATGAGCTCAAAAAAACAATGTTTCATGGTTGCAACACACACAAACAAAAAAAAATACCTAGGAATAAACATAACAAAGAATGTAAAGGACCTATATAATGAAGACTACAAAGCATTGTTAAGGGAAATTGAAAAAGATACAATGAAATGAAAAAATATTCCTTGTTCTTGGATAGGAAGAATAAATATAGTCAAAATGACTATATTACCCAAAGCGATATACAAATTTAATTCAATTCCCATCAAAATTCCAATGTCATTTTTTAAAGAAATGAAATAAGAAATCATCAGGTTTATATGGAACTATAAAAGACCCTGAGTAGCCAGAGCAATCCTAAGAAAAAAGAATGAAGCTGGGGGCATTACAATACCTGACTTCAAATTATATTATAGAGTCACGATAATCAAAACAGCATGGTATTGGCAGAAAAATAGACACTCAGACCAATGGAACAGAATAGAAAGCCCAGAAATAAAACCACATGTATATTGGTCAAATAATTTTTGATAAAGGGGCCAACAACACACAATGGAGAAAATAAAGCCTCTTCAACAAATGGTGCTGGGAAAACTGGAAAACCACATGCAAAAGAATGAAACTTGACTACAGCTTGTCCCCTTGTACTAAAATTAATTCAAATTGATCAAAGACCTAAATATAAGAACTGAAACAATAAATTACATAGAAGAAAACATAGGTCCTAAACTCATGAACCTTGGTTACAAAGAGCATTTTATGAATTTGACTCCAAGGGCAAGGGAAGTGAAGGCAAAGATAAATGAATGGGACCACATCAGACTAAGAAGTTTTTACACAGAAAAAGAAACTGACAACAAAACAAACAGACAGCCAACTAAATGGGAGATGATATTTTCAAACAACAGCTCAGATAAGGGCCTAATATCCAAAATATACAAAGAACTCATAAAACTAAACAAATAAGCAAATGATTCAATAAAAAAATGGGAAGAAGACATGAACAGACATTTCTTCCAGGAATAAATACAAATGATATATGAAAAGATGCTCATCTTCATTAGCTATTAGAGAAATGCAAATCAAAACTACAATGCAATACCACCTCACACCTGCTAGATTAGCTATTATCAATAAGACCGATAATAACAAACGTTGGAGAGGCTGTGGAGAAAAAGGAACCTTCATCTACTGTTGGTGGGAATGTAAAGTAGTACAACCACTGTGGAAGAAAGTATGGTGGTTCCTCAAAAAATTAAAAATAGAACTACCATATGACTGAAAATCCCTCTACTGGGTATATACTCCCAAAACTCAAAAACATTGGTACATAACATGCAGCCCCATGTTCATTGCAACATTTGACAGTGGCGAAGACACGGAAACAACCAAAAAGCCCTTCAATAGATAATTGGATAAAGATGATGTGTACTCAGCCATAAGAAATGATGACATCAGATCATTTACAATAACATGGATGGACCTTGATAACATTATACTGAGTGAAATAAGTAAATCAGAAAACACTAAAAACTATATAATTCCATACATAGGTGGGACATAAAAATGAGACTCAGGAACATGGACAAGAGTGTGGTGGTTACCAGGGGTGGGGAGGGGAAGAGAGGGGGTGGGGGGAGGGGGGCACAAAGAAAACCAGATAGAAGGTGACAGAAGACTATATGACTTTGGGTGATGGGTATGCAACATAATCAAATGTCAAAATCACCTGGAGATATTTTCTCTGAACCTATGTATCCTGATTGATTAATGTCATCTCATTAAAATTAATAAAAAAAGAATAATACTTAACAACAATTTTTAAAAATTTCTCTTTTTCTTAAGTAAAAGTTATATTTATAATGAATATTAACATGAAGTACTTGACCAAAGATTTTCTAAACAATTATATAAATAATTGCTTGGTGGTGGTGTCAGGTAACCAAGTTCAAAAAGAAAATAAACTCCTGACCAGGCAGTGGTGCAATGGATAGAGTGTCGGACTGGGACATGGAGGACCCAGGTTCAAAACCGAGGTTGCCGGCTTGAGTGAGGGCTCACCAGCTTGAGGACGGGGTCACTGACTTGAGAATGGGATCATAGAAATGATCTCATGGCCTCTGGCTTGAGCCCAAAGGTCACTGGCTTGAGCCCAAGGTCACTGGCTTAAGCAAGGAGTCACTGGTACAGCTGGATCCCCCTAGTCAAGTCACATATGAGAAAGCGATCAGTGAACAACTAAGATGCTGCAAAAAAGAATTGATACTCTCATCTCTCTCCCTGTCTGTCCCTCTCTCTGTCTTGCTCTTACAAAAAAAAAAAAAAAAAAAAAACAGAAAAGAAAATAAGAAAAGAAAATAAACATTGTGATGATCAATTTTAAAAAGAAATAATCTTTTTTCTTAAATAATTCTTTTAGTTTAGTATGAAGAAACAGAATCATGTCAATCCAACAAACACATATAATTTCTGAGTTTCACTGCTTTTCTTTTCTATCTTTATCACTCAAGAAAGGTTGACAATAATGCCAATTTACCTTATGAAAAAAATAACATAAAATAACAATAATTGTTTAGAAAAAAATAGTTTTTTAAAAAATGTTATTCTTTTTTTTAAATTATATTTATTTATTTATTTTTAATGGGGTGACATCAGTAAATCAGGATACATATATTCAAAAATAACATGTCCAGGTTATCTTGTCGTTCAATTATGTTGCATACCCATCACCCAAAGTCAGATTGTCCTCTGTCACCCTCTATCTAGTTCTCTTTGTGCCCCTCCCCCTCCCCCCTTCCCTCTCCCTCTCCCCCCTCCCTCTGTAACCACCACACTCTTATCAATGTCTCTTGGTCTCACTTTTATGTCCCATCTACGTATGGAATAATGCAGTTCCTGTTTTTTTCTGATTTACTTATTTCACTCCGTATAATGTTGTCAAGATCCCACCATTTTGCTATAAATGATCCGATGTCATCATTTCTTATGGCTGAGTAGTATTCCATAGTGTATATGTGCCACATCTTCTTTATCCAGTCTTCTATTGACGGGCTTTTTGGTTGTTTCCATGTCCTGGCCACTGTGAACAATGCTGCAATGAACATGGGGCTGCATGTGTCTTTACGAGTCAATGTTTCTGAGTTTTTGGGGTATATACCCAGGAGAGGGATTGCCGGGTCATAAGGTAGTTCTATTTTCAGTTTTTTGAGGAACCACCATACTTTCTTCCATAATGGTTGTACTACTTTAATGTTATTCTTTCAGTGGCTTCCATAGCTTAAAACAAAAGCCAGGTCTGGGAGGAAAAAGCAGAAAAGCCCTTGTGACTGGTAAGTCCAAAAACTTTCTTCCATCCCTGCCCAAGTTTCCCAGCCTATCAACTTTTGCTTTACTATAAAAGCTTCTGCCTCTCAGTGAAGCATTTATGTCCTCTATCTTACAAATATATGTTAGATTCCCAAGGAGAAGGTAACGGGAATAGAAAGGTATTTCAGGTGAAGAGAATAATATAATAGAGGCCTGGAGATTGAAATTAAAAGTATAGTGAGAAGCCCTGGCCGGTTGGCTCAGTGGTAGAGCATCGGCCTGGCATGCAGAAGTCCTGGGTTCGATTCCTGGCCAGAGCACACAGGAGAAGCGCCCATCTGCTTCTCCACCCCTCCCCCTCTCCTTCCTCTCTGTCTCTCTCTTCCCCTCCCGCAGCGAGGCTCCATTGGAGCAAAGATGGCCTGGGCGCTGGGGATGGCTCCCTGGCCTCTGCCCCAGGTGCTAGAGTGGCTCTGGTCGCAACAGAGCGACGCCCTGGAGGGGCAGAGCATCGCCCCCTGGTGGGCAGAGCGTCGCCCCCTGGTGGGCATGCCGGGTGGATCCTGGTCGGGCGCACGCGGGAGTCTGTCTGACTGTCTCTCCCTGTTTCCAGCTTCAGAAAAATACAAAAAAAAAAAAAGTATAGTGAGAAATTGGACTGCAAAGACTCTGATGGATCCAGATGTTGGATTTTAATCACCAGTCTTTAGAGGACTACTTTATTCTACAATATAAGTAAGATGACACTCTTTTAGTGTGCTTTCAAATAGAGTGAGGCTAAAGACAGTGGAGTCAGCTGCGAGCACTGCTGATGTTCTGGATGTGAGCCTGAACCAGGGGGATGTCAGTGTAAGGATATTGAGGTATTCACCGGTTTACGAATACTCACTCTGCCATTGTCCTCTAGCTGTAGGGATGACAAACTTAAATCAAGAGTGACTCTTACTTTCTAGAAGCTTGCCATCTATCCAAGGTTGGAATTGAAGATACGTAAAGAGGTTAAGGTTTTGACCATGTTAATGATAGAATGTCTTTCAAAAGGACCCTCAGGTTGGTAATTCTGTAGCTATGGAACTAATTCTATGACTATAACAGGGGAATCCAGGTCTTAGAGGTGGATTTACACAAACTCAAAACACAGACCAGCAGAGAGCTTACTGTCTACATTTTTCTCATACTCAACTTTTTCTCAATTTAAACTTTTGCAGAAATCATATTGTATTCTGAATGTTCCTTAGCAATCATAGAATATAAATAAGTTATAGGAATTATATACTATTAAATTTTTCACTTATCACCTGGAATTAAAACTATCCTCTATGAAAGCTGGAGGCAAGTCTCCCCACAATGAGACACTTGCCAATCAAACTCAATACTTGATGTCTGAAACATAGACTTCCCTTTTTCTTAACAGTATTTGGATGGGTCCCACCAATATTTGTCTTCCAGACTCTGTACTTTTGTTGCCAATGATCCCTTCTCTCCAACCTCAAATTCTTTCTTTTGATAAATTAATAATTAAAAACAGGTCCCAGTTAGCAGCATCATATATCTAGAAATTGATCTTTCAGAAATAATAGTAACACAAATCAGTACAAATATACAGACAAGGATGTTAATTACAGCCTTGTTTGTAATAAAAGAATGGCAATGAGCTACATGTTTATCAGTTGTAGGATTAGTTAAATAAAAGATGGCATATTTATTTAAAAGCATGCTATGCTGCCATTAGAAAAAATGCGTAAGACTTGACAAGATATAATAAAATGCTATTATAAAAACAAGTTGTATATCAATAGCTATAGAAGGATTTCATATTTGTAAAAAAGAAATGTGTATCTATGTGGCTGTTTGTGTGTGATATATACATGTATTCATATATATACATATGTATGCTTATAGAGCAGATATAAACACAAGAAAAGTGTAGGGAAAAATACCCTTAAATGCTAATAGTGGTTAACCCTGCAGTAAGGTGAATTTGTATGTGGGAATGATCTGAGACTCACCTTTTCCTTTGTGTGCACTTACACACATGCATGCACACACATGCATGCACACAAATACACAGTAGGTTATGACTGCAATTTACATTGGGCTTTTTGTTCTTTAAGGACCTCTTTTTTTTCTCTTATTCAACAGCCCTTAAAAACTTTACAATCTTAAGGAAATCACTATATTTTAGGATAAATTACTATTCACTGTAGAAATTGATAAATACTACAAAAGAAGTATAAATTGATATGGGCTCCTAGGTAGCTGAGAGATTGCTTCAAATTGCATGAGGTTAAAGTCTAAAGACAGTGAAAGGATGAAAAATTTTACACCTTCTCAAACTCCAGAGACCATAAGCCTTGCTTTTGCAAACAAGCAGCCCATCTTTATATAGTCTTCACCACCTGACCGATGGTGGCACTGAGGTCCCAGGTCTTCGACTTGAGCACAGTCTCATCTAGCTTGAGCACAAGCTCACCAACTTGAGCATAGGCTCACCAGCTTGAGCACAGGGTCACCGGCTTGAGTTTGGGATCATAGACATGACCCCATGTTCACTGGCTTGAGCCGAAAGTCGCTGGCTTGAAGCCCTAGGTCACTGGCTTAAACAAGGGGTCACTGGCTCAGCTGGAGTTCCCCAGTCAAGGCACATATGAGAAAGCAATCAATGAACAACTAAGGTGCCACAACTATGAGTTGATGTTTCTCATATCTACCCATTTCTGTCTGTCTGTCTGTCTCTCTCTTTCAAAAAAAAATGTCTTTACCTTAAGTCATCAGAATGCCTATAATCTCCATTATCTGAGGCACCCAGACTCCATCTCCCTGACAGCCTTTTCAGTTAGAACCTGCCACAGTTCTTTCATGTGAGACTAAATTCCAATTTTTGGTTCACAAATTGTTGATTCTACCTGTAGATCCAGGCACAGCACTTTGCATATAAGAGTTACTTGATAAATGGTTGCTACTTCGTGGACTATCAGTTCCATTGAAGAAAAATAATACTACCTAATGTTACTCTTAGAATTCAAAAGTCTTCTTTTTAGAAGGACAAGATGATTGCTTGCAGCCTCCTGAAGCCCTCTCATCAAGAATAGGAAGCTATCAGAATGAAATGAATGGCCACTGAAGATTCCTTTTCTTACCAATATTACCAAACAGCATTTACAGAGTGTTTCATGAATGAATGCAAAGCACAACACCGAATAAAGCAAAACCCTTCCTATGAGGATAATCATATAATTGAACCCATGCATGCATGATTGAATACCCTCGATTGGCAATCCTTGAACCCTGCTGCAAACAAATGGGACCAGGAATGTTGTCCTCTCACACTTTCTGGGAGACAGCTGCACCCATCACCTCCCTCCATCCATCTCCTCCTTCCCTGATTTGTATGTGTTTTCGTTAAACAGTGGATCTTGCTATGCTTTTCAGAAAGCTGACAAAAAGCAAGCTGAAAATTAAAAATGGGTGCCGAGAGGCTTTACAGGAGTCTAAATAAACAGCCCGACAGGAAAGACGTGTGGCAGGCTAAGGTTTCAGGCTAGTGGTCAGAGAGAGTTAACAGACATCCGTATAACAGAAGGCTGTGTTTGTTTTCCCTGTCGCTGCTCTAGCAAATTTATTGGGTTATCTGTCTTATTTTGACACTTGGGTGTTTAAGGTTTCTGTTCTAGGTGTCTAAAGACATGAAAAAAAATATTGTACAGTTTACATTCCTGGCAGAGGCTTTGACATGTGCTAGCTGAAAATCTCCTACCTGCCAGTAATTTCACAGAAAAAAAATCTTTGCAGAATTGGGTTTTCATACGGGTCCAAGAATTGTCTACGAAAGGCACCAAGAACAAAGGGTTTCTTATTTTATTTCTGACCGTATCATTCTATAGTCTAGTGAAGTGCTGCCACAAAGCCATTTTCTTCTCATTGTACCGTTTTTATTTACCATGTAATATATAAGCAGCAGCACCAGTGTCTCATAGAGGGAAAGGTTATTTCCATCAGTGGAGCTTGAACTCAACATAGATCAACAAGATACAGTTTGATTTGCTTTTGGGGTCAGGAATGCATGATAGTGTTGAGTGAATACTAGCTGTTATGATAATGTACCATCAAAATATTATAGTCATCTGTTGGAAATATTGACATTTTTATGACTGATATCCTAAGCCACCCACAAGCAATGTTGACATGTTTTATTTTCAGAATACAAATTCTGAAATAATTTTACTCCTAAATGCCTTGTTTCTCACAGGTACTGAGGCTTCTGTACCTAGTTAAAGGATAGTAGGAAATGTAAAAAGTTGTCTGACATAAAACCTATTTTCATTCATTCATTCATTCATTCATTCATTCATTCATTCATTCATTCATTCATGCATTTGGCATTCAATGAATACTCATACATTTAATTGTTAGGAAGTGGGAAACACACATGGGGGAAGCTATAAAACATGGTCTGTGCCTTATAATTTCTTTTCTCATCATCTTCTGAGGTAGACAACCTGCTTGGCATAGTCAAGTCAAATTTTCTAGATACCAGGTGATCAGCACTAAGTCTGACAAGAAAACAGTTTATTTTTCCTTAAGGCAAAATAACTTTGCAGCAGCGGAGGCAATCTGAATACATTATTGCTTCTTTCTTTGTTCAGTCTTCCTTCTTTTTTGTTTTTTATGGCTTAGGACTGGGACTTGGCAGCTGGTAGCCATAGTCCCCACTCCTAATAATGCTCTTAATAAAGACTTTGTCATCCAGACTACTGGACAAATGGTTTTCTTTTCTTGAGCTCCTTCCATTTTTATCACCTACATCATTTGTGTGTCATTTCCATTCATCCTTCTATTTGTAAAGGCTTCAGTTTTATGCCAAGAGCAAAGATTTTTCAAATCAGCACACTTGAGTTTGAAACAGACAATGCCACTTAATTGATAAATGACTCTAAGCCTCAGTTTATCACTAGTAAAAATGCTTATACCCCTGTGTGTTTTATAGGGTTGTGAGGTTTGCATGTGACCAGGTGCTTGAAGGAGCTTGGTTCCTGGTCCCAGTAGGTGGAACAAGCCTGCTCCCCCTTCCCTCTTCAGGTTGTACAGGATAAAGAGAAATGAAGGATTAGAAGAGTCATAGAGACTATATATTTCATTGATTTCCTGTTCATTTCAGACAAATGTGGTATAAATTAATTTTTTAAGGCAGAAAGAGTACATGCTTTTATACCGATGATGGAAAGCAACCTAGCAGTCCAGGTTATACTAGGCATATACTATGTCTAAGTCCTAGAATAGGTTCTGGGAGGGATATAAACAAAGATATAGCACAGAACCTATTTTTTAGTACCTTAAAAACAGCTTGAGATAAGATATGTATAGTAAAATGTCAAATAGTAATAAAAATAAGTATTTAATGGATTTACTAAGCAATAGGTAAATATTTATTGAATAAATTTTTTTCCTGCAGAACTCTTCATACAGCCTTTACCATCACAATATACATTAAGAATCTCTAAGAAGGGGGCCCTGGCCGGTTGGCTCAGCGGTAGAGCGTTGGCCTGGCGTGCGGGGGACCCGGGTTTGATTCCCGGCCAGGGCACATAGGAGAAGCGCCCACTTGCTTCTCCACCCCCCCTCCCTCCTCTCTGTCTCTCTCCTCCCCTCCCGCAGCTAAGGCTCCATTGGAGCAAAGATGGCCCGGGCGCAGGGGATGAAATGGCTCCTTGGCCTCTGCCCCAGGCGCTAGAGTGGCTCTGGTCGCGGCAGAGCGATGCCCCCTGGTGGGCAGAGCGTTGTCCCTGGTGGGCATGCCGGGTGGATCCCGGTCGGGCGCATGCGGGAGTCTGTCTGACTGTCTCTCCCCGTTTCCAGCTTCAGAAAAATACAAAAAAAAAAAAAAAAAATCTCTAAGAAGGAAAGAGTGAGTGAAATTTTCTACACTTATTTGATCATGTAATTATGTAATTTTGTCTTTATGGCAATATTTGTTGTAAAAAGATAAATTTAGATCACAGAAAGTAAATGCTAAAGTGAAGAATAAAAACCTTACCCTAGGCCCTGGCTGGTTGGCTCAGTGGTAGAGCATTGGCCTGGCATGCAGGAGTCCCGGGTTCGATTCCCGGCCAGGGCACACAGGAGAAGTGCCCATCTGCTTCTCCACCTCTCCACCTCTCCCCCTCTCCTTCCTCTCTGTCTCTCTCTTCCCTTCCCGCAGCCAAGGCTCCACTGGAGCAAAGTTTGCCTCAGGTGCTAGAATGGCTCTGATTGCAGCAGAGCGATGCCCCAAGATGGGCAGAGCATCGCCCCCTGGTAGGCATGCGGGAGTCTGTCTGATTGCCTCCCTGTTTCCAGCTTCGGAAAAAAAAACCCCAAAAAACAAAAAACCTTACCCTAAAGGCACGGACATTTCTAGAAAAGGAAGTATCATGATTCAAGTAGTTAAGTAAAATTTTAGGAAGGGTGATCACTGGTAATATACCTGATCATTGGTGAGGCTCAAGAGAAAGGGCTTTTTCAAGTAGAATGTCAGCATATAAACCAGATTACAGTAAATTAAGGAGATTATAGACTGTGACATAAGGTCATCAGAGAGCAAAGTACTCTAGCAATCATTTTGAAAGTGAAAACATGAGACCTAGCCAAGATAGCTGTAGCTTGAAAGAATTTTATTCAGGATAGGGAAGATAAGACATGTTAGATAATCAGGGGGAAACCACACCGAGAGGACCGTGATAGGACCTGGAGGGAGGCAGGGTAGCTGTGGGGTCAAGTCTTTGGAAAGGGTGAAGGAAATAAAGTAGAGAGCAGAGGTGAGGAAGCAACAAAGACAAGCAGGAGATAGAGGAAAGAAAGGAATGCAACTCCGATTGCATAATACAGTCTACTGCCTGTACCAAGCTAGGTTCATCACACGCTATAGTCATTCCTAATTATAACAATACAGTAGTCTCCCCTTATCTGCGTGGGATACATTCGAAGATCCCCAGTGGATGTCTGACATCATGGATAGTGCCAAACCCTATATATATTATGTTTTTTTTCTTATACATACATACATACATACATATACACATACATATAATAGATTTTAATTTATAAATTAAACACAGTAAGAGATTAACAACAATAACTAGCAATAAAATAGAACAAGTATACAGCTTCTCTTTGGCATACTCAAATTGCCAGCATCATTGCTCTTGTGCTCTGGGGCTCTTATGAATTAAATATGGGTTACCTGAACACAAATACTGAGGCACCATGGCAGTTGATCTGATAAGTTGGACCACTACCAAGTGACTAACAGGTGGGAACATGCACAGTATGGATATGCTGAACAAAGGGAGGATTCACATCCCCGGCAGGATGCAGGCCAAAGGGGGAGACACAAGACTTTCTCATACTACTCAGAATGGCACACAATTTAAAACTTATGGATTGTTTATTTCTAGAATTTTCTACTTTTTTTTTCAGATGATGGTTGACCATGGTTAAATGAAATTGCAGAAAGCACAACTGCCAATAAGAGGGGTACTGTTGTGAATATGTGTCATAGAAATGATGATCTGAAATTTGTAGACATGCCCAAGGTCACATAGCTACTAAATGTCAGATAAGGTATTTGAAAAAGTGTTAAATTCCTAATAATAATCTTGTGCAGATACTGACTTTCTGAACATGAGCAACTCAGTAGATAAGAAGGGTTTTGACAGCAGCCAGAGGTGGAGCAGAAGGTAGCCACTAGCTGTCCCTGGGGATAAGAAAATTAGATCCAGGCATCATCCCCAACCCACCATCAGGGCCAGCATGATGATCCTTTATCCCAAGGTTTTATCGATACATTGTCATGCTAGAGCTATGCTGTGCTCCTTGAGTAGAAATGGAGGAAACTGATCTCTTTTTTTCCACACCTGTATATATTTGTATATATGTGTGTATTCATTATGTGTTTGTGTATTTATATGCATTTATGTATTTATATACATATATATATATTTAGTTTTATTTAGAAAATTAAAACTGTGACATTGATCAATAAGAGTACATAGGTTTTATTTATATAAATATAAATACGTGTAAACGTAGATATGTGTGTATATCTGTATAGTGTAATTCAATTGTGCAAAAGGAAGTTTATTTTCTATAGCTAATTTAAACCTTTTAAAGAACTCTGTTTCTGTGAGGCAGGGCACACTTACATTTTCCAATTAATGACACCCTAGTTTCTTCCAGAATAGTAGATGACCCTTTGGTGAGCAGGAAGAGCATCCTTAGGAGAGGAGTATGCAGGTCTTGTGCGGATGTCTCTTGTATAATTGGACACTGGGCCCTCAGTGAGTGTGTGCAGTTGATGGATTCATGGCTATTCTCTTAACTTTGTCAGGGACTTCCTATTGTTGAGTTTTCTTCACCTTTTTGTATCCTCTTCACATCTTCCATTTCATCCAGAAGACCTTGCTCTAGTTCACTTCACCCTTTGCCCTGAGGGTTCCCAGGCTGTGTCCCTGGCTCTCTCTACTTGGCTATTTTCAAAGGCATGCAGGTATACAGAGAGCCTTCTGTGCTTATGGAACAAAACAAGGTTGGCATACTAATTTAGATTCACTCTCTACCCAATTCGGTGAGACTACTTCCCCACTACTAAGTAATCTCATTTCAGATTCATGTCTTCTTCATGAACATTGTAGTATCAGGCATAACTTTAGTAAGTCAAGGTTTCTCCCTCTCTACCTTCCTTTCCAATTCATGTAAGATTTCTGATTTCTTATTGAGCCCCACTCAAATGAGTTAAATCCTGAGAGTTTATCTTCACATCTCTGATCTCCTTCCTTTTAATCTCTCTGAATTCCCCTTTCCTCCCTGAAGAACTGCTATTTCTCATTTTTCAGTTTTAGCTTCAGTCTCACTCATCATTTAAGCTTCATGACTTAGCTATAATGGCAGAGAGATGTTTGAAAATACTTGTTGCAATATAATGTATAAAAGTGTTTGTTTGTGAATGTATAATGTGTGAAGGTTAAAAATTACCAGAATTGCCAAGTGACAACTTGATTACTAACTGCAAATTGATTCAACCTAACACACATACTATGGCAAAAAGCAAAACAGTAAGCTTAAGCTGCACAACACATAATTCCTGTATTAAGAGACTAATAATCTTGCAAGGAAGACAAAGATTATTTAGACAATGGAAACACTAACAGGTACCAGGTGGTAAAAACAACTCAGAAGAAAAGAGCTGTGGAATTTGGAGGTAAGAGAAGTCATATTGGTTGAGACCGTCAAGGACACCTGGAAGGAGATGGCTGTGGAGAGGAGCCCCGGAAGGGTAGCACATATAGGCACACTGTAACTGGTAATAGTTAACTTAAGGTTTCTCTCCAAGTCCTGTGGAATAGGCACAGAAGTAGAACATAATCTACAGGTGGTTAGAGCAGTAAGGCTTAGGTAGAGTAGCATTTTAAAGGGATGAGAGAGTAAAGGTTGCTTTATTTTAGCTGACCTCAGAGCCCAAGCTAAACCAGGAGGGCAAATGCAGCCAGAACCATGTCAACAGACCACCAAGGCAGGGACTGAGTGAAGGAAAAGGAAGGAATCACCTTAGAATGGGAAGATGGGCAAAGGGGGAGGTTGTAGACGAAGAGGACAGATACCATGCCCTTGAAGATGGTGTGTTACCATGGGATGGCTCAGGCTAAGTTTGGTGCAATGGACAACAAATATGGAAGGACATGCAAGGAACTTCAGAGCAGAAGGTGAGAAATTCTGAGATCAGAGTTTAAAGGGCCAGTTAACTGAGTGCTGGAAATAGGGGCTTTTTCTTTTCTTTTTTTTTTTTTTGCCTGCCTATTAGATGTAAATACACTGGTCTATATTTTCCACCATGCCTTGGTCTTTATAAGGGAATGAAAAAGTCACCATTGGAAGATGCCAAACCTAACCCATGTTTAGCTGTGCCCAGCTGTGAATTCACAATTGCAGCACGCATCACAGTCTACCATGTCACTTGATCAGCGTGCTTCATTCACCCTTGACTTGGGTGCTTTTCAACATGGTCAGAGGCAGGATTTGAAAGGAATGTATTTCATTCTCTCTGCCTGCAAATCTGGGGTTGGCAGAGACAAAGTCAGGAACACCTGAGTCAGCTTTAGGAGCTGTTTAACACCAAATAAAAGCTTGTCCAATGACTGGTGAATCAAATTAAATTCTGAACAAACAACTCTCCAGCCACATCTCAGTCAGTTTTAGAATCAATGCAGGTGATTTATGGTTCCTTAGGGTTGTATTCTCTTTTCGATGCACGGGGATTTACACATATAGCTACCATTTACTGCTAACGAGGAGCATGAGTCGGTAAGTCCCTGGACACCTGGACAGGAACGCGTTGCTTCCTCTCACTCAGCGTCTCACTCAGCAGTGTGGGCTTTCTCCATACAAAGGGGGCTCCTTTGCTGGGTCAGGAGCCCCAGTCAGCTGGGCGGATGCTGTTAATGCAAAGTGCTGATTTTCCAGCCCTGTTCCCTCAGGAGCATCAGCGCTTTGTAATTTAATGGATCTCTGGGTGTGAGCACCCTTTGGGACAAATTTGGTTCTGCAGCCTCAGCAGCTGATTCAGAAGGGAGCTGGATGGAGGGAGGGGAGAACATTTGATTTTCTTTGTTACCACATGATGAAAGGGAGTTTTAAGCTTGTATTTTTAAGGGGACAAAATGATATCCCAGTGCTTATTAAAGAGCCTGTCATCTAGCTGGAGCTCCAGAGATATTTGTGGAATAAAGGGCAGTTAGGAGCATGACAGAGTGTACGTCTCTTAAAAACTGTTTGGAAATTCTCTGAAGAGTAGCTTCTAGCTGAGGGGGAAGCCATTGGGAAGGCAGAGAACCTGGTAAAGCTAATGTTTTTTGAATGTTTGGCAGCATGCCAGGTCCTGTCTAAATTCTTTATTTCATTCATTGCTCACAATAATCTCTTTAGGTAAATACCATTGTCATCCTCATTTTATAGATCAAGAAACTAAGGCAAAGAGGGATTAATGTGACTTACCTAAGATCAACAGCTAGAAAGTGGTGGTGCTGGGATTTTAGCACAGGCAGTTCGCCACCAGAGACCCTACGTTTAATCCAGATGTGACCAGGAATTCTCTCCAGCCTCTTCCATTTGGGTAGTAGTTTTTACTCTCAAGGCAGTTACTTTAAAATGACAAGGAAAACAAAGACACATTTGCAGTCTCTGAGTCCTTGGCTTTCACAGCAATTAGCAGTGGAGAAGTGCATTTATTTATACACATAGTTGGTTTCAGACCCAAGAAAGTGGAGGGTGACCAACCATGAGGCAGGGAGAAGTAGGGCGAGAATAGATTTCTTCACTGTTCTTGAGGCAGATTTGATCTTTTTGAAGATAAAAGGTAAAAAAAATGGGCGTGGGGGGGGGACTGCCAAGTCTCAGAATTAGCATTATTGGTGAGGCCTTTGCCTGAGAGCTAAATGACTTTTCTGGAGTTATAACCTCAACGACATTCATCGGGGAGAATTCTTCTTGCCGAGATAAACATGTCACCTCATGTCTGCACTGGGGTGAGTTAAACTTTCAGGGCAGTGGACTAATGAGAACACTGAAAAACCAATTTTCTAAATGAAACTTTATTTCCCTGGGAAAATATAGCCCCTACACCAGGAAGGAGATTTAGGTTCTTCCCATTAACTCCTGGGATGGAGGGTTTTGCTTGCTCCTAAAACATGTTGTGCAATGGGAACCAATTAATATTCACAGTCTTTAGTTGTCCTTCTTCCTCTGAAAGAGACTTTAAGTTCTACAAAAATCTGTGATGGGGTAGCCATTGAAACTGATCTCAGAACAAGTAGTCTACAAACAAAATACAGTCATGGGCAAAATGCTTGGAATCTATTTTCCAACCCAACTTAAAATTTCTGAATCCAGATTCCATAAGGAAAAGATCTCTGCTTGTTTTGAAATATGATTTTAAAATAGTTTCTAGAAAAGTATTAGGTTAGCCCCAGTACCTCATGGGAAAACAAGTGGCTCTTAAAAATCTTGAACTTCACTGTACAGATTTTTATGAATGAGTAACATATGGATTAAATTACTCATATTTGAAAAAAAAATCAAAAGACAAAGCACACGCAGAAGTTTTATTGAGCCTGAATTATTTGGAAAAAAGTCCCATGATACCTTAGAAATCCCAAATGGAGCTTAGTTTACCAACCATCTTTGAAAAATGAAATTTAGTCATTCATATAAAAAGAGGTCTCTCCAGTAGAGTGTATAGAGGTTAAGATAAAGAAATAAAAAATTGTTGGATTTCCTAAGCTTTGAGGGATTCCACAGATGAGTGGACCTGAGACAGTCACAATCATAATATCACTTCCTGGAACTGTCAGGGCTGGAGCCAGCAGGGCAATGTGGATTCTCAGTTCCTCTGTCTGTCTCAGTCTCCCTCTTTTTTCCTTCCTTTTAGGACCAGTTTCAGCAGTTAGGCTAAAAACTTGACTTTGTTCCCTAATTTTGAAACACAATCATTGTCAATGATGAATGAGACTTGTTTTCTGGGGGTGGGGTGGGGGACCCTGTGATCAGTTTATTGTATACTTTATGATCTTTGGGGCTATCTTTCTTTCCATATAAAAAACTATAGGGAAATTTACTTACTTAACTCTGTTTAAAAATCTTGTTACAATTTAAAAATAGTCAGCTCTAAAATAGTCTAAGCATTTATTGAGCAGTGACTATGAGAATGAGTGAAGGTACCTGAGAGAAACAGAAAGGTCCCTGATTGATTTTTATACACTGTAGAAAGGAATAGAAGTTGTAGGTTCCCGGCTGAATGGGTCAGGGTTCTTTTACTCCCATATTGAGTTCCGTACCCAGCACTAATGCATTGAATGGCAAACATAGACATGAATAGTTTCCAAAAGTACCCTGGTGTTTTGAACAAATATTATAAAGCTTGGACACCAAAGGTGTCTCCTGAAGTGTATAAGTTTTAGGTCTTCTCTATTGGTATGTGACAGTAGCAGGACTTGATTGCAGGTCTTATGATTCCAAGTCCAGTGCTCTCTCTGCTGGAATAAGTTCCTTAGGCCTGTAAAAATCCTAAACTGCAGGACTAGCATTAATTATTGAACAGGGATTTATAAAGTGAAGACCCATCACGTTGAAGTTTTTTCAACTATGCAAGTACTTTTTTAAATAATTAACATAAAAATGCCTTAAATTTTATTTTGCCTGTGTGCCATTTACTATAGATTTTAATTATTGCATGCATTGTACATTTATACACATACAATACAAACAGAGTTGTTAACACAAAACATTCATGTTATTCTCTGTGGATGGCTTATGGGATATTCAAGAGTACTTTTGACCACAGTTATGTGCCTTATGTCCAAGTAAATCTCAGAAATAAACCCTATGTGAGAAGTGACTCCATTTACTATAATATCTGTGGATCAGAGAACCTTATTTCAATGATCATAAAACAAACCCTTTTCATCAGTCATTCTCAATATGCCCAACCCCACTTCTTGCCTGTAATGCAGCTGGAAAGTACATAGTAGGAGGTAAAAAAAAAAAAGGCTCTAAGGGAAAAGATGCACAGACACGTTTTGAGTAAAGGTTTAGTGCTGTTGATCCCTACAGTGAAGTTCATCTTCTGCCAGACTAACATGGCCTAGAAAGTGTTTGAGGTTATGCTCTGTCTCCTTGCTCCTCTGAACCATTGCTACTGTTCTGTATTACACGAAGAGTGGCCACAAGCAGGGAACAGAGTGGTGAATATGCTGGGGTTCTTTCAGAGGTAAGGTCTCCTTTCTTCCCTTATGAGAAAATTGGTTTAAATTCATCTAAAGAACAATTCCAGAGAACATAATGTAAATGTTAAGTACAGAATTATTATTTCTGGCTGCCCATGACACTCATGCTATTTCTTTGCCTTTGCATATACTTCTCTTTCTTCTTGGTATGACTCCTTTGCTTTTTATCCAGCAACTCTCATCGATCCTTCAAAACAAAGTTTAGGCCTTCTTCCTGCAGTGAACTTTCTCTAACTGACCAGTCTGGTTCAGATCCTCTCCTCCAGACCACCATAGGAACACTAACACTATTCCATGGTAGGATTTACCAGTTCTGTGATAATAGATTTATTTGTCAAGAAATACCCAAAATAGACACCCTTGTCACAATAATCACATCATTTCATTCTGAATGCCCTGTCCCCAGCCCACTGTCTGGCCCTTAGTAGATCTTCAATAAATGGTATTGAGTTGTGAATAAATGAGTAGCTCACAGAGTGGTGCTGAATACACAACTCCAATTATACAGGGAAACCAAGAAGTACTGCTTTTGCCTTATTATATTTCAAAATATGCCTTTGGAGGCCCTGGCCAGTTGGCTCAGCGATAGAGCATTGGCCTGGTCTGTGGAAGTCCAGGGTTACACAGGAGAGACAACCATCTGCTTCTCCCTCCCATCTCCCTTCAATCTTTTCCTCCCACAGCCATGGGTCAAATGGTTTGAGCAGGTTGGCCCTGGGCACTGAGGATGGCTCCATGGTTTTGTTTCAGGTGCTAAAATAGTTTGGTTGCTGAGCAATGGAGCAATGGCCATAGGTGGCAGAGCATTGCCCTGTAGGGGGCTTGCCTGGTGGATCCCAGTTGGGGCATGTACGGGAGTCTCTCCTCCTCCCTGCCTCCCTGCCTTCCTGCCTCCCCACCTCCCTGCCTCTCAGTAAAAATAAATAAATAAAAACACCCCTTTGGGAAAACAAAAACAACTGCATTCCCTAACACAATGAAGCATATAAATATAATTTGGAATTTGGAGCTTGACATTTCATCTATAGAAAAACATTCCAGGAAATTAAAAATTTAAAAACATAAAACAATCCAATAATTATATCACCTTAGTAAAATGTTTAGTTTGAGCACATATTTTTTCAGTCTTGTTTGCATGTTTATAGACTTCTATGTAGTTGTAATCCTTCTATAGTTACCACTTAAGGGGAGGCATGATCATTTATTAAGCATTTTCCATGTCCTCAGCACAGTGAAAAACTTTAGTGATGTTATATCAGTTAATACTTACAACGAGCCCTGTTCTGGAATCATTATCTTTGTATTACAGCAGATAGTGTGGCCCAGGGGAAGCTGCATAACAGTCTAATAAGTGGTAGAAACAGTATTTGAACTGATATAAGGCTGACTACAGCTATTAAAAATTAAAATTTTAAATGAAATTGAAATTAATTAAAAATTAAATTAGAATTAAAAATATTTCATTTGGTCAAATTTATGAAATGGTATGCTTTTTATTAGTTGTTGCTAAATTAATTTCCAAAAGGATTAGAAAAATCAATTCATAGCCTTGCTTACCAGCTGCAAATTGCTCAAAGGAAGAGTTTGTCTCTTATCTTCCTGATCTCAAAATCTACCAAGTGCTGTGCATATGGTAGCTTTTTCACAGATGTCTGCTGAATGAAATGTTGAATAAATGGACACTGCCACCAGCATTATACATTTTCTTGGAAAGCCAGGTAGTATGGTGCCTGAGAAGTACATAAATCTATGAAAGGCAGATAGGTTTTTTTGTCCCTGAGTAAAAGGAAAGAGCTGATGACCCCTTGTAAAGCAGATTGTCTCTTTTGGAAAAGAAGCTGATATCTACTTTTGCAAGCAACAGAAGTATTCTTCTTCATTTCTGCATCTAAGCATTTAGTGACTCACTTTCCAAACTACGTGATTTGAATTAATCCCAGGCTGCCTAGTGGCCCAGATGCGGCACATTGGTGCAGTTAGATACACCATCCTGCAAGCAACTGTCATTAGGATGTAGAACAGAGCTTTATTTGAAATGTTCAAAGGAAATTAAAGGGAATCTAATAACACTTTTGAAAATTCTCTTTCTCTCTTCTCCGATTTACTTATATCATATATACCAATCTCTAAACCCCCATTTTCAAAACAATATGTAAAATTTTACTGAAGTTTTTAAGCCAAGGCCTCTATTTTCTTTCTCAGAGTTCAAAAGGCTTCACCTCTTTAGGACGGAGCTGCAGGCCTCCGCCTGTGGTCCTCCGGGCCTCCATGACCCCAGACCTCTCTTCCTCTCTTGCTTATTCTTGGAAGTACATTTTTTTTCTGCTAGTTTTTCATTCTTTCTTTTTCTACTTTTTTTCTTTTTAAAGGGAAATTCTCCTAGAGAAGGTTTGCTTTAAAAAAAAACCCTCCATCTTATACAGATGTTAGAAAGTTAAGTTACATGTAGTGCAGACTCAATTTACTAATCGAAAGCATGGCTTCTCATATTATACTAAACTTTGTCTGTGGCCTCACAAAGCTTTGCCAGGTTTTCTGCAGAAAACTTACTTGCCTATCGTTCTTGCACTCCATTCTCACAACTTCAACTCTGTGCCATGACAGATGTCTATCCATCACTGGGTGGTTCCTGAAGTTCTGGCCTCTGTTTTCTGCTCCTATTTTCTTCCATTGACATCCCCTTCTCTTCACTTTAGACACTTCTGGCTTTTTGGCAGTTTCCCCTTTGTCAAACACAGGAAAGGTTCAAGTAGAATTTATCTTACCAGGTTAAACTGAAATTCACATTCAGATACTCCTCATGAGCATTTGCCTTTAAAACTCTTTGACGCATTTGTGAAAGTAAATCTCTTCAGTGTGTCTCAGGCTGGCTGAGATTACTGCTCAGTTGACTATACTATTTGCCTAAATTACAAAGTTACCTTAATTCAAGTTTATTTTACTTGTAAAAACTTCAAAGAGCTGGGAAGTGGTAGTATAACTTTGGCAATGTATAGAGATATAAATAGTAAAGTAAACAAAATCTGTAGTTATTACATTGTGTGATTTTGGGTAAAAATTAAAATAATTGCCATAATATATTGTGTTTGTTATTTTAGCCATTTAAAAAAGAAAAAAATTTGACAGCAAAGAAAAATTGGCATATTTGCTTTGGGTTTTAATTATTCTATTTGTAGTTTTTTTTAACTTGAAAAAGAATAGTTTTCTAAACAGTGCTGAATATGTAAGAAAACTGATTTTTTTAACATTTAAAATTTCTTTTACAATATTTATAGACAGTCATCTTGTAGGGTTTGTAAGTCTGCCCTATTAAGTATTTGAATTTGTGAGAGAATCAGTTATATCAAATTTAAATGTACAACAGTCAGACTTCAATCTGAGAAGCAGATCCTGTAGGAGATGTATTCGTGCATTTGTGTGTGAGTGTGTGCGTGTGTGTATGATTTATAATTTATCACAAGGAAACTGCTTATGAAATTGTGGGAGTTGGCTAAGCAACTCTGAAGTCTGTAAGGCAGGTTTTTGGTGGAATATCATGAAGAGGCTGAAACTCCATCAACATGAGCCAAAGCTTTATCCACAGAAGGAATTTCACTTTTTCTCCTCTGAAAGCCTCAGCCCTGCTTTTAAGACCTTTCAACTGATTAAGTCAGGCTCACCCAGAATAATCTCCTTTAAATTAACTGGATAAAGGTGCTCATTACATCTACAAAATCCCTTCACAGTGGCACCTAGATTAATATTTGTGAATGAACTACAGGACAGTAGCCTAGCCACACTGAGATATCAAAAACTATCAAATAATGTTATAATGTTTGAGATACTTTAATTAATTTATAAATCAGTTGTACCTTCTAGTGGGATTTAATCTATTAAATTTATAATTATATATAATACAAAGTAAAAGCACAAGCTGTATTTATTTCTTTTGAGATAAAATTGCTAGTTTTATAAACAGAATGACACAGTTTATAAATTGAACGTAAATACGTGAGAAGAGCTGGGTTTTATATTTATGGCTTTAGCAGTGATAATGAACTGAATGATGCAGGTAGTATTCTATGTGAAAGAAGCTCTTCACATATGTGAAAAAGAAAACCCTCAATTGCTAGAGACCAGCAGAGTAGAATTGGATAGTTCACAAGAGTCCTCAGGCCTGACAAATAAGATGGGAATTACATAAAATGGAATTCAAACAATTATGGAGTGAGATTTCAGACCTTTAAAAGATACTTGTATCTGTGTTTGATAATGATAGTGATTGAAACACTTATCTCATGATCCAAGTGGTCCCGTCTCAGAACTGTATGGTAAAAAAATTTCTTATAATATCCAGCAATCAAAAGAATTTCAAAACAACTTGAGGATTTTACTTACATTTCCTGATGCAACCATCGATTACCGTAACACTTCTGAAAGGATTCGTCTTTTGTCTATTGTCTAATTCCTCATACAGCTCATCTGAAATTCCATCTGCAAACTTTTCTCTAATTCTCAACCCTAGTTTGTGTTTCAGATTTTCTTATACCTTTTCTTCTTCAGCGTGATAAAGTCCCTAATAACTGTTCTAACCAAGGAAGAGCCTACTTGGAGGACCAGAGGGATCTAAAGACTCAGGGGTGGGCAGAGGGAGAGGCTGTGAGCATTCATACGCTAATTGGTTTGGGTCTTTCTTAGGACTATGATAATTCAGTGTTAGTATCAGGGAAATTCAGCCAAACTAATAGCAGTATGGATACTGGAAAACTTAAAGTGCGAAAAGAAAAGCTAAAATGTGTTTGGTTCTGTGAAAGTATCATAACTACACCTAATTCTGTAAACTGTTTACCGTTTATGCCTGATTACCCCAAAGCACAGTCATGATTATGCACTTCACTAGCTATGTATGTCAGATTAACCTGGCGGTAAATTCTGTTATGACACTAACCCTGTATGTTCAGTCCACTTTGATTACAGCTTACACAGTAGCCCACACACATGCTGTTCGGAGATCTACTTATAAATTTAAACATGTAGAAAGACCCTTGTCCAGGCTCTAACTGCCACCTCTCTGGGCTTCTGTAGTAGTCTATTGTACCTCCCTGGCTTTCAACCTTTCCCCCTTCCGGTGTGATATACTCATTGAAATAAGAATAATCAAGGGCTTCCGGTTGCTCCCAACTTTCTCTCATCACATGAAAACTCCCAACTCTTGCTTTTTAGGCTTTGGCCTCTCATTAAACCAACTTACATGATTCTTTAAACAAGGAATCAGTGTGAGGCAGGTTTTTTTAAGACCTCAGTCCTTTCTTAAGGAAGTTAAAGCAGCAAGTTTTGTTTTCCAAGGCATATCTTGACAGGTGTCATTTTCCCTCCATTCAAATTCTTGTCTACTGTGGAATCCTTGTCCATGTTATCTGCCTCTGGTTCAGTTCCAAAGCTAGTCCTCAAGGATAAGAAGTGGAGAAAATACAGGGGACCCAGGAGCTGGGCACCCAGCTAGGGCTGACTACAGATAATGGGATAAATAAACTGTTCTCAAAGGTAGATGGTGGCTTTTGTGGGTCACCTTGCAGGGAGTAATGACAGAGCCAAGAGCTTTTGCTCCCACTGTGCTTGCAGGGGCCCATGTTGCCTTCTTTTAAAGCAAACCCTGTTTTGAACCACAAACTCTCCTAATATAAGGAAATATCTGGATCAGTGCACTTGTTACACAACCCATATTCTGGAAAATAGAAGAAGTCTCAGGCTATTGTTTTTTTCTTGTATTTTTTTTTTTTTTTTGGTTATTCATGGATGCTTTCAGACCTCTGCCCTTCTGTTTCTGCAAAGATATCTGAACAGGATCAGTCATGACCAGATGCTGGCAGAAAATCATGTTAGAGCTGAATATGGAGGCTGGGTTTAGGGTAAAGTACATGATGTCCAAAGTGCAGGAGTATCCAGAAACTGTATGCAGGGGACAGGGCAAAGCGTCAGGGTGATTTCCCACCTCTGCTGCTCTTACACAGCTCTGAGCCACAATTGCCTCTCATGCGGAATCCAACACAACTGTTTTGTAACTAATCTCCCTACTTTTGCTCCACTTCCTACAAAGCATGTTCCACATGGTGGTGAGTGGTAGTCTTTGTAAAGCACCAATCAGATTAGGGTTTCCTTTGCCTAAAACCCTCCAACAGATACCAAAAACCTATAGACTTTAGAGGACCTGATTATGCCTACATTTCCCACTTACTGTGCTTCAGTCACTTTGGCCTTTTCTAAACAAGCCAAAGACTCCTGTCTTGGACGGTTGCATGTGCTGTTTCCTCTCCCTGGAAGATGCCGATAGCTCCTTCCTGATTCAGGATCTCCACTCAACTTGACTTCCTATCATATCATTCCCCATCAGTCACTCTGTTTTATTTTCCTCATAATGCTGGGTACTTGTGAAATTATCTGTTTCATTTATTTATTTTCCATCTATCTCTTTTCTGTGATTTGAGTTCTTTGAGAGTATATTTCCCATGTTGTGTACATCCATGGATCTATACTGTCTAATATAGAAGTTGCCAGATAGCAGGAGTTTTATAAACATTTAAGAAATCTGTATGAGTGGGTTAAAAACAAACAAACAAACTGTAATACATTAAACAATAGAATACTATTCAAACACACACACACACAGAGTAAATCTTACCTTTTGTGACAGCAGGGGTGGGCCTGGAGAGCATTATGTTCAGTGAAATAAGCCAGTTAGAGAAAGAAGTACCATATGATTTTACTCCTATTTGGAATCTAGTAAACAAAATGAACTAACAAGTAAAATAGAGACAGACTCATAAATAGAGCAGGTTGACAGCTGAATGAAGGGAAACTGAGTAAGGAGGGTGGAGGGATTGAGCAAAAATAAAAGAAGAAACTCATGGAGCCTGACCAGGTGGTGGTGCAGTGGATAAAGTGTCGGACTGGGATGTTGAGGACCCAGGTTCGAGACCCTGAGGTCACCAGCCTTAGCACGGGCTCATCTGGTTTGAGCAAAACTCACCAGCTTGAGCTCAAGGTCGCTGGCTTGAGCAAGGGGTCACTCAGTCTGCTGTCCCCTGGTCAAGGCACATATGAGAAAGCAATCAGTGAACAACTAAGGTGCTATAACGAAGAATTGATGCTTCTCATCTCTCTCCCTTCCTGTATGTTTGTCTCTGTCTGTCCTTTTCTCTGACTCTCTCTGTCTCTGCCACACAAAAAAAAAAGGAAAGAAAGAAACTCACAGACATGGACATGGACAACAGTGTGATTGCAGGGCGGGGGGGGGTGGAAGAAGGTATGGAGGAAATAAATAAATGATGAGGACAGAGACTTGACTTGGAAAAAAGAAAAAGAAAAAAATATCAATAAAATATTCCTGACACACAATTACAGACTGTTCTTATAATTAAACTCCAGAGAACTGAGTTGCCATGAGGATGACAAAGGTGTGTGGCTGAGGACTAAGTTTTAGAATCAAAGGGAAAGAATCTTTCATAGTAGCTTCAGGTTGAAGAGACTAGGAATTGCAGGTCTCAAAACCAATGCTAGGAAATCTTTTTTTTGTTGTTGTGCTAAAATAAATAAAAATTTATTACCGGTGACATTTATTACATTTACAGTGTTATGCAACCATCACCTTTGTCTAGTTTCAGAACATTTTCAGCATCACCGTGCAAACCGTGTACCCATACCCATGAAGCAGTCACTCTGTTCCCTTGTCCACTGCCAACCCATAACAATCACTAATCCATTTTCTATGTCTGAATTTGCCCATTTTGGATATTTCATACAAATGGAATCATAAGACATGTCACCTTTTTTTTGTGACTGGTTTATTTTACTTAGCATAATGTTTTCAAGGTCCATCTGTGGTATAGTATATATGAATTTGCCATTCTTTTTAAGACTGAACAATATTCAATTGTGTGAATATACTACATTTTAGTTATCTACTCATTAACTGGTACATATTTAAGTTGTTTCCACCTTTTGGCTATTGTTAATAGTTCTGTGTTAATATTCTTATACAGATTTTTGTTTGAACACCCATTTTTAATTTTTTTTGGTTAAATACCAGAAGTAGAATTGCTCAGTCATGTGGTAATTCTATATTTAACTTATTTTAGTGGTTAATTTTATTTGTCAACTTAATTGGATCTCTGGGTACCCAAATATTTGCCTAGATATTATTTCTGAGAGTGTCTCTGAGGTGTTTCTGGGTGAAATTAGCATTTGAATCGGTGGGTTCAGTGAAGTACTATAGTTACCGACCTCAATGTTTGTAGGCATCATCCAATCTGTTGAAAGCCTGTATAGAACAAAAAGGTGGAGAAAGGCAGAATTTGGTTCTTTCTGCCTGTCTGCTGAGCTGGAACATTGATTTCCTCTTACTCTCTGTGCTCCTGGTTATACAGTCTTTAGACCTGGACTGGATTCTACATCATCAGCTCCTGGTTCTCAGGCCTTTGCACTTGGACTGAATTATGCCACACTCTTTTCTGGGGCTCCAGCATGCAGATGGCAGCAGATCATGGGACTTCTCAACCTCTATAATTGTGAACCAATTTCTTATAATAAACTTATATATATTCTATTGGTTCTGTTTCTCTAGAGAATCCTAATACACTATTCTGGAACTGCCAAATGTTTTTTACAGCAGCTATACCCTTTACACTTTCACCAGCAGCATATGAAGTTTCTAACATCTCATCATTTTTACTAACTCTTGTTTTTCTTTACATTTTTGAAGTTTTTATAAAAATTATAGCTATCTCTAGTGATTCCAAGATGGTGACAGAGTAGGCAGATATCTCACTGCTACCTCTCAGGGCCAAATTGGATTACAACTTAATTTAAGAACAGTCATCTTAAAAAACTAACTTTGGACTAAATGAAGAGGAGGCTATAACTAAGGATCATAGAAGAAGCCACACCGAGACTGGTAGAAAGGGCAGAGATGCAGAAAGGGCTGCCTCATTCCTAGGAACAAGCCGGGTGGAGGGTCCAGAAGGACTCTCACTGTGGGGAGGGTTGCTCTCAGAGGTGTGGGTCCACAGCTCCCGGCCTGGAGTCTCAGCCTAGAGCACAAGAGCCTAGAAGGGGCACCCACACAGCATTTGGAGATGAAACGAGTGGGGTTTCTGTCTGCAAAAAAGAGATGGAGTTCTCAGAGATGCAGGCTCTATCTTAAAGGGTCCACACAGAAAATCTTGTTCATAGCCACTTATCCAGAGCTCTGGTGGAGGGAGAGCTAAGAGGACTAAAATTGCATGAGGACAGTGTAAAGTTGGAGGCCCAGGGAGAGACACTGTGGGAGACAGCCACTGGAACCCCTGTGCTGAGTCATTCTTCAATATTGCAACTGCCATCTTTCTTAGGTGGAGCCCTGTGAGTGGTATCAGCATGGGTAAAAGCAACTGCTCTGCCCTCAGGCATCTCTCCTGTCCCAGTCATGAAGACTGGGTCATGCTGAGAAGCCAGGAAACAGGGAGTGCATCAGTGACTCGGTTTTCTGGTGTTGAGGCCAAAGCTCTCCCCACATACTCCTAAATCTAATACTGGTAATTCTGCCTCACGGGAGACTCAGTAGAAACTGTCCAGAGTGCAAGCAGACCACACCTCTGGGTCTCAAAGGCCACACCCACCAGATTTCTGGGGCCACACTCTACTGAGGCCTGTGAAAAAAGTCTGGACACTTGAGGCCAAGAGGTGGAGCCACACCCACCACCCTTTCTAACCTCTGAATTGCTGCAGGCTCTAGACTCTACCAGAGGTTTTTTTCAGTGGCTGAACCCAACAAACAGCTAGCAGACAGAGGTTGCAGAAGGTGGGACTCAGGGAACCTTGGCCTTTTATTCAGACCTTCCCCCAGGCTCAGTGTGGGTAAAAACTAGCCTTGGTGTGCAGCTAGTATTTCCATGAGCAACTTGGCCTAGCAGAGGCATTCACAAACTCTGGATTGCATGTAGCTCCAAGAAGGTTGCTGAGGGCCAGTCACAGGCAGTGTCTCCCACTGGTCTGCTCCAGGTTCCTGCCAGGGAGGCCCAGAGCTGGCACATCCAGTGACCAGCTGCAGAGAGCATCGGTTCCTCACACCTGACCCAGCTGGGGCAAATTCCGCTCTCTAATCAGCACCGGCACAGTGGCTCAGGAGAATTGGATATGGTAGAGCTTCACAGTCAGTTGGCCTGGGTGCTGGATATCCCACCCTGGTGGGCTAGATTCCACAGGGGGAAGGGAGAGAGGCTTGAAGCATGGATATTTAAAATGTGGGTCTCGGTCTCTGTGAGCTTATTGTTGAGTTTGGTCGAGGGGCTTAGCCACTTTCTGGGAGGGCACAGTCAGCTCCAGGAGGAGATTCTCACAGTCTTCCTCCATGAGACCAGGGTCTCACCAGCTATAAGAACTTCTGCAGAGGGGACTGTCAGCCTCACTCAATCTGAACCTGCTGCTCACCTTGTTGGGGTGAAATAAAATTTGAGTATCCAGCAGTGACTGAGGGATTAGGTTCTGGAGTAGGGGCCACATTCCCTGTACTGAGCTCCTGACCAAGAGACCCCTGGCATAGGGGGTTGCACTCATGTTGTATTCCAAACCTCAGCTCCCCTAAACCAAAAAGCTTGCAACCTGTACAGGGGTTGGTTGGGTGAGGTTAGTTTGAGCCCACACTACAGTCTTTCTACAGAGGACTCTGTGGGAAGACCAGGCAGCTACAAGAGGAGGTAGAGCAGCTGAAAAGTAGAGGCAACGCTTATGGAGCTTGGGGCTTTTACAGAGCTGCTGTCATCTCTAAGCAGGAGGAAGCTGATCCTTATACACAGGTGGCCCCTCCCAAACTACCCAGGCACAGAGAATGCAGACACAAACAGCAAGAAGAGCAGTAGCTTCAGAGAGGTAGCCCACAGTGGGTTACAAACAACAGCTGACACCAACCCAAGAAGATCTAGAACCAACAAAACTGGTAGTGGGTGGAAGAAAGCATTAACCCTAGACTCAGCTAGCTATACAAGCAGTGTGCCCAAAGGAGGAGTCTAGCAGGCACCAGACTCTGTGGAGAATATATACCTCAACAGGACAGACATTGCACAGTGTGTAATACACATGATCAAGGTTAACCCTTAGAGCCAGAAAACCTGAAGGAATAAGTGTACCCATGAAAGGTCCAACTGCATTCAGTACTCACATACAACAGGAAGAAAAATAGTACTCTCAAGAACCATTCCTAAAACAAGGAAAACAGGTGGCCTGGAGGGCAGTACCACCCAGCCCATCTTCCTCATAAAGACAACACAAAACTTTCAAAGTCAGACAGTGTCTGCTAATACACAGACAAAATGGCAGACCCAAATGAATCAACAAGAGAAATACCCAGTAAAAGAACTAAATGAAATAGAAGTTACCAAACTACCAGATGCAGAGTTTAAAATAGTGATTTTTAAGATGCTCAAGGATCATAGAGCAATAACAATGGATGGACATAATAAGTACCTAAATAAAGAGATAGCAAGCATCAAAAAGGACACTGAAATCATAAGAAAGAACCAGTTAGAAATGACAAATACAATATCAGAAATGAAGACTACACTAAAAGGAATCAACAGCATGCTAGATGAAGCAGAGAATTGAATGACTTTAGAAGACAAGATAAACATAAGCACAGAAGTAGAGCAGCAAAGTGAAAAGGGGTGCAAAAAGACTGAGGAAGCTCTAAGAAACCTCTGTGACAACAAGAGAAACAACATCCACCTCGAGTTCCTGAAGGAGAAGAGAACAAATAAAGAATAGAGAGCTTGTTTGAATAAGTCATACCTGAAAGCTTCCTAAATTGATGAAGAAAAAGTCACACAAGTTCAAGAAGCACAGTGAGTTCCATTACACATATACCGAAAGAGGTCCACACCAATACACATCATAATTAAATTGCCAAAGTTAAGAGACAAAGAAAGAATACTAAAAACTACAAGAAAAGAGCAAAGGAGCCCCCATAAGGCTGACATCAGACTTCTCAGTGGAAACATTTCAGGCCAGAAGGGATTGGCAAGAAATAGTCAAAGTGATGCAAAACAAGACTTAACTACTCTATCCAGCAAAGCTATCATTTATAATTGAAGGAGACGGCCCTGGCAAGTTGGCTTAGTGGATAGAGCATCAACCCAATGTACAGATGTCCCAGGTTTGATTCCCAGTCAGGGTACACATGAGAAGCAACCATCTACTTCTCTGCCCCTTTCTCTCCCGCTTTGCTCTCTCTTCCTATCTCACAACCATTGGCTTGACTGGTTTGAGTGTTTGCCCCAGGTGCTGAGAATAGCTCAGTTGATTTGAACATTGGCCCCAAACGGGGGTTGCCAGGTGGGTCCCAGTCAGGGCACATGCAGGAGTCCATCTCTATCTCTCCTCCTCTCATTTAAAAAGTAAAAAAAAAAAAAAAAAAAAAAAATTGAAGGAGAAATAAAGAGCTTTCCAGAAAAAAAAAAAGGCTCAAGGAGTTTATTACCACCAAAACAGTATTGCAAGAAATATTAAAGGGCCTACTATAAGAAGAGGAAAGAAAAAAAATCAAGAGAAAGAGGATTATAGGTGAAGAATAAAATGGCATTAAATAAGTACATATCAATAATAAACTTAAATGTAAATGGATTAAATGTTACAAATAACATTGAGTACCGTATAGATAAGAAAACAAGACCCATATAAATGTTGTCTACAAGATACCTACCTCAATATAAAAGATACACATAGACTAAAAGTGAAAGGATGGAAAAAAAATATCCCATGTAAATGGGGAAAAAAAAGCTGAGGTAGCAACATTTTTATCTAACAAAAAAACCTTTAAAACAAAGACTATAGTAAGGGACAAAGAATGTCACTACATAATGATAAAGGAAATAATCCAACAAGAAAATATAATGTTTGTAAATATGTATGTACCCACTATAGGAAAACCTAAATACATAAAGCAGATTTTCATGAACATAAATTGAGAGATCACCACCAGTACAATAATAGTAGGAGATTTTAACACCTCACTGACATCAAAGGATAGATCTTCCAGACAGAAAGTCAACAAAGAAACAGTGCCCTTAAATGACCGACTAGATAAACTGGATTTAACTGATATCTTCAGAACATTTCACTCCCAAAACATCAGAATATACAGTTTTTTCAAGTGCTTCTGGTACATTTTCTAGAATAGACCACATGTTAGGACACAAAACAAGTCTCAATAAATTTAGGAAGATTAAAATCATATCCAGCATCTTCTCTGACCACAATGGCATGAGACTAGAAAACAACTACAATTGAAAAACATTCAAACACTTGGAGGCTAACTAGCATGTTATTAAATTAAAAAATGAGTTAACAGTGAGATCAAGGAAGAAATAAAAAAATTTCCTTGAAACAAATGAAAATGAACATACAGCAACTCAAAATTTATGAGACACAGCAAAAGCAGTCCTGAGGTAGAAGTTCATAGCATTACAGGCATACCTTAAAAGCACTACAAAAAGAAGAACAAATAAAATTCAGAGGAAGCAGAAGGAAGGAGATAATAAAACTCAGAGTGTAAATAAATGACATAGAGAATAAAAAAAAAATCAATGAAACCAAGATCTGGTTCTTTGAAAAGATAAACAAGGTTGATGAACCTTTAACAAGACTCATCAAGACAAAACAAGAGACCATCTAAATAAATGAAATTAGTAATGAAAGAGAAGTAACAACTGACATCACAAAAATACAAAGGATTGTAAGAAAATACTATGAAGAACTATATACCAAAAAATTGGAAATCCTGAGGGAAATGGATAAATTCCTAGAAACATACAATCTTCCAAAACTGAATCTGGAAGAATCAGAAAACTTGAGCAGACTGATTACAACAAATAAAATTGAAACAATTATCAAAAAGTTTGCAGAAAACAAAAGTGCTGGACTGGATGGCTTCACAGGTGAATTTTGCCAAACATTCAAAGAAGAAATAACACCTATCCTTCTCAAACTATTTCAAAAAATAAAAGAGGAGGAAGACTTCCATGCTCGTTTTACAAGGAAAGTATCATCCTAATTCCAAAGCCAAGTAAAGACACTACAAATAAAGAAAACTAGAAGTCAATATCCCTGATGAAAATAGACACTAAAATTCTCAACAAAATATTAACAAACTGGATCCAGCAATACATTAAAAAGATCATACACTGTGATCAAGTGGGATTTATACTGAGAAGGCAAGGCTGGTACAATACTTGCTAATCAATAAACATGATTCAGCACATAAAGAAAATAAAAGATGAAAATCACATGATCATATCAATAGATGCAAAAAAAAACCATTTAATAAAATCCATCACCCATTTATGATCCAAAGTCTCAGCAAAGTGGGAATATAGGGAACATGCCTCCACATGGTAAGGGCTATATATGACAAACCAACAGCCAACATCATAGTCAATGGGCAAAAATTAAAAGCAATCTCCTTAAGATCAGGAACAAGACAGGAGTGTCCCTTCACCACTCTTATTTAACATAGTCCTGGAAGACCTAGCCACAGCAATCAGAAATAATAAAAGGCATCCAAATTGGAAAAGAAGTAAAACTGTCATTATTTGATGATGACATTATACTGTACATAGAAAACCTTAAAGTCTCGGTAAAAAACTACTAAACCTGATAAATAAATTTGGCAAAGCAGCAGGATATAAAATTAACATTCAAAAATCAGTGGCACTTGACTTCAAATTATGCTATAGAAAGAGTCATGATAATGTTGTTTTGATCAATCTGGTTTTAACACATTAGAGGAATGCAGCCCAACAATCAAGTTAATTGTATTTACTATAGTTTAGGGTCAAAATCTCCTGCCAAGATGGTATTAACATTATTATTAGTGATAATAGTAATGGGAATTCTAGATAGTTCCTATTCACAAGAATCTTAGTAGTCTTTTAAGGCTTATGATTCAATAAAAAACTATCACATTAATGTTTCTCTCAAGGCCTGAGTGTCTTATCTGGCCACACTTGAACATGTCATCTCCTCTCACCTAAGAATTGCAAAATAGACAGAGGGGAGAAAAAAAAATGTGAATTACAATATGTAATCATTTCTGAAATAGATGAATCACTTGCCTTTCCTACCTTTTCTTTCACCATGCAGACTCAAATGGCTCACCTGGACCTGGTGATACGGGCTCTGCTGAAGTCAGTCGAAGATCACACTATTTCACTTAATATGGTTTATTCATTTGTTTCTATAGCAGACATTATTTATGGAATTTCAGGCCTTGAGGTGGATTCTGAGCTTGCAAGAATCTAAGAGGTATTTTTTTCTTTTTCAGTCATTTACTATCTGAGGACGATGTAGGTACATAGGCATGGAGCTATGCTATAATGTGATAAAGGCCTTGCCAAATGTTCTGTACAAAATACTTTGATAGCATAGGGAAGAGTGATTAATTCTGCCCAGGCCTCACAGTTCCTCCATTCAACAGAGCTACTTGAGGGTGAAAAGTCCCTCTCTCTTCATCTTTGTATCCCCATTGCTGAGAAGAATTTGTGAGCATTTATGTGCTCTACAAATGTTTGTAGATTAAATAGATATGCTAAGACTTGAATGATGAATAGGAGTTTTCCATGTAGAAAAGGAGAATAAGAGAATTCTAGGCTGAGACAACAGCATGTACAAGGGCATGGAGGCTTAAGAGGGTGATTCACCCATTGAATGACAAGTGGTGGCAAGAATCTGAGGTTGCATGGATAACAGGAGGTGAGGATGAGAAGCTGCCAACAGTTAATTTGCAGGGAGTATCAAATAACACCAAGAAGTTTGGAGATTATCCTATAGGCAATGGGGAAACATAGGTCATTTAAAAGCCCAGGCTGGTGGCAGAAGTGGGGGACACCAACAGTTACAGAAAAATGTATTTGTATTTTAGAAAGAATACTCAGAGGGGTATAGTAGAAAGTAGATTTGGAGTTGAGGAGGTAGGCAGGAATACTATTTAGGAGACTTATAGTCCAAGAGAAGGCTGAAGAAAGCCCCATACTAGGGCAGTATCAGTGTGAATACAGAGAAAATGATGGGTCCCAAGGATACTTTGAAGGTAGAATTGGCAGGATTGGTTGTAAAGGGCAGAGGCTAGTTGATAAGGAGTGAAGTGAAGTTTCTAGTTTGTGGAACTGTGTGGATTATGATACCAACGGTGGAAATAAAGAATGAAAAGAGAAGCAACACAGGGCCATATGGATGGGGAGAACAGTAAGGATGACAATGGGTCAGTGAAAGGACTTACATCCTGACTGAAAAATCCAAACCCCAGGTCACTTTGTGTCCTTATTAATGGCAGGTCCAAGAAAGAATTATTCAGATAATTTGGCAAAAATGAAGGCTTTATATAATTTATGGGTTTGACTTTCCTGTCTTGGCGTTTTCCAACAGTAATGATAATCACCTGAATCTTGTAAAACGATCATATTCATCTGAAGAATGATGACAAATTACCAAAATTGGACTTACTTTTCTCTTTTTCTTCCTATTGCACCATCTTTATTTTTTAATTTTAATTGTTATTCATCATCAAACTAGTTATTAAATATTTAATATTAAAAATCATTAGCATTACTATGTTCCTGACATTATGGTACATACCTTTTATATACCATTTCATAGTCATTTTAGGTAGAGGAAATGGTTTGCTATGATTCCTATTTTACAGAATCTATGTCTCAGAGAGGTAAAGTAACTTGTTTATAAGTCCACACATCTGAGCGACAGAGTCAGGTCTTCAGTCTGGTTCCTCCAAGTGCATACTCCACATTCTGCTACCAGGCAATGTTTTTAAAACTGTCACAACTCATCAGTGAATTGTGAACTCAATTAGTATTAACCAGTATTAAAAAATACAACAGTATAAAATTTCAAAATATGAATATGCATCATCTATAAGGCTAAGTACTGCTCACAAAAGTTAGGGGATCAGGGAACGTGCAGCTACTCCTGTACTCCCAGCCTTTTGTATAGTGCATTTTCACCAATGAAATAAAAGTTGGTTTTGCATCTCATTTGCATAATCAAACAACTTTCTTTGACTTGTTGTTTGCTTTTCTGATGTTCTTGTTTAATAAAAAAAATCAAATGCTATTTTTTTATCGCTTCATATGCATTTTGAAATATCCCCTAATTTTTGAGAGCAGTATGTTATTGCGTAAGGCTTCTATCTCTCTCTCTCACATGCACACACATATACACACACACACACAAATGATTAAGATTGTAAAATACATGTATCCAGTATTGGAGTGAGTGTGGGCTGTTTTGAAAGAAGAAAGCTTTTCAGTTGGGGATAGTAGAAAGTTTCATGCAGGAGGCGTTTTTATTGAACTTTAGGGGACATAGGCACACAGAATAACCAGGGCATCTCAGGTGGGTTGCTGTTATATTTCACACAAAGTAGGTATGTCTCTTGAATCTCATCCTAGGGATATTTTGGGAACTTTAAGCAAAATCAAAAGATTCAAGGACTGAAATGAGCACTAAGAACCTAAGTACTGTAGTGGGCAGTGGTGGATTCTTGACCATCTAGCATGCTCTTCCCCTTCCTAAAAGAATTCCTCTTTTCTCTGAGCAATTAGCTGTCTGGGAAAAAGGTTTGGGTATTAAATAGAGTGACCATTTCTCTTGGTTAAGGAAGAGACTGCCACAGGATTAAAAATGGTTTCAGTTTATTCATTCCCAGGCCTGCTGCCTGGTGCTAATATAGTTGCTGCTGCTTCTTCCTTCAGGCCAGCCTGGTTAGTTCCCTGCAGAGGTATGTTTCCTAATCTGTCCATCCCTTAGCTCCCACACCCTCTTAATAAGTGTCCTTCATCTTAAATTAGAATTATAACTGGAACAATGAGCAAAGTCTCTTCTTACATTATCTTAACGAATATCTTTCTAACATACCTGCATATTAAACATTTTACAGAGAAGTAAACTGAGCCTCAGCGGAAAGCCCTGTCCCTGGGAAGAGAGCTGGGGTTTGAATCCACGTTCTTTTTTCTATTTTTTCCATCATTACAAGCTGCCTCTTCATAGCTAGACAAGCTTTTGGGTTTAGATATTTTTACGACTTTAAGGAATCCTCAGTTGTTGTTAAAATGACCAAAAAAATGTAAATGCTTGCCTTCATAGAAAGAGGATGTTTCCTTAAAAGATGTTAAATTTAAACTGAAGTTTTCTGGTCTCAAAAAAAAAAAAAAATCAAAACCACTCAACAAGACTGAACCCTCTCCCCCTTTCCAAATATTTATTAGGGATTCTAGGCAGGGGCCTAGATAATTGAGAGGATTAAAGCGAAGGAATAAAGGAGAGGGGGAATGTTCCCTCGGGCGGAGTGGAAACTAGAGCAATGGGAAACTGTTTTCTGGGAAGGCAGAAAATGTGTGCAAAGCAAAGTTAATTTTAAAGACATTAAGTAGAAAGGGGTTGAGGTAGGGTAGAGAGAATGAGGAGAAGGCAAGAAAAAAAATCTATAGAAAAAAAAGAGAAGGAATGATGTTTGGTCTGGTTTTAATTTATGTCAATTGGCAAATAAATCCTTGAAAGCTGTTCTCAGCATGGATATTCCCTCTGTAATGTAAGTAACTGAAACCAGTTCAGAATGCATTTTTTTTCCTCCTAAAATATGATACACCCTATAGACAGAGGCAACATCAATAAAGTTCCCTGCCTCTGGCTCCGCATTCTCCCTGCCCTCCCCCAACACCCTGAGTTTCTGCCTCCAATTCAGAGCTGGTATAATTACGGGAATTTAGGACATTCATGAACATAAAGTACATATGTGTTTAATTGTGCTGTCAAACCAAAAAGGTAAAGATGAGCAGTAAATGAGCAAAAATTCTCTTCTAAGGTATTGTTGAAAACTTTTGATCCTTAACGGTTCACCCATTTCCAGCACTTTCCCTAACTTTAGGGTGGAGATGAAAGAAAAAGTATGTTTAATTGTATCAGTTGTATTCAACAGTATCTTACAATTTTTATTTGCTAAATTCTCAAAAGAATTGAGACAATTAGATAGGCATGTATGGTGAAAGTTTCTACAGAAAGTTAACCTTGTTGATTGACTTCTATGGATAATTTAGTGGAAATGGGAAGATTAAGGGCAATTAACTGAGAGAATTTGAACATTTAAGAAAGAACTTCTGCAAGTCAATAAAAAGATGAACAACCTAGTAGTGAAAAAGGTGAAAGGTATAATCAGGCTTTCACAGAAAAAAATACAACTTTTCATATACATATAAAGAGCTGCTGAACATAATCAACATATTGCAACTTGAAACCATACAAAGATATGTTTTCATACCCACCAGCTTGTCAAAAATTAAAAACTCAGGCAATACTAAGAGTTGGTAAGAGTGTAGAAAGTAGGACCCTCATACAATGTTTGTAGGAGTATACAGGGGTTGAATCACTTTGGGAAGGAGTTTGGCATTGCCTAGTGAGTAGTGCTATTTTATTTATCATATTAGCATATTTATTAATCATAGCCATTTTAATTTCCCAATGTGATAATTCTAACATTCCTGCTATATCTGAGTGTGGTTCTAATGTTTGCTCTGTGTATTCAGACTTTGTATTCTGCCTTTTAGTATGCCTTGTACATTTTCTGATAGCTGGAAATGATATACTGGGTGAAAGGAATTGCTATAAACAGACATTTAGTAATGCAGTGACGAGCTGTGGTTGGAGAAAAGCATTCTAGAGTCCTATGATTAGGTCTCAGTCTTTTAGTGAATCTGTGCCTATGGACTGTGGAATTCATTAGTGCTTCTCAGTCCCCTCTTAGGTGGGACAGAATGGCTAGAATGGGCTGGGTAATTCCCTTCCTCTATGTGAAAGCCTAGAGCCAAATGGAGTTGGGTCTTCCCCTTCCCCCAGGTGGTCAGTTAGGTTCTGATAAAACCTCAGGGCTTAGGCTCTGGTTAAATTTCCTCCCGAGGGCAGGCCTTGTGAAAGAGCACAGAGTAGAATAAAATGTGCTGTCATATTTCAAAATGGATACTTTTCTCCTACCCCTGAGAGAAGCAAGAGGAACTTTTTATCTGATATTCACTGTGAACTTCTGGAGGTAAAACTCACATAAATGTGAGTGTTGTTCCCCTACCCCGCCCCCCACCATGACTTGGCACCCTGGAACTTTTTGACTTGCAGACTTGTTCACACCAAGCCTTCAGGGATTCATTAATTATATAATACTTTCAGTTTCCCTACGCCAGTACTGGTTCCCACAGAGATTCCTGCTCCGGTAAGTTGTGTTTCTCTGTATCTGCCTGTCTCTCCTCCAATTTGGGGGGCATCATTCTGGCCTATGTCCTAATATCTCTTAGAATCTAAGAAGAGTTGTTCATTTTCTGTTTGTTTAGCTTTTTCTTGTAGTTAGAATGACTTGTGATTTTCAAGCATCTCAGGTGCCAGACCAGAAACTGGAAGTCCCACATTTTTTTTTTAAAAGGAAGTTTTAAGTCAATAAAACATGGAAGTCTTGCCTAATGATCAAAGTGAGTCTGGTTGGAGTTTTCACATTGACATTAGGAGAAATTTCTGTTCAACGTTACTATTGGCCTGTGGGCGGACCAGATGACTCACCTCTCCCGGGACTATATAGAGACTTAGAGACCCTGATGACTCAAGGTGCTGCCTAGCCACCTCCACATGGTCACAACTCTGTTCCGGTGGAAATATCCTAAACCTGGAAGTCTTTGCCCTACTTTCTTAGGGTGCAGTGTTGTTGAGAAAACATGGGATTTTTGAAAAATAAGGCCCTGCCTATGTGGATCATGAGATTCCCTTCCTGTTTGGGCCTCCATGAATATCAGAGAATTGGTGGAGAGAGTGTTGTCTTTTCTACTTTTGAGACTTTCAGAATAAAAATAATAAAGTGACAAAATAGGTTTACAAAAATTATAGTGTGTTTTAAATATTTAAATTGAACAAATTAACTTTTTTTTGAACAAATTAACATTTTTAACACTGAAAAAATATAATGCAATATGATATTGACATGATAATTATAATATTTATTTTAAAAATACCAGTACAGATCGTGTAAGCAACTCATGAACCAGTAATAGGACTTGTTTTAAATAATGTTGTAAGTCCAGTAGTTATGGCCATTATGGCCACTTAGCAGGTGCAGGCTGCCATTAGATTGGGATAGATGGTAATGAAACTGCGGAGCCAAGAACTGGTGGGCCATTACCTTTTATTCTAATCTCGCAACCAGCTGGCAAATAAAAACAAACACATAGAGCATCAAAACCCACTCACATGTTCTCCGGTTCCACAACCAGGAGAATCTTGCCATTTTTTCCTAGAATCAAAGGCCCCCACCTCTGTTCCCCTTCAGCATCCGCCATCTTGGCTGCCTGCCTCCTCTGCAGCAATGTGGCCTCTGCAAAAATGGCCTCTGCAAAAAAAATGTCTGCCTACCTCCTCCTTCTTCCTTCTTCTTAAAACCTTTTGGTGTGAAACCCCTCTTCCAGAAAACATTAGCATAATCAAACCCCTTCCCAAGCAGGAAGGTAATTAACAATATCACCTGAGCAATGCAATCATGTGGTCAGCAGCCATTTTTAACAATAAAAGTAAGCAAAACCAAATAACACAAATTTTACAAACGTATTTGCCCAACAAATGTGGTTAATTTTTCCAACAGCATTTATTGAATAGACTGTCTTCATGCCATTATATGTTCTTGCCTCCTTTGTGATATAATTGACCAAATAGGTGTGTGTTTATTTCTGGGCTCTCTATTATTTTCCACTGCTGTATGTATCTGTTTTTATGCCAGCACCATGCTCTTATAATTACTATAGCCTTATAGTATAGTCTGATATCAGGTAGTGTGATTCCTCCTAGTTTGTTCTTCTTTCTCAAGATTATTGTTGGTATTTGGAGTTTTTCAGTTTCCATATAAATTTTTGGATTATTTGTTCTAATTCTATGAATAATGGATTGGTATTTGATAAAAAGTGTCCTGAATATATAGATTGCTTTGGACATTATGAACATTTTAACAATATTAATTCTTCCTTCTCATCGGCATGGTATATGGTTTCATTTATTTATGTCCACTTCAATTTTTTTTCTTTAATATGTTATAAGTTTCCAAAGATAGATCTTTTACCTCTTTGATTAAATTTACTTCTAGGTATTTTATTTTTTGATGCAATTCTAAATTGCTTCAAAATTGTAAATTACATATAAATTTCTTAATTTCTCTTTCTGATAGTTCATTATTAGTGTATAAAATGCAAGTGATTTCTGAATATTTATTTTGTATCTTGCTAATTTACTGAATTTACTTGTAGGTTCTAGTAAACTTTTAGGGGTTTCTAAATATAATATTATTTCACCTGCAAATAAAGACAGTTTTACTTCTTCCTTTTCGATTTGAATACCTTTCTTTTCTTTATCTGATTTCTGTGGCTAGGATTTCCAATACATTGTTAAATAAGGGTGTTGAAAGTGGACTTGACTGTCTAGTTCTTGATGAAAAAGAAAATGCTTTTAGTTTTCCCCCATTGAGTATAAAGTTAGCTGTGGATTTGTCATATGGCCTTTATTATGTTGAAGTATGTTTCCTCTATTCCCACTTTACTCAGTTTTTATCATAAATGGGTGCTGAATATTCTCAAATGCTTTTTCTGCATCTATTGATATGACCATATAATTTTTATCTTTTATTTTGTTTATGTGGTATATCATATTACTTGATTTTCAAATATATACCAACCTTAAATCCCAGGAATAAATTCCACTTGATCATGGTGTATGATCTTTTAAATGTATTGCTGGATTTGGTTTGCTACTATTTTATCAGGAATATTGGTCTATAATTTTCTTTCTTTGTAATGTCTTTATTTAGTTTTGGAATCAGGATAATCCTGTCCTTTTAAATGAGCTGGGAGTCTTCCTTCTTCTTGAGATTTCTGGAATAATTTGAGAAAGATAGGTGTTAATTCTTCTTTGAATATTTGGTAAAATTCACTTGTGAAGTCATTCAATCTAGGACTTTTGCTTTTTGGGAGATTTTTGTTTACTGCTTTGATTTCATTGGTTATAATCAGTCTGTTCAGATTTTCTTATTCTTCTAGATTTAATTTTGGAAGATTGTATGTTTCTAAGTATTTATCCATTTTTTTCAGATTGTACAATTTGTTGGTATATATTGTTCATAGTATTTTCTTAAAATGCTTTGTATTTCTGTGGTGTCAGTTGTTACTTCTTCTCTTTTGTTTCTGATTTTATTTTTTGGGTACTCTCTTTTTTAATTGATGAGTTCGGTAAAAGGTTTATCAATTTTATTTACTTTTTTAAAGAACCATCTCTTGGTTTCAGTGAACTTCTGTATCATTTTTATATTCTATTTAATTTATTTTCACTCTGATCTTTATTATTTCTTTTCTTCTGCTCACTTTGGTTTTATTTCTTGTTGTTTTTTTTAGTTCTTATAGGTATAAATTGAGATTGTTTATTAGAATTTTTTTGTTGTTGTTGTTACTTGAGTTAAGGCTGTATTGCTATGACTTTTCTTCTTAGGACTGTTTTTGCTGTGGTCCATAGATTTTTTTTGTTTGTTGTTGTGTTTTTATTTTTATTTGTCTTAAAGTATCTTTTTTTTTTAAGTTTATGAGAATTTCAATTTCTTTTTTCTTTTTTTTTATTCATTTTAGAAAGGAGAGAAAGAGAGAGAGAGAGAGAGAGAGAGAGAGAGAGAGAGAGAGAGAGAGAAAGGAGAGAGATAGGGGGGAGCAGGAAGCATCAACTCCCATATGTGCCTTGACCAGGCAAGCCCAGGGTTTCGAACCGGTGACCTCAGCATTTCCAGGTCGACACTTTATCCGCTGCGCCATCACAGGTCAGGCTAAAGTATCTTTTGATTTCTCCCTTGGTCACATTGTTAAACCATTCATTGTTTAGTAAAATGCTATTTATCTTTCATGTGTTCGTGTGTTTTTCAGGGTTTCTTTTTCTTGAACTTGATTTCTAGTTTCATATTATTGTAGCTGGAGAAAATGATTGATATAGTTTCAATCTTGATAAATTTACTGAGACTTGTTTTGTGGCCTAACATGTGGGCTATCCTGGAAAATGTTCTATGTGCACTTGAAAAGAATATATATTCTGCTGTGTTGGAGTGAAATGCTATAAAAATATAAATTAAACTCATTTTGTCTAATATGTCACTTAAGCCTGCTGTATCCTTGTTGATTTTCTGTCTGGAAGATCTATCTATTAGTGTCAATGGGATGGTAAAGTCCCTAGATTTGTTTTTTCATTTTCTTTTTACCATACTGTAATGCTAACTTTCGTTGTGCTCAGTAAATCTTTGTTTAATGCACTTGATGGTTTTACTTTCATTAAATGGATCTTTCATTGGGCTATCTGACATTCTTACCCTCTGATTTCTCTTCTGAAAATAATAAGCTCTGTGAGGAATAGTTATAACCATGAGCAGATACATTACCAAATTACATAATTTAAGTAGAGGGCTAAGTATCTAGGCAAGGGAACCCAAGGAATTGAAAGCTGTTATAGAGTATGAGAGGATTATGAGAAATCTAGTGTATGGGTCAGGTGTTAATACTGGGTGGGCTACAGCATGATGTGTGTGGATGGGGAAAGATGGCATGAAGGCACTAGGTGAATGGCCAAAGGAGGAAAGAAGGTACAGAAGGATATAGGCAGAAACTTGGTAACATCAAGGCACCTGAAGCAAAGGCATCAGAATGTGTGTGATTAGCTTTGAGTGTAGAAACTTGGGTGGCTTTTTTTTTTAATTTTCTACTTTTATATATTGTCTAAATTTTTAATAATGAGCAGAGGATTTTTATAACAAAACAAAACAAAAACCCAAATAAGCTTTATTTTTTTTTAAAAATGTCTGCCTTTTCTTTCTACATGTTTTCATTATAGAGTCAGAGATATGTATATTTGTTCTACTCTGGTCCAAATCATTTCTCCCTTGCCCATTATAATCAATCACCATATCTTCCTGCCTACTGTATACAAGGAACTTTACCAAACAAAGAGTTATATCAGAAATAATAAAATAAGATTGATGCTCTGATCTCACTCCCCCCTGGGAAGAGGAGATATGTGGAGAAGAAAATTATATTAAGAGGTAACATATGCCAGGTGTCCACCATTGTGTCAGGAGTGAATAGAAAATATTGTAAAGTTAGCTATTAACTTAAATGGACTGTTAAATTATTTAAGTGATTCTACAAGACAACTCTGTGTACTCTTTTATGAGTTAAAGATACTCTTGGTATTTTAAGTCTAATAACTGAAAAGAAGGAAGAAAGCCAAGGCTTTTAACAGTTCACTATGGTATTTTCAAAAAGGCTAGTTTGCACTGTGTTTTGTATCTTCTCCAATATTTGCATTTAATCATTTCTTTTCTTAACCTCAAACTCAGCTTGAAGGTAATTGATGCTTATTACTTTTTCTTTAATCCAAAGATTATCTAAAACTAGAGAGTGGAAATTTACCAATATTATCTTCAGAGAGGGAGAAAAAGAATCTGAATTTTACTACTTACTAAATGTGACTTTAATGATAATCACTACTGTTTATTGAGTGTTTATCCTAAACTGGGAACTTTATTTATCTCAATACACATGGCAGTCGTATGAGGTTTATATTATTCTTTCTACTATACAATTACAGGAAATATAATTCACAGGAGTTTAGTAGTTTTTCCCAAGACTTAGATATATAAGTATAACATGAGATTTGAACCATTATATCTAATTTTGAGTCCTTGATCTTAATTACTTCTTTGTAGCCACTAATTGGACATACTTTAACCTCTCTAAGCCTTAGATTCATCACTTGGAATATAAAGGAAAGATTTCAGTGATAGTTTTGTTGTTAAGAGAGAATCAATGCAATGCATTTAGTGGGTACTCAGTAATGTTGCTTCTATTCAAGACAAAAGCTGAAAGCTGAAGAAATAGAATTTAATGACCAGCTCTCAGGTAAAAATGGAACTGGACAAGTTCTCATGTCAGATTTTCAAGTTTTATGGGAATTGCTCAATAAAGAAAAGAAAACTTGCAATAGTAAAAATATGTGTGCTTAACCAAATCAAGAGCAGACAGATAGGATTATTTTGTTTCAAATGAGTTCTCTAGAAGTCAAAAGAGAGGATAAATCAAAAATTAAGAACTGAAGAGGTTCTTTGTTTTGTTTTGTTTTTCACATGACCATTGAGATGAAAATGCAATCAACTGCTTGACTGCCTGCTTGATTACCGGCAAGTGTGCAGAAGTCCGCTTGTAAAAGGAATACTAGGTCTTGGATCCAGGGCTGGCTTCATGGACAAGTACCCCATGCCGTCTCATAGAGCCCCATGCTTGGATAAATGCTCTCTGCCTTGCAATTTTTGATAACTTTTTAAAACTCTTCATAATTTTTGAACAAGAAACCTACATTTTTATTTTGTATTGGCCCAAAATAACATAGCCAGTACAATTAAGAACTTTCATTGTGCCCCAGCTCACCTCATTGAAATGCCTTCAGTCCAGTGAACACTTTCCCAGGAGATTCCTTGGAATGCTGCTTTAGCAGATTTCCCTTTTCCTTTTGTTTTTGTTAGCAAGCAATTGTCCACCCATTCTTTATACATGCCATGTATAAAGTTCTAGGTGTGTAAGAATGAAAGTAATACAGTAAAAAAGGGGCCTGGGTGTTTTTTTGTTTGTTTGTTTTGTTTTTTTAAGAAGGAAAAATAACAACACCCATGGCCAGAATGAATGTGTTGACAATAATACTTTGGAATGACTTTTTTAGAGAGAACCTTTGAATTGTTTCTTATGAGTAGTTTTGGGTGGGGTCTGGGTATCTGTATTTTCTTAAAATATCCCAGGTCTTTCTGATGTATAACCAGAGTTGGGAACAACTGAGTTAAAAAGTTGCTGGAAGAAATGGACACTTTTGGTAAGCACTGATATAATATCTCCCCCAAATTCCCCAGGATCAACTTTGCATTCTTAGGGGAACTAGAATATTGTAGATATTCAGCCAACTTTTACTGACAGGAAATCCAGTATGACTTTAATGTCTTCGTTAAAGATCATTGTAAACATACTATATACGTAAGTGTTTTGGCTTCTGTTTAAAAAAGAAAGTTTGCTGACTCCTGGACAAACAATTGTGAAATTCCATTTATTTATCATCAAATAAATCTAACAAAAATGTCGGAAGACCTCTACATTGAATACTATATAATATATTTCTTGGAAAAATTAAAGGTCTAAATAAATGAGAGCTATAGTGTTTATGAATTAGAAGACTGTTTATTGCTAGCATGTCAATTATTCCCAAATTGACTTATTAATTCTTGCTATTTCAATTGAAATTCCAACAGATTTATCTGTAGAAATTATCAAGGTGATTCTAAAATGTATAGGAAAATACGAAGCATAAATACACTAACTTATTTCTTTTCTTTTTTTTAATTAAGTGAGAGGCAGGGAGGCAAACAGACAGACTTTCATATATGCCCAACTAGGATCTATCCGGCAAGCCCACTAAAGGGTGATGCTCTGCCCATCTGGGACCACTGCTCTGTTGCTTGGCAACTGAGCTATTTCAGTACCTGAGGTAAGGCCACAGAGCCATTCTCAGTGCCAACTTTCTTTCTTTTTTTAAAGTATTATTTTTTTTAATTTTTTTTATTTATTCATTTTAGAGAAGAGAGGGAGAGACAGAGAGAGAGAGAGAGAGAGAGAGAGGAGAGACAGAGAGAGAGAAGGGGGGAGGAGCTGGAAGCATCAACTCCCATATGTGCCTTGACCAGGCAAGCCCAGGGTTTTGAACTGGCAACTTCAGCATTTCCAGGTCGACATTTTATCCACTGCGCCACCACAGGTCAGGCAGTGCCAACTTTCTCTAACCATTCAAGCCATGGCTGTGGGTGGAGGGAGAGAGAGAGAGATAGAAGAAGGAGGAGGAGGGATGGAGAAGCTGATGGTCACTTCTCCTGTGTGCCCTGATGGGGAATCGAACCCAGGACTTCCACATGCCAGGCTGACACTCTACTGAGACAACTGGCCAGGGCCACACTTATTTTGAGACTTGCTCTATAACTTCAGTAATTAAGATAATGTGGTACTGGTTAAAGGATAAACAAATAGATGAAGAGAATAGAATAGATTCTGCAAATAGACCTACACATAGACAACCAATTGATTTATAAGAACTATACCAAGATAATTCAAAATGGGAATAGGATAATCTTTTTCACAAATTACCTGGATCAGTTGGATAACCAACTTGGCTTGATCCATTTCACACACTATTCAAAAAATTAATTTGAAATGGATATGAAAGTCATTATAGACTTAAAAATAAAAGTTAAAACTGTAAAACCTTTAGAAGCTATGCAACCTTGGGTTAAGCAAAGATTCTTAATAAGACATAGAAAAACACTAATCATGAAAGAAAAACATGATCAATTGACCTAATCAAAATTTGAAACTTCTATTTTTAAAAGACACCACTAAAAAATCTAAAAGGCAAGGCATAGACTGAGAAAAAAAATATTTGTGTGTGAAGAATGGTCAGAGAGATGCCATATTGCTGGCTTTGAAGATGTGGGAAGGAGGTGATAAGCCAAGTAATGTGGGTGGTCTCTCAAAGTTGGTGTAGTCAAGGAAGCAGATTCTCTCCTATTGCCTCCAGAAAGTAAATACAGCCTGCCAACACTTGTCATTTTAGCCCAGTGAGACTCACATCTAACCTACAGAACTATATGAGTAAATTTGTGTGGTTTTAAGCCCCTAAATTTGTGGTAATTGTTAGAGCAGCAATAGGAAACTAATATAATTCCTTAGGGTTTTTATGTAGACAATCATGTTGTCTCTGCATAGACAATTACACTTCTTTCTTTTTAATCTTCATGGCTTTTTCTTCTTTGTATTTCTTTATTACACATGGTTAGGAACTCCAGTACAATGATGAACAAAAAACCATGAGAGTGGATATCCATGTCTCAATCCCATCTTTAGGGAAAACTTTTATACCATTCAATGTGAGGTTATATGTAAGATTTTATAGTTGCCATTTAGCAAACTGAGGAAGTTCCTTCTTTTTCTAGTTTACTAAAAATATTTATTATGGAGTTGTTAATTTTGCCAAGTGCTTTTTATGCAACTTGATATTACCAATGTGACAAATTATATATTGATTTTCGAATGTTGAACCAACTGCATTTTTAGAAAATACTTGCCTTTCTGTGATAATGGGTTTGAATTGTTAATATATTTTAAATTGAATTTATTGGGGTGACATTGGTTAATAAAATTATATAGGTTTCAAATGTAAAATTCTATAATACATCTCTATATTGTATTGTGTTCACCTACCCAAGTTAAGTCTCCTTCTGTCACCATTAATTCTTTTTCCCCTTTTCAACTTCCCCAACCCCCTTTCCCTCTTGTAATCCCTATGCTGTTGTCTGTGTCTATGAGTTTTTTATTGTTATAGTTTAATCCTGTTACTTTTTTCACCCAGTTCTCCAAGCCCCATCCTCTTTGACAAATGTCAGTCTGTTCTGTGTATCTTTGAATCTGTTTCTATTTTGTTTGTTAGTTTATTTTGTTCATTAAATTCTATATATAAGTGAATTAATATGGTACTTGTCTTTCTCTGACTAGCTTATTTCACTTAGCATAATGCTTTCCAGGTTCATCCATGCTGTCCCAAAAGTAAGATTTCCTTCTTTTTTTCGTAACTGAGTAATATTCCATTGTGTAAATGTACCATCGCTTTTTTATCCATTCAACCACTGATGGACACTTAGGTTGCTTCTGAATCTTGGATATTGTGAATAAAGCTGCAATGAATATAGGGCTGAATATATTCTTTTAAATTAGTATTTTGAGTTTCTTTAGATATATTCACAGAAGTGAAATCACTGGATCATCAGGCAGTTCTATTTTTAGTTTTCAAGGAAACTCTATACTGTTTTCCACAGTGGCTGCATCAACCTGCATTCCCATCAACAGTGCACAGGGGTTCCCTTTCCTGTACATTCTTACCCATCCTTGTTTATTTTTTTATGGATGATAGCCATTCTGACAGGTGTGAGATGATATCTCATTGTTTTTAATTTACATTTAATTTGCATGATTAGTGACATTGAGCATGTTTTCATATGCATTATATCTACTGGCCGTCTTTATGTCCTCTTTGGAGAAGTGTCTATTCAAGCCCTTTGCCCATTTTTTAATTGAATTGTTTGTTTCTTTTTGTTGTTGAATTGTATAAGTTCTTTATAAATTTTGAATATTAACCACTTATCAGATGTATCAATGGCAAATATATTCTCCAATTCAATGTGTGGTCTTTTCATTTTGTTTATGGTTTCCTTTGCTGGCAAAAACTTTTAAATTTAATTAATTGGGGTAGTATTTGTTAATAAAATAATACATGTTTCAGGTGTAATAAAATAATACATGTTTCAGTTCTATAATACATTATCTGTATATTGTATGGTGTGTTCACCACCCCATGACAAGTCTTCTTTCATCACTGTTTATCCCTCTTTAGCCTCCTTTACCTCCCCACACACTCCTATTCTTCTTGTAATTGCCATACTGTTGTCTTTGAGTTATTTTTTCTTTGAGTAATCCTTTTACTTTTTTTACCCACCCACCCCTACCTCTATCCCCTCTGATACCTGTCAATCTGTTCTCTAACATTGAATCCATTTTATTCTTGTGTATGGTGTGTGAAGGTGGTCTAGTTTCATCTTTTGCATATATCTGTCCAATTTTTACCAACACCATTTATTGAATAGACTCACTTTACCCCATGGCATGTTCTTGCCTTTTTTGTCAAATTTTAATTGACCATAAAAGTTTGGTTTTATTTCTGGGCTCTCTATTCTGTTCCATTTATCTAAATGTTTATTTTTATGCCAGTGCTATACTGTTTTGATTACAGTGGCCTTGTAATATAGTTTCATATCAGGTAGTGTGATTCCTCCAACTTTGTCCTTCTTTCTTAAGATTGCTGTGGCAATTTTTCATATTCAGTAGTTCATATAAATTTTGAGGATGTTTGTTCTACTTCTGTGAAATATACCCTTGATACCTTGATAGGAATTGCATTGAATCTATAGATTGCTTGGGATGTTATAATTATTTTAATTATGTTAATTCTTTCTATCCATGAACATGGTATATGTTTTGACTTATTTGTATCTTTTTCAATCTTTCTCTCTCTCTCTCTCTCTCTCTCTCTCTCTCTCTCTCTCTCTTTTTGTGAGAGAAGGGGAGGCAGAGAGATAGACTCCCACATGTGCCCCGACCAGGATCATCCTAGCAACCCCACTAGGAGTGATACTCTGTCCATCTGGGGCTGTTGCTCCATTGCAACTGGAGCCACATTTTAGTACCTGAGGCAGAGGCCATGGAGCCATCCTCATTGCCCGAGGCCAATTGAGCCATGGCTGCAGGAGAGGAAGAGAGACAGAGAGAGAGAAAAGGAAGGGGTAGAGAAGCAGATGTTTGCTTCTCCTGTGTGCCCTCACCAGGAATCAAACCTGGAACATGCACACACTGGGCCAATGCTCTACCATTGAGCAAACCAGCCAGGGCCAATTTATTTTTTTTAATGTCTATAATTTTCCAAGTACAAGCCTTTTACATCTTGGATAAATTTACTTCTAAGTAGTTTTTGTAAAAAAAGATTTTATTCATTTCAGAGAGAGAGAGAAATAGAAGTGGAGAGGAGCAAGAAGCATCAATTCCCATATGTTCCTTGACCAGGCAAGCCCAGTGTTTTGAACTGGTGACTTCAGTGTTGCAGGTCGACACTTTATCCATTATACCACCACAGGTCAGCCTGATGCAATTATAAATAGTGTTGTTTTCTTAGTTTCCCTTTTGATAGTTCATTATTGGTAGATAAAAGTACAACTAATTTCTGGATATTTATTTTGTATCCTGCTACTTTATTGAATTCTTTTACCAGTTCCAATAGTGTTTTTGATAGAATCTTATGGGTTCTCTATAAACAGCATCATGTCATCTGCAAATAATGGCAGCTTTACTTCTTCCTTTCCAGTTTGGATGCCTTTTATTTCCATTTCTTATCTGAGTACAGTGGCTATGACTTCCAGGGTTATGTTAAATAAGAGTAGTGAAAGTGGACAACCATGTCTTATTTCTGATCTTAAAGGAAATGCTTCTGGATATTCCCCATTGAGTATAATGTTACCCGTGGGTTTGTCATTTATGGCCTTTATTTACATTAAAGTATGGTCCCTCTATTCCCCTTTGCTGAGAGTTTTTATCATAAATGTGTGCTGGACCTTGGCAAATGCTTTTTCTGCATCTATTGATATAATTATATAATTTTTATTCTTCACTTTGTTTATGTGGTATATCACATTAATTGATTTGCACATATTATATTAATTTTGCATCCCTGAAATAAACCCCACTTCATCATGTTGTATAATATTTTTTTTTTGTATTTTTCTGAAGTTTTGAAACGGGGAGGCAGTCAGACAGACTCCTGCATGCACCCGACTGGGATCCACCTGGCATGCCCACCAGAGGGTGATGCTCTGCCCATCTGGGGCATTGCTCTGTTGCAACCAGAGCCATTCTAGCGCCTGAGGCAGAGGCCATGGAGCCATCCTCAGCGCCCAGATCAACTTTGCTCCAATGGAGCCTTGGCTGCGGGAGGGGAAGAGAGAGACAGAGAAGAAGGAGAGGGGGAGGGGTGGAGAAGCAGATGGGTGCTTCTCCTGTGTGCCCTGGCCGGGATCATGTTGTGTAATCTTTTAAATGTATTACTGGATCTGGTTTGTTAATATTTTGTTGAGGATATCTGCATCAATGTTCATCAGGGATATTGGCCTAATAATTTTTTTCATAGTAGTGTCTTTATCTGGTTTTAGAATTAACATAATGCTGGCCTTGTAAAATGAGCTTGAGAGTCTTCCTTTCTGTTTAATTTTTTGGAATATTTTGATAAGGTGTAAATTCTTCTTTGAATGTTTGGTGAAATTCATCTGTGAAGCCATGCAGTCCTGGACTTTTATTTGCTGGAGATTTTTTTTCATTAATACCTTGATTTTATTAATTATAATTGGTCTGTTTAGGTTTTTTATTTCTTCTTGATTTAGTTTTCAGAAGATTAATCTTTCTAAGAATGTATCCTTTTTGTCCAGATTATTGGCATATTGTTTTTTGTAATATTTTCTTATAATTCTTTGTAATAGTTTGTGGTATGAGTTGTTATTGCTTTTCTTTCGTTTCTGATTTATTTATTTGGATCCTCCCTCTCTCTCTTTTTATGAGCTTGGTTGAATACTTATCAACTTTGTTTATCTTTTCAAAGAACCAACTCTTTGTTTCTTTGAACTTTTGTATTGTTTTTAGATTCTTTTTCATTTATTTCTACCTTGATCATTATATTTTTTTTCCTTCTACTCACTTTTGGGCTTTGTTTGTTGTTCTTTTTCTAGTTCCTCTGGGTGTAATGTTAGATTGTTTATTTGAGATTGTTCTTGCCTCTTGAGGTATGGCTGCATTGCTATGGTTTTCCCTTTTATGACTGCTTTTTACTTTTGTGTCTCACAGATTTTGTGTTGTTTTAATTTTCATTTTTCTCAAGAATAAACTCAAAATGTATTAATCCTTAAATGTAAGACTCAAAACCATAAACTCTTAGAGGAAAACATAGGTAGTAAAATCTCAGATATTTGTCTTAGTAATATTATTTTCTGATATATTTTTCAGTGCTTGGTGTAGTGGGGTCACTGATCTTGTCAGAAAGTGAAGTCACTACTCTCATCTGAGGAAATACTTTTGGTCAGGGACACAGGCAATGAGCTCACTTCCTGATGATAGAGCCCTATAGAACTTGGAACCTGAAATCCAGGCAGTACATTCTAAATAAGCTTTTTTCCCAGCTCACTTGGCTAGAAACATTCACATTGACAGGATGTTCTTCTGTTGTACACCCCTTCCCTGAGACCATGGCCCCCTGAAAAATAGCCATAATGGTATGTTCTTCTACAGCCACTGAGTCAAGGGGGGCCTTGACTCAGCCCAGACGTTTGTGGCCCTTTTCATTGTGGTATCCAGAGGTAACATGTGGAGGCTCAGAGAAGTTTTGTTCATACCAGGCCACCCTCTGTTCCCACCTGAGCAGTCTTATGTTCCATGTGTACGTGTGTGTGTGTGTGTGTGTGTGTGTGTAGAAGGCCCTAGGAAGGGCCTTCAAGGAGCAAGAACAGGCTGAGGAGGCATCAGAAGTCTGGTGGGTTGTTTGTTCACACCTCAAGTTAAGGCTGGGTGGGTGGACAGGGAGTGGAGGTAGCACTGCCTATCTGATGTTTACCCTGAGCCCTGGAGGTGACACTTATTTCTCCTGGGAGGAAGTCTGTGTAGACTCAGGGCTGGGCTTGATCCAGAAGCATAACATCCAGTAGGCAGAGAAGGCAGCAGCTAGGGCTGGGCAAAATTTGAGGTCTTCCAATCAGCTGCTGGTTACTGTCATTGCATAGCTCAACCAAGGACATGGAGGAGCAAAGGCTGGTGGAAGGAGATCCCACCCCATCTCCACCAGTGAGGGGCAGGTGTGCCATACACGGAGGGCCATAGCAGGCCCAAAGTGAGTGTGGCCACCTGGGAGTCTGGGGAACCAGGGCCCATGGAGGTTGGTGAAGAACTTCTTCCCCAATGCTGTCCACATTTCTGACTCCCACCTGGAGCACCAAACCCATGCTCTATGAACTGGCTGGAGGACCTGGAGCCCAAGGAGGCAGAGCCTGAGGATGAGAAGGTGGAGAGGTAGGGGGATTGGAGGTACATGTGAGATTATTGGGAGGGGTTGGTGTCAGACACACAGGGAGCACCACTAGAGGCTGGCCAGGAGCAAAGATTGGCCTCAGACCACCCATCTGCTGGACACCGGCGAGGAGGACATCCTGTGGTGGGCCTTTGGCTGCAGCTGTGCTCTGTCTTTGGTGAAAACATAGGAATGCAGGCACATGAATGATATTTTCTCCTCTTGAAACTCTAGCACTAGCTCAGGAGGCAGAGCTGGATCCTGCTCCACCTGAGAGACATCTGGAGGAGCCAGCTGCACAGGCAAACCTGGAGGCTGACCCAGAGTTGGAGGCGGTACCCAACTCCAATGGTCATACCACTTCCAGCAGCCACTCCAGCTGCAGCTCTGGAGCTGGGCCTGCCTGTGCAACGTCTCCTGACCACACTGAGCCCTCCCCTCCCACTGCCTCAGGAACCCTCTGCCAAACCTGCCCTGGTTCCCACCAGTGAGGAGTAGCTGCCTCTGGACAACGCATTAGGGCCAGCTCAAGAGCCACTTGTTCAGCTGTCAGAGAAATCTGTTTTATCCCTCCTCTTTGATCTTTTTAAAAAATATTCTGCAATTATTATGTTTTTTGCTTCTTGATGAGTTAGTTTTTTTATTTTGTCTTTATTATTTGGGATTTTGGGGGGTTTTCTTATGTTCTTTTTTTTTAATCTTTCATTTTTTTCCATGGTGTAATTTATTTTAAGTAAGAAATAAAAATTATTGTTTATATTTTAAATTGTGCCATTCCTGAGCATGAAGTATATTCATGATGCTGTACAAGCATCACCACTATCTAGTTTCAGAATGTTTCATTGCCCCAAAAGAATGCCCTGCCAAAATTACTCACTTCCCACTACTCTTTCTTCTGGAAACCATTGATCTTTTTCCTGCCTCTGCTCCTTTACCTATTCTGGAGGTCTAATCCATTCTGCCTCTGTCCCATGTCTCACCCCACCCCAACCTCTAGCCCACACCAACTCTGCCCTGCTCTATAACTCAAGTGAGCTACAGCCTGCCCCTGCCATCTCAGACACAGGAGTGTGTGGGTCTGAAAATTCTGGCCTGTTCCCTCACGCTCCAAACATCGAGACCCTTCCTTTCAGTCTAGGGTGGCACAGCCAGTCACAGGCATCACCATGGTGAACATACTCTATGCAGGTGAAGTTCTCAGTTGCAATAGCAGTACCCACTTGAGCTTGTATGAACAAAATGGACCTTACAAGGGGCCTCATGGAAGGTGCTAGACAGTCAGAGCATCAGCCTCTGGACTTCGGGGAAGCCAAGGGCCCAAACCACACCTCAGAGGTCCTCCAGAACTGACCCCTGCCCCAGCCCTGTGCCAGCCCCCCAACCTACAAACCCAGCACATTCAAGCTCTGTGAGGCAGGGGGGGATTGCTCAGGGAGAACAAAGGAGAGAGCCCTCATCTCCTTTAAAGTCATGTCAAGTGAAGTTCACTTGGTTTGAGGCTGTTGGGTGAGGCCACAGTCAGTGACATATTTCTTTTCAGCCTAGAAATGCCCCCTGCTGACAAAGAACATAGGCCTTCAAGTTGGGGACTCACCAAGCTATTCTTGGAGGAAGATAAAAAAAAAAACCACTGATAGTAGGCAAGATAGGAGAGAGGGGAGAGGAAGATATAGTTTGTGGATGTAATCTTTTAATAAATTTTAGGGATGTCACAGACTTGTTGAAGGTGTTTTCAAAACACATATCTGATAAAGAACTGGTATCCAAATATATATTTAAAAATTATTAATCCTCAATGATAAAAAAAGCAGATGACCCAATTAAAACTGGCATAAAGTCTGGACAGACACCTCACCATGGAAGATGCACAGATGCTGGGGGAATCGAGATGGTGGCAGAGGAGGTGGAAGTTAGTCTCCTCATCCCAGGGCCAAATGTGAATGACAAGTAAATTATATAGCAATCAACATGAATAACCAAATTAAGACTAAAAGAAGTCTTATAACCAAGGATTGCAGAAGAAGCCACACTCAGAGTGGTAGGCAAGACAGAGCCAGGAAAAGTGCTGGCCCTGCACCCACCTGCTGCAGTTGAGAATCTGCAGGGATATCTCAGCTGCAAAGGCCCCCCTGAGGAGCAAGGGGTCCCATCCCATGCCAGGCCCTCCAGTCTGGTGCACCAGAGCTGGGAAGAGGTGCCCACATAACATCTGGCTGTAAAAATCAGTGAGCATTCCATCTTCTAAGGAGAGTCGGTTTTGGGAGAAAGCCAGATACCCTCTTAAAGGGCCAATGCACAAAATCTCATTTTCAGGTACTCATCCTAGGTTCTGGCAGAGATAGCAGCTCAGAGCAGACTGGAGTCATATAGGGAGAAGACTGACTGATGAGACAGCTTCCATGTTCCCTGCACTGAATCCCACTCCTGCACCACCCAAAGATGCCATCTATTGTGGGTCGAGCATTCCACTTCATACGGTACCAGCCTGGGGGAATGCACTAGCCTCACCCTCCTTATTCTAGTGGCCTTGCCTCACCCTGCCAAGCTTGTGCCCGGTGGAGGATGCTGCTGACTGTGGTCAGCTAGGGCCTGGGTACAGACTTTCTTGGAAGGCTCTCAAAGTGGTTGGGAAGATGTAGGGGATGGCAGAGACAAACAGGGAGAGACTGAGTTCTGTGGCTTTGGGTTGAGGGCCATTTTCTCTCACATGCCTGACCAGCACCACCATTTCTGTGCAGAGCACTCCTTCCACATGGCCAAATCTTAATGTGTTTTAGTCTGATGATCTCTACTGGCCTCACCCTGATGCTTCTTTGAGACCCTGCCCCACCACAAAGGTCCACAAGCCCCAGGCAGGTAAGAGCAGGCCTTGGTATATCCTGAGACTTTTCCTGAGTGGCCTTAGGCCAAGCACTGGTGCTGAGTTTGAATCTGTAATGCCACTAGTGAACACTATTTGCCCCTACCTGGTGACTTATTGAGAACCTACTCACACAACTTGCACACTATCAGAAGCTCTTCCAGTGACTAAGCCCAACAGGCAACCAGCAAGTGAAAGGAGAATTTGGGGTGCCTTAAGCCTTTTGCCAACCTGCCCTTGGGTCCTGTACTGGTAGGGCTGAGCCCTTGTTATGCAGCTTAGCCCCTCCCATGTGCACTAGCCCCGGCAGAGGCAGCCACAAACTGTGGCTCATTTTGTAGCTCCAAACAGGTAGCTAGTGACAGGCAGTGGATGCTATTGACCTGCACCAGATTTCTCCCCAAGAGGCTCTAGAAGCAATACACCCAGTGGCAAGCTTCAGACAACATCAGAGTACAACCCAATTAGCAGCACAAGTGGCACACCCAAAGGTTCATCTGGGCAGGCATCAGACCCTGCTGGACCAAATACCACTTTGAGAGGTTAGCCCCTACACAGAAGCTCATACTGTGTGGTTGAGGTTAACACTCATAGTCAGCCAGCTGGAGAGTCAATTCCACCCATGGATGGGCCAATATTCAAAGAGTTGTTGTGGGAATTAAGTGAAGTAATTCATGCATGATGCTCAACAAAGATTTTGACACTTAATAAGCACTTAGCAAATGTTAGCTATTACCATTACTACCATTATTACCATTACTGTTACACTTACCATTATTGTAAAGTAGAAAGAGTTCCAACTTTGGAATCAAACAGACCTGACCCACCATTTATTTAGCCATGTAACCTTGTGCAACTTAGTTGACTTCACTGAACATCAGTGCCCTCATTTCTAAAATGAGAAATATACTGATATAAGCACTTTCTGGGATTGCCATCTAGCATAGTGCCTATTGCATTGTAAGAACTCTAAAAAAAGTGTGTTTTCTTCATCTTCTCTTCGGTACTCTCTGAGATGCTTCCTGTTACCTAAATGTTACCTAAAGTACAAATTCTAGTTAAGATATAGACTAGGTCACTGTTACAAGAGACCCTGAAATAACAAAATTACCCCTCCTGCACATAAGGGCTAATATGTAGCCTAATATCAGAGATGTTGCTCTGTTCACTTCTATTACAGCTTCTGGGAATGGGACAGAAGGAAAAGGGAGATTATGCTTCCTTCTTTTGAAAAAATTTTCATAAGTCATATGCCTCCTGTCTGCTCATATCCCATTGGCTAGAACTTAGTTATTTGACTACACTTAGCTGCTAAGAAAGGAGGTATTATCTTTGGCTGGGTATGATGGTAGGGTGGTAGGTGAGGCTATAAATCTCTGCCAAGATATATTTTTAGCCTAAACCTACCAAATGAAATGAGATTGAGAGATCCAGTTTCCCTCTGAAGTGGTAGAGGTGAGATTCCTGGGGAATGAGAATAGAAAAAGGCTGTGTTCAATTGTTCAAAAGATGGAAACTCATATGCTTGCATAGCTGGTCTTGTATTTTGGGTATTAAAAGGGCTTAACATGACAGTGGTTGCATTTGTTTCTAATTTCTTTTTATTATTACAACTCATGCTTACTAAGGATGATCAAGTTACTTACTATCTTGAACTTCCATTAAGCTCAGAGGAAAACAATCCTCTTTTGCCTAGAATCAATGAATTGATCACAAGTAGTTACGGAGCTTCTAGAATATACTACTCATGCATTCATTTATTCACTTTATCACTTCTACCAATTTTATGAGTATCCATTGATTTTTTTACTTTGTACTATATTCTAGAAATGTTAATGCATATTAGCTATGCTCTTAGGCCTTCAAGAGCTCTTATTTAGAGTTTGAGAGAGACAAGCATTGAAAAGACCACAAAAACAGTACCAGTGTGGTAGATGCTGAGAAAAAAGTAAGCCTGGGATCTTATGAGGGTTCATTGGAGACTGCTACTCGGGGAGCAGGTAGCCCTTGAATTCATTACTATGGTGGTGGCGGCACTCTTTATCAAAACACTCAGAAAACAATGAATGCTATTTTTGTAGCCATACCCCTTTAAATGCTTAAGGGTCCTAAAATTTGCAGGTATTTAAAGATGAAGATACCTGAGGGCTAGAGCAGGCAACAAAAGCTTTTGGATAAGATGAGTTTCAAGAACATTTTGGATAGATTTATAGATGTGAGAATGGCAGGCATTCCAGTGTAATAGCAGTTTGAACAAAGACATGGCATGTGCTGAGTTCCTGAAGGGGGAAAATGGACTAGATATCATTAAGTGTCCTTCAAATGCTACATGTCTCATTCTTTGGTCTTGAGACAACTGCAGAGTAAATCCAAGTAACTTCTGCCTTGTTTTGTGTGGCCCTCCACCAAGTGCAGGGTACAGAAATGAACAATGGCAGAGTTGTGCTGAATGCTGCTAATCTTTCCATTCTGAGTTTGCAGCCTCAGTAAATAATTATCTGAGATAGAAAATCCCCACTTGAGATTTTGCCAGAAATGACTTTCCCCCAATTAGATTCTAGTTTGATGCAATTGTTGCTTTATAATAGTCTCAAATTGAGACCATCTAATAGCCAATTTTGGAATGAAGAAAATGGAAGAAATTCAACACACCACAGATAGTCCATTCATCAAGTGTGAGATCCAAGAACAGGAAAAAAGCAGAATTCTCAATTTGTCCTGCCTCGGACATAGCATGTCAGTAAGTGCATAACAGGGTTGTCTTGACCAGCAGATTCTTTCGTTGGCCAATCAAATTAAGCCTTTAGAGGAAGTACAGTTTGATTATATCTTAAGAAACAAGATTTGACATGTTCATCAGATGCCTTCTTTCTTTTTATCATTCGGCATATCCAGAGAGGCTGGACAGAGGGTGCAATGGAATTGGCCATATCTTGGTTTCCCAAACAGTGGCTGAGCAACAGTTCTATGAATGGAATTTGAAGAAGGAATGACTATACTTGATTGGTGCCAAAATGCAAGGGGGCTCATGGTACATGGTAGGTGCTCATTATATACTTGAATAAATAAATTAATTAATTAACAGTAATGGAGCAAAATATCCCTTCCTTATGTCAGGGTGTGTTTGTCTGCTTCCAAACATTTCTCCTTAGGTACAGTGTGGCAGTTTTTGATAATGTACTGCATTCCTCTGAGACTTCTTCCTGATTTTATCTATCAGCGAATACCACCTGGTGATGCAGATAAGTTCCTTGGAAATATTTTGTCTTGTCTGAACTCTGCTTTTTGGCTTTATTAAGTGGAGCTAGAGAATGCTTTAGTCTATGGCTGATTTTGCCCCACAACAGAGGTGATTGCCTCTGAGCACTCTTCCTGACACCTCAGGTTATATGAGGTTTTTCCAGAGATTTTTGAAAATATAGACCCTTCCTGACCCTGTGTGAATTGCATCGGTATTTCATCTGTTCCTTTGGCCTCAAAGAGTTTCCTCACATACCTGTCCTGGAAGGGTTGGGGTTGAGGTTTCTGTGCAGATCTCTACAATATCCTTCCTTCCTTCCTTCCTTCCTTCCTTCCTTCCTTCCTTCCTTCCTTCCTTCCTTCCTTCCTTCCTTCCTTCCTTCCTTCCTTCCTTCCTTCCTTCCTTCCTTCCTTCCTTCCTTCCTTCCTTCCTTCCTTCCTTCCTTCCTTTTGTATTTTTCTGAAGCTGGAAACGGGGAGGCAGTCAGACAGACTCCCACGTGTGCCTGACTGAGATCCACCCGGCACGCCCACCGGGGCGTTGCTCTGTCGCAACCAGAGCCACTCTAGTGCCTGGGGCAGAGGCCAAGGAGCCATCCCCAGAGCCCGGGCCATCTTTTGCTCCAATGGAGCCTCGGCTGCGGGAGGGGAAGAGAGAGACAGAGAGGAAGGAGAGGGGGCGCCTCTCCTGTGTGCCCTGGCTGGGAATCGAACCCGGGACTTCCGCACGCCAGGCCGATGCTCTACCACTGAGCCAACCGGCCAGAGCCTACAATATTCTTTCTAATAGCCAATCTAATAGTGCAACTTTCTCTTCTTTGACACTTTAGATCTGTCACTCTCTCCTGCCACCTTAGATTTCTTGAAGACCCAAGGCCATCTCTGAAACCCAGGATAAAGTGCTGATCTTTGCCTGGATTCTTCCTTGCAGGGATGTGGGCTGATAGCTCTCTCCAGGTGATAAGTTGGGGGCAATTGTAGGACTTCTCTCATTTGTTTCTTCTCTCTCAGGGATCACTGTTCTAAGCTGTCTGCTGTTCAGTGTCTGAAACCATCGTTTGTATTTTTTCATACTGCTTTAGTCTTTTGATGTGGGAGTATAAATCTGATCTCTGTTGCCCTGTCTTAGCTGAGAGCAGCAGTCAGTGCCTAAAAATTTATGTACAAAAACATTCATGAAAGCATTGTTGTTTCTGAAGAGTAGTTTGAAATAAGCAAAAAGCAAGACAAAAATAGAAATCCTGGGATGTGTGTAATTGTGGTATTCATATAATATATATTGTAATATCCATATAATGTGATATTATTTAACTATTAAAATCACATTTTCAAAGAATATTTACAAACATAGGAATTATTTGTGATATATTTACTGAAAGGACATTTATAAATTTATTCTGATAATTTTAATTTTGTTAGAAAATATATACCTATATTACATATATTATAATATATATACTTTATATATAATTTAATATATTAAATCCAATATAAAAATTAAATTATATAAATATATGTATATAATATCACAAAACTATGTGCAATATGTCATGTATAGTCTATGTTAACAAATATAAATAATAACTATATAATATACAAATACATATATATGATAGATTAAATATATATGGAAGTAATATACTATAATAATTATATACATATGTATTTTAATATGTGTGCATAAAAAAGAACATATATATAATCTTAAAATTTTATTTATTGATTTTACAGAGAGAAAGGTGGAGGGAGAGAAAAGAAGTAATTGCTTCATTCCAGCTGTTCATTGGTTGCTTGTCATATATGCCTTGACCAGGCAAGCTGGGGGTTTTGAAACAGCGGCCTCAGCATTCCAGGGTAGCACTCCATCTGCTGCACCAACACAGGTCAGGCTATGTATAGTCTTTAGTATAACAGATCAAAAATATGTTCAGAGAAAAACGGTTTGAAAGCAAATACATTAAAATAGTAAGTGCTATATTTTGGCTAAGTGTATTTGTATACAATCAATATACAATAATTATCAAGTAAAAATATTTACCAAAGTTTTTAAAAGTAAGAATTTCAATAAAGAAGCTGCGAGGTTGAATATTACTATGAGTCAAAATATTTATTGGGGAAACTATTTTTTTAATCTTATTTTTATTAATTTTAATGCAGTGACACTGATAAATCAGGGTACATATGTTCAGAGAAAACATCTCCAGATTATTTTGACATCTGATTATGTTGCATACCCCTCACCCAAAGTCAAATTGTCTTCTGTCACCTTCTATCTGGTTTTCTTTGTGTCCCTTCCCTCCCCCCCAACCCCTCTCTCTCCTTCCTCACCCCTTCCCCACACCCCACTCCACCCCCCATTACCATCACATGTCTCTCTCATTTTTATGTCCCATCTATGTATGGATTCATATAGTTCTTAGTTTTTTCTGATTTACTTATTTCACTCTGTATAATGTTATCAAGGTCCATCCATGTTATTGTAATTGATCCCATGTCATCATTTCTTATGGCTGAGTAGTATTCCATAGTATATATGTACCAAAGCTTTTTAATCCACTCGTCCACTGACAGACACTTGGGCTGTTTCCAGATCTTTGCTATTGTGAACAATGCTGCCATCAACATGGGGGTGCATTTCTCCTTTTGGAACAGTTCTATGGTGTTCTTAGGGTATATTCCTAAAAGTGGGATAGCTGGGTCAAAAGGCAGTTCGATTTTTAATATTTTGAGGAATCTCCATACTGTTTTCCACAGAGGCTGCACCAGTCAGCATTCCCACCAGCAGTGCAGAAGGGTTCCCTTTTCTCCACATCCTCGCCAACACTTCTTCTGTGTTGTTTTGTTGATGAGCACCATTCTGACTGGTATGAGGTGATAGCTCATTGTGGTTTTAATTTGCATTTCTCTAATGATTAGTGATGTTGAACACTTTTTCATATGTCTTTTGGCCATCTGTATGTCCTCTTTGGAGATGTGTCTATTCATTTCTTGTGCCCATTTTTTTTTTTTTTTTGTATTTTTCTGAAGCTGGAAACGGGGAGGCAGTCAGACAGACTCCCGCATGCGCCCGACCAGGATCCACCCGGTATGCCGACCAGGGGGTGATGCTCTGCCCATCTGGGGCGTCGCTCTGTTGCAACCAGAGCCATTCTAGCACCGGAGGCAGAGGCCATTTTTTTATTGCATTGTTTGTCTTTCTGGTGTTGAGATTTACAAGTTCTTTATAAATTTTGGTTATTAACCCCTTATCAGACATATTGTCAAATATGTTCTCCCATTGTGTAGTTTGTCTTTTTATTCTGTTCTTGTTGTCTTTGGCTGTGCAAAAGCTTTTTAGTTTGATATAGTCCCATTTGTTTATCCTGTATTTTATTTCACTTCCCCGTGGAGATAAATCAGCAAATATATTGCTGCGAGAGATGTCCGAGAGCTTACTGCCTATGTTTTATTCTAAGATGCTTATGGTTTCACGGCCTACATTCAAGTCTTTTATCCATTTTGAGTTTATTTTTGTGAGTGGTGTAAGCTGGTGATCTAGTTTCATTTTTTTGCAGGTAGCTGTCCAATTTTCCCAACACCATTTGTTAAAGAGACTGTCTTTACTCCATTGTATTTCCTTACCTCCTTTGTCAAATATCAGTTGTCCATTGAACTGTGGGTTTATTTGTGGGTTCTCTGTTCTGTTCCATTGATCTACATGCCTGTTCTTATGCCAGTACCAGGCTGTTTTGAGTAAAATGGCCTTCTAGTATAACTTGATATCAGGAAGTGTGATACCTCCCACTTTATTCTTCTTTTTTGAGATTCCTGAGGCTATTCGTGTTCTCTTTTGGTTCCATATAAATTTTTGGAATATGTGATCTATATCTTTGAAGTATGTCATTGGTATTTTAATTGGTATTGCATTAAATTTATAGATTGCTTTGGGTAATATAGACATTTTAATGATGTTTATTCTTCCTAACCATGAGCAGGGTATATGCTTCCACTTGTTTGTATCTTCCTTGATTTCTTTTATCAATGCTTTGTAATTTTCCAAGTACAAGTCTTTAGTCTCCTTGGTTAAGTTTATTCCTAGGTACTTTATTTTTTTGGTTGTAATTGTGAAGGGGATTGTTTCCTTAATTTCTCTTTCTGACTGTTCATTGTTGGTGTATAAAAATGCCTCTGATTTCTGAGTATTGATTTTATATCCTGCCACTTTGCTGAATTCATTTATCAGGTCCAGTAGCTTTTTGACTGAGACTTTAGGGTTTTCTATATACAATATCATATCATCTGCAAATAATGATAGTTTTACTTCTTCTTTTCCAACTTGAATGCCTTTTATTTTTTCTTCTTGTCTGATTGCTGTGGCTAGGACTTCCAGGACTATGTTAAATAAGAGTGGTGAAAGGGGGCACCCCTGCCTTGTTCCTGATCTTAAGGGTATTGCTTTTAATTTTTGCCCATTGAGTATGATGTTGGCTGTGGGCTTCTCATAGATGGCTTTTATCATGTTGAGGTATGTTCCCTGTATTCCCACTTTGCTGAGAGTTTTGATCATGAAAAGGTGCTGGATTTTATCAAATTCTTTTTCTGCATCTATTGAAATTATCATGTGGTTTTTCTCCTTCCTTTTGTTTATGTGATGTATCACATTGATTGATTTGTGAATATTGTACCAGCCTTGCCTCCCCAGAATAAAATCCACTTGATCATGGTGTATGATTTTTTCCATATATTGTTGGATCCGGTTTGCTAATATTTTGTTGAGGATTTTAGCATCTATATTCATCAAGCATATTGGCCTATAATTTTCTTTCTTTGTATTGTCTTTGCCTGGTTTTGGAGTCAGAAGTATGCTCGCCTCATAAAAGGAGCTTGAAAGTCTTCCTTCCTCTTGAATTTTTTGAAATAGCTTGAGAGGATAGAAGTTAGTTCTTCTTTGAATATTTGGTAGAATTTACTTGTGAAGCCATCAGGCCCAGAACTTTTCTTTGTTGAAAGTTTCTTGATAACAGTTTCGATCTCGTAATCGGTTTGTTTAGATTTTCTGATTCTTCCAGATTGATTTTTGGAAGGTTATATGTTTCAAGAAATTTGTCCATTTCATCTAGGTTGTCTAGTTTTTTTGGCATAGAGTTCTTCATAGTATTTTCTTAAAATATTTTGTATTTCTTTTGTGTCAGTTGTTATTTCTCTACTCTCATTTCTAATTTTATTTATTTGAGTCCTCTCTCTTTTTTTCTTGGTGAGTCTAGTTAAAGGTTCATTGATCTTGTTTACCTTCTCAAAGAACCAGCTCCTAGTTTCATTGATCCTCTGTATTGTTTTCTTAGCCTCTATGTCATTGATTTCTGCTCTGATCTTTATTATTTCCTTCTTTCTACTACATTTGGGCTTTACTTGCTGTTCTTTCTCTAGTTCTTTTAGATGCAGGGTCAAGTTGTTTAGTTGAGCTTTTTCTAGCTTCCTAAAGTATGCTTGTAGTGCTATTTACTTCCCTTTCAGGACTGCTTTTGCTGTGTCCCATAAATTTTGACTTGTTGTATGCTCATTATCATTCATTTCTAGGAATTTTTTTATTTCTTCTTTGATCTCATTCTTAATCCATTCAATATTTAACAACCTGTTATTTAGTTTCCATGTGTTTGAGAATTTTTGAGTTTTTCTATTGTGGTTGATTTCTAGTTTTATGCCATTGTGATTAGAGAAAGTGCTTGATATGATTTCAATCTTCTTAAATTTGTTGAGACCGCTGTTGTGCCCTAACATGTTGTCTGTTCTAGAGAATGTACCATGAGCACTTGAAAAGAATATATAATATATTCTGCTGCTTTAGGGTGAAAGGTTCTGAAGATATTTATTATCCAGTTGATCTAGTGTGTCCTTTAAGTCTGCTATTTCTTTGTTAATTTTCTTTCTTGAGGATCTATCTAGTGATGTTAGTGGGGTATTGAAATCCCCTACTATTATAGTATTGCTGTTGATCTCGCCCTTTATATTCATCAAAGTCTGCTTTATTTATTTAGGTGCTCCTATATTAGGTGCATAGATATTTATAATAGTTATATCTTCCTGTTGGATTGCTCCCTTTATCATTATATAGTGACTTTCTTTATCTCTTACTATATTCTTTGTTTTAAAGTCCTTTTTGTCTGATATAAGTATTGCTACCCCTGCTTTTTTTTCATTTCCATTTGCATGAAATGGGTTTTTCCATCCTTTTACATTCAATCTATGTGCATCTTTTGTTTTAAGGTGTGTCTCTTGTAGACAGCATATGTATGGTCCTGTTTTCTTATCCATGCAGCTACCCTATGTCTTTTTATTGGATCATTTCATCTATTTACATTTTTTTAAACATTTTTTAAAATTTTTATTTATTTATTCATTTTAGAGAGGAGAGAGAGTTAGAATGAGAGAGAGAGAGAAAGGGGGGAGGAACAGGAAGCATCAATTCCCATATATGCCTTGACCAGGCAAGCCCAGAGTTTTGAACCAGTGACCTCAGTGTTCCAGGTCAACGTTTTATCCACTGCGCCACGACAGGTCAGGCATCTATTTACATTTAAGATAATTATTTATATGTAGTTGTTTATTGCCATTTTATTCTTTAAAACTGTATTCCTCTTTTGCTATATTCTTTTCCCACTTTGATCTGTTTACAATAGGCCTCTTAACATTTCCTGCAGCATTGGTTTAGTTGTAATGAATTCCTTTAGTTTTTTTTTTTTTTTTAATCTGGGAAGCTTTTTATTTCTCATTCAATTTTAAATGATATCCTTGCTGGATAAAGTAGTCTTGGTTGTAGGTTCTTGTTCTGCATTACTTTGAATATTTCTTGACATTCCCTTCTGGCCTCAAGTATTTCTGTTGAGAAATCTGATGTCATCCTTATGGGGGCTCCTTTGTAGGTGATAGTCTTTTTTTTCTCTAGCAGCTTTTAATATTTTCTCTCTATTACTTAGTTTTGGTATTTTAATTATGATGTGTCTTGGTGTAGATTTCTTTGGGTTTCTCTTTAATGAAGTTCTCTGTGCTTCTTGAACTTGTGAGAGTTTTTCCTGCATTAATTTATGGAAGTTTTCAGCTATGATATGATTGAGCAAAGTGTCTATCCCTTGTTTTTTCTCTTCTTCTTCAGGAACCCGTATGATGCGGATGTTATTTCTCTTCATGTTGTCACAGAGCTCTCTAAGAGTTTACTCAGACTTTTTGAGTCTCTTTTCTTTTTTCTTCTCCGCTTTCATGCCTTCATTCCACTTGCCCTCCAACTCACTGATTCGATCCTCAGCTCCATCCATCCTGTTTTTAATTCCTTCCATTGTGGTCTTTATTTCTGATATTGTATTTGTCATCTCCAACTGATTCTTTTTTAATATTTCAAAATCCCTTTTTATACTTGCTATTTCTTTATTTAGGTGTTCGTAATGACCATCCATTGTGTTCTAAGATCCCTAAGCATCCTTACAATCATTATTTTGAACTCCACATCTGGAAGTTTGATTATTTGCATATCGTTCAGTTCATTTCCTGGATGTTTCTCTTGTGTTTTCATTTGGATTGCACTTTTCTGTCTTCTCATTATGTCTGTGTGTTTGGATGTTTTGGTTGTAGAGCTGGCTGTGTCTAGGCTTGGTGTCGTCTGCCTCCAGTTTTCAATTGTGTTATTTCTTGGTCTTCTTGGGTTGGCATCAGCTATTATTTGCAATCCTCTTTTGGATTTGGGCTGCTTTGAAGTTTTCATTTGTTTGTTTTCTTAACAGGTGATAGTTTTGTTTACTGATCTCATCAGGGGCTTATTTGAAATTGTATCCAGAAATGTGGTGACTGTAACCTGAGACTCTGAAGGCCTCTTCTGCTGGTTACTCTCTCTGGGGGCAGGATGTTTTATTAGCTTCAGTAGTGGGAGGTGTATCTCAGATTTCCTTGGAGACCTGAGTTACTGCCCTTCCTCTCCACTTCTTGTTTTCAGCTGTGTCTTCTTGTGCTGATTGGAGGTGGAGAGATGTCTGGAGATCTGTGACTAGAAGCACTGCAGTCTTTTGTTTTGTGGAATGATAATCACCTTCCCCATCTATGGCTGCCTTCAGCACTGGATGAGTCAGCTTCTCAGGTCATCCCCTGTATTCCTCTTCCCCTCACCATCTGTCCCTCTCTCTCCTTTTCTTTTTGGAAGATAAGCCAGCTCTTTCAACACATCTCTTTCCCTGGTCGCCAGGCAAGTAGCTGTGAGCAGTATTTTCTGCTTTTTTCTTTGGAGTGAGAGCCCTTCTGGGCTCTCAGCCTCACCCTCCCCCCCTGTCCCTGTAAGCAGGGAGATTCAGGCACTCCCTACTATGTGTGGTGTGCCTTCTTCTTTGCTCCTTGGTTTTTGAGAGGTGTTCTTATAGTCCAGAGTTGGTTTTTCATGCTGATTGTTCATAAATTAGTTTGTAATCCAGTTCAGTGGCATGAGCTTGGAGTCTGTGTGCCTGCCTACTCTGCTAACATCTTCAGGTCTGTCTGTGAAAACTATTTTAATGAACATAATAATCATAAATATAAAGAACCCTCTTTTATTTGACAGGCACTATTAAAGTAATCACTTAATCCTCACAACAACCCATTAAAACAGTAATAATTATGTCTCTATTGAGGAAATTGTGGCACTGAGAGTTTTGAATCAATTTCCCAGCTATTAAATTACAAAGCCAGGGTTTGACTCCAGGCAGGCCAGGTCCAGAGTCTGTTCTTCATCACCATGCTACTTTGCCTCACTCCCTGTAACTATAGGGCAGAAAGGGCTAGAGAGCTTTCTGACTCAACCTGGAGAAAGAGTTACAGGTGACTGGAATACTCATGCACTGCCAATAAGATTGGGAGATATTCAATTGTAAGAGAGGGCTCTGTGGCCCCAAAATCCTGGGAATTGAGCTCATGGCAGGGTTGTTACCAGGCATGCTATAGGCATAATAGCTACCATAACAAAACCATGATTTGAACCCCAAACTACCTGCTTTACCTGTGCTTCTTCAGTTCTAACCAGGTGCTTCTCACTATATGACTGTTGGCTTGATAGGTAGGGGCTGAAGGCCTAACTTTTTCTTATACCCTACTAACTAGATGGAAGAAAGAGGTAGTGGGTAGAGGCGGGCAGCACAATTTTACCTCACTAAATTTAGTGAGTTGGTTCACCTTCAGCCAAGTTTTCTCCCAGAGCCCCAGAGACCACACTTGCCAGCAGTTCTGAGCAGGGAGGAAAGGCTGACATGTACTCTGCAGAATGTCCACCAGGCAGGGCTTCCCGTACATGGACACCCTGCAGTTATTATTGCTGTGGGTACATGAGATCACGTAGAGTGGAATGCCTCATTATAGGTTGAAACCGAAGCTATAAATCAAACATTTCTCCTTTATAGTAAGGAAGTTGCCGATTATTTTCAAGAACACCTGGTACAAAATGAGGTAATCTCATATGGTAAGGAGGATGAATAACCTAAACCTCATTCCCATAAATGTCTTTAACCTGGAAGGAAGTCTTTAAGGCTATCTGTGTACATGGTGTGTCTGATTTTCCTTGAATGATGTGTGAAGTGTTTAAACAGACCAGCAAATTCAGAGGGTTTTAAAACCTTCCTTTGATTCTGTCTTCTTTCTGTCTAGACAAGTGTTGAAAGTTATTGAGGATTGCTTTTTTAGTTTGACTAAATATTCTTTTTTCATCCAGAGAGATCTTGCTTACAATTATTTTTTCATTCTACATCCCAAACTTTCAGTTTGCAGAAGTAGAAAATCAATATGAATAGCTTAGTGCTGACAAATGAGGCTCCAATTACCAATACTTGTATGCAATACGGCAAAGATTTTCAACCAGTTAACTCTGCTGTTTTATTTTTTTAATGTGGCTTGGCATTGGTGAAACTAGATATTATTTATTTATAATTATATCTAAAAGCACTGTTTTTCTTTGCTTTTTCTTCCAAATGCTCTACTGATTATAAAGTGAAACTATATTAAGATGAGGATCAACAACTTTCCACATAAGATTCGTTAGTTTTGACATTTTAATTTTAGATTTGTATTCTCTTTTTGGTCAAATAATGTAAGAAGAAATGGAGAATAATCCCTCAGTGGACATGGAGGACCAGATAATAAATAGTCTCTTAATAAGCCATTAACATTCTGATGCTAGATTTGATTATATCCACTGATGTGTTAAACCAGTGCTTTTCAAATTTTAATGTACACACAAGTCATCTGAGGATGCTCTTAAGATGAAGATTCTGTTTTAATAGGACTGGGAGGAGCCCCAGTGCTTATAATTCAAAAACATTTTTGGATAAAACTACAATTTCTCTTATACAGACTTACATTTAAAGCCATAGCTCTGATAATGAAATTCAATATCCCACCTGATACTGGGACTATCAACATCTGAATGAGGTGAAGTACAAGCAGGATTTTCCAGAAATTCCAGAGATGAGATCATGGCTCCAACAAATCTCAGTATTACCCACCTGAATAAATTATTTCTATAGATTCACACCTATTGGATAATTAGGTTTTAGAAAGACCACAGTGTCTCTAGGAAGAGTATATCTGTGAGAATTTTACTTCTTTCTAAGCTCAAAGAACCAGAAGGATGGGTGGCAGGGGAAGGGAATGAAAAAGAAAAGAAGAAAAGGGAAGAAATTGAAGAGGGAAAATAATTAGGGATCAGGGTAGAAGGAATTTTAAATAAATACTAATCATGCAATATAATATTAAGACTAAAAATTTGAATATATGGTAATAAAAATTAAAAATTTTAGTGTTAATAATGGCATTGGTATATTTAAAATATGTTAATGAATGAATAAACAAACAATATATTTGTTGAATACTTACTAAATTTTGGGCACTGTATTAGATGTTGGAAATAGAGAGTGAACTTGGACAAGGTTCCTATGTTCATAAACTTTGAATTTAGTGAGAAATAGACCATGCACAAATATCTACACTTATGATGAAAGATACACAAAAAAATACAACTGGGTAGGGAGTGTGTAGTAAGGGTATTTAATCAAGTCTGGAACATAAGGAAAATTTTGCATGAGATAATAATGCAACTAGTCAGCACAAAACAAAATGTCCTTATGACATGCTCAGGAGTAAGTGGTTATTCAAGGGGACTTATAAAATTGTCAGAAGAGGTGGATTTGGGCATATATGGGTAGAAGAGGACTTGAAGAAAAAAATCCTGATAACTAACATTTCACTATTATCAGGGCCTTCTTATCACAGCTCTTTTCTATAGAAAAAATAATAGAACAAATCATAGAATTGTGGTACCTAGAAAGTACAATTGAGACTTGTCAGTCTACTTTGGAAAAAGAAAAGATAATAGCTTCGACCTTTGATTGGATTGCGTAGGTTTGATGTTTGCTCTGACTCTGGAAAAAGCCTGAGAAGTATCTTTGGAAAGATTTTGGGGGCTGTCCTTTAACACAAACATAAAACAGTTTGTCTTCATTTCATCCTACTAAAACTTACTTTTTCTTTTGTTTGCTTGTTTGTTTAATGGAAGATTTCTGGAATCTCATTACAATTAGAAGACCTTATGGGGTATACACCTTTTCATCAGCTTGATAAATGAACAGCAAAATCAGGACAAAAAAGGAGCCTGTGAACAGATTTCGGCTCAGAAAGGATAATGATTTTATGGCTTAAGGGGGAAGGAAATAAAGGAAAGTGTCCTTTTCCAGGTGAATGAATTATTACAGTTATATGATTTATAATCATTGATGGCAAAGGACAGGCAGGGGACAATTAACAAGTACATTCTCCTATCTCTGGGTAGAACTGTTTTTACATATTTCAAGAAATATTATTGTCAACTAACTCTTTCAAAAACCTACTTCTGAGAAAGCTACTCAATCTCCCTTGAGAAACGTATGGTACATTATTTTTATCCTTTGATTAGTAATGTCTACTTTCCTCTGGTGTCTACCCTAAATTTGTCTGCTACTACATGTATCATTATTATTTCTTTCTCTATTGGCAGCAGAAGTAGAGAATGCATTACCATCTGCATAATCATGTGCTTTAAAGCTTTTATTCCTCTTTGGCTTTCTTTTCATTAAGTTGTACATATCCTAAATCAGTTTTGAAAAGGAAACCAGCATCCAAAACCAGTGGTAGAGAAGCCAAGAGAATAAGCTAGAAGCACATCTGAAAATACCAAGCCAGAGCTACTCCTTGTTTAAGTAAAGAAATTATGAGAAATTTTCCAAGAGAGCTTGACTTGGACTGTATCTTCTTCTTCCTCCCTTTTACTTAGAGACAGTCACAGGTGGAACATAAATTCTCTAAAAATCCCCTGCAGATAGGCTTACAACCTGATGTGTTTGTTCAGGGATATATTGTATCTCAATGTTCCATCCTACTTTAGGGACAGAAAGAAAACAGTCCATCAGTATCTTTGGGAAGCTACCTAGAGGCCTTTTAATAGAATCTAATGGTGATTTTCTTAGAGTTAAAACATAAGGCCAGTTTCTTCTTTGAACAAATTGTGTTTGTTCCAAACCCTTTCAGCATTATGGGCAATCAAATGGAGAGATACAGAGGGTGTGTATTATGCCACTGAAGCATTTCTCAATATCTACCTTTATCTTGTTTATAAAATCTGGAGACCCAGCACTCCAGAAGAAAAGGTTCTGGCAATCATGACCTTATTTCCACAAAAGTTCTAGTCTTCCCCTCGTTCACTTTATTCCATTTTTCTGCTTGATTTCTACTTTTCCTTAGTTTGAGCACTGATAATACAATCTTCACTCAATGAATATTTATGAATGGATATTGTTGAATAAATGACCTTGAATGGCATTAGCCATGTTTCTTGGACTAAGGAGCTTTGACCTTTGAGTCTTTTCCCCAATATCAATACATATATCCTGAGGCTATCTGCTTCTGACTGTTCAAGATCCTGAAAGTTTGGACCCAATCTTGACAACTGTATACTTGGTTGGCATTTACATGAAACTGCCTCAGCCATTTAAAAGGGAAATTAGACACCCTGTTTATCCTTTAAGATACTGCATTCTCAGTAGAAGAAATAATGCATAGGGCTATTTTATAGGGTTCACAGAGTTGTAATAACTTAAAGACTGGTGTAATATTGCTGATGATCTCTAAGTGACAATTGTTTATTAGTCATCTATTACATTGTCTCCCAATATCCAAATACAGTAATTATAAACATTCAAGGGGAAAAAAGGAAAACTCATATCAACACTGAAAACTAAGTTTAGTAGATAATCCATTGCCAGTATCTGGCAGTAGAACTTTGCTGTCTATGAATATAAGGCAGGTTGAAGTGTATTGAAAACAAGTTACTCAGAATTCACCTCAAGATATGATGAATTTGGCCTGACCTGTGTTGGCGCAGTGGATAAAGCGTCGACCTGGAAATGCTGAGGTCGCCGGTTCAAAACCCTGGGCTTGCCTGGGAGTTGATGCTTCCTGCTCCTCCCCCTTCTCTCTCTCTGTCTCTCTCTCCTCTCTCTCTCTCTCCTTTCTAAAATGAATAAATAAAATTAAAGGTTAAAAAAAGATATGATGAATTATGAGGCAACATGAGCACTCTGTTAATCTTCCCTGCTCCCAGTCATCAGATTCTATCCATCAGAGATAACAGTTACATTGATGACCTGGACAAGAGGCAGGTGGGGGATAATGGTAAGCCAAGAATTGTAGTTTCTCATGTATTATATTGGTTCACAGGTACAAGGATCAGGCTGTAGAGAAAAGAGAAGATATTACCTTGGTAAAGTAGATTTGAACTAGGTAAAAACTTTAATGAAATTGGGACTCTGTGTGTCATTCCATCTTCCAGATGTAGTTTTGGAAAGAGGAGCAACTGCTATACCAGAGGCAGTGGACAGGGTCAATGTCACCTCATAACAAGACAAACAAATTTAAAAAGAATTTTCTAACTAAGGGGTTAACAAACAGAAACATTAAAAAAGAAGAAGAAAGAAAATCCATTCACAATCAAATAATACAACATAATAAATGACTTTGAGGAAAGGTACATTTCCAAAGTAACATTTTTCTGTAAAATACAGAAGAAATTATTAGAAAATTGTTTGGAATTAAAATAGAGAAGAAAACATTGCCTCTATGAAACAAAAAGTGAAGTCATGGGGAGAAAAATGCTGGGGAAAAAGGCAACAGAGCAAGCTGCAATGAGAGATGTAAAGAACAGAGAAGGATTGCAATAACAGAACTAAAATGCACTGGATAAAATAAAAAGTAAACAAAACCTATGAGAAAGATAACAATTTATATGGAAGACAGAGAATGAAGAGTTAACATATGGATAATTGATTTTCTAAAAGAGGTTAAATAGATTAACAATCAATAACCAATGCTATATATATATATATGAATATATATATCTATATATATGAAAATATGCCTGAGGAAAAGAATGATTTATCGATTAAGTTGGCTCACCCAGGCAAAGTCAATAAAGGACTCACTTTTGGTTACACTATAGCAATAATTTTGATATACGGTTGTATACTCTATGACAACAGTCTTCAAACTGCTTGATCTCACAATGCCTTACCCTCTTAAAAATTACTAAGTAAAGACCTTAAAGAGCTTTGTTTATATAGATTATATGTATTACTGTTTACCACATTAGAAATTAAAATAGAGAATTTAAAGAAAATATTTATGAATTTATTAAAACATTAAGCCCATAAATATTAACATAAATAGCATATTTTTGTGGGGGGAAAAGCCTATATTTTCCAAAACAAAAAATGTGAAAAATTCACATTGTTTTTACATTACTGTCTGGTTTACTATTATAGAAGGAAAAAGGAGTCACATTCACTTCCGCATTCAATTTATTTTAATATGTTATTTTGGTTGAAATACAAGAAAGATATCTAGCATCACACAGATATGTAGTTGAAAAAGGGAGTATTTTAATAGCTTTTGCAAATAATTGTAGATATTTTAAAAATACTGCATCAAATTTTGAAAAATGGAAGTTTTTAAAGGTTAATTATATGTATTATGGAACTGAAATCATATTACATAACTTTTCATGTTCAGTTACAGTAAAACCCAATGATTGATCTAATACTTTGAATGGATCATTTCCTATACAATATCATAAATTGGTAATTTGGAAATGTATTATTTTCCTGAGTTATTCATACCTTCCAAATGTAAACACATTTTATTTATTTATTTATTATTATTTTTAATTTTTTCAAAGTGAGAAGCAGGGGTGGCAAACTGATTTCCGTATGCACCCGACCGGGATCCACCTGGCATGCCCACCAGCGGCCGATGCTCTGCTCATCTGGGCTGTTGCTCCACTGCAGCTGGAGCCATTACAGTGCCTGAGGCAGAGGCCATGGAGCCATCCTCAGCATCCAGGCCAACATTGCTCCCATGGAGCCTTGGCTGCAGGAGGGGAAGAGAGAGATTAAAGAGAAAGGAGGGGGGGAAGGATGGGGAAGCAGATAGTCACTTCTCCTGTTTGCCCTGGCCAGGAATTGAACCCGGGCCTTCCACACACTGGGCCAATGCTCTACCACTGAGCCAACTGGCCAGGGCCAACACATTTTATTAAACAACTTTTAAAAATCACATGCATTAATATCACCACCGATATCATCAGAAAAGTCTAAGTATGGAAAGCTAACAATCTCACGTAGTGGTTAAAAAGATTCCCAAAATTATAATTTTCACTTGGAAGCTTGAATATTATCATTGACAACAAATACTGTTAGTTCTTTCCTTGAAGTAGTAGCCACAGTTCATTTTTAAGAAAACATTTGGAAAATATCTAAGTTTGATTTACCATGGTTTGTTACTTAGTCTTTTAGATAAAGTTAAATAAAAATTGGGTAGTTTAGTTTACAATTCAAACAATTACCAAGTGGTTTTCTTCAAACTAGTTGTTGTATTAGGTGTGTTACAGAGGGACCTTTCTCCTGTGCTTGTGCCTTCCCTTATTACCAGATAGAACATACAATGACTAGTGCAGTTTGGTGCCACTGCTTTGATTCTTCCTAAGGCATCATTGTTTTTGCACTGTTAATGCAAATGTTAACACAATGAAGGAAAATAATGTGGTAAGGTACCAAAGAATTTAAAATTTAATATTGATATTTTAGGAGAAAGAAGTCAGGTTTCTTGTCCTCTCTTTTCTGTAGGGAATGAGGGAAAAGGGAATGTGAAAATTTTCTGGCTTGCAGAGACATACTGTGTAGAAAACCCCCTTTTACTAGGAAGTTTAAAGGACATTTTATAACTTAGGCTAAGCATACAGAGAGATTTTATAAACATGATTTTTATACTTGTGTGTGATAGGTCAGGATGGCCAATGGCATTGTATTGTAGATGAAGAGGGAAAGGGAAGGTTAGGCAGGCCTTTCCTTTTCCTCTCCTTTCTTTAATGGGCCACTGACAAATGCTTATCCCCTGGCACCATGTAGGCTCCCCCTCCCATCTTGAAGGCATATAGTTGATGTATACACTTCTAGACAAAAGGGATAGCAGATGAACACTGAAGGATTTGGGAATGTCTTTTAATATGTAGAACAACATTTTTCACTATTGTGTTACCTTGTAAGTTTTAATGTGTAGAAATGTTTTGTATAAATCCTATAGACAAATGTTATAGGCTTGCTAATGAATTGTGTCATCTTCCTTTCTTCCTCCTTTTCCCACCAATCTGTGTGTAATCAAAGGTATATAACTTGCCTCAGGGCTATAGTCTGGATGGCACAATTTGGGTCAGCTATGCCCCATGTTTGTCATATGCAGATGGCATATTGATAAATCTCCTCCTTTAATAAAACTCCTTAAAAATTCATTTGGACTTGGTGTCTCTGCGTAATCTCAGCAGAACATTACTTTACAGCCTTTGGAGGCTTGTCTGGGATCCAGTGTTCTGCATCACTGGGGAGAGACACCCGGATTGGTTGGTCTCTCTGGGGCACTGCCCAACCCCGCTGGAATCTCAAGGAAAGGCACCTGACCTGGGACTTCCAGGGCTCCTGTTTTTCTGTGAGGTTTGGATAGTTCCTCGGCAGACACCTCTGGTCCCCCAAAATTCTACAATTTGACAGAGAGATCGAGGAGTGTAAAATTCTGACCTCTGAAGGTAGGTAGGTAAGGCAAATCTTCTGTTTTGTTGTTTGTGACTCCAGAGGTGTGTAGGTAGGGCAGATATTATGTTTTACTGCTTGTGACTAGTCAATCTGGGACCATTGCATGGGGATTGGATGCAATCTTACTCATGTAATAGGCTGTCCAAGACCAAGAAGTCAGTGGAGAGTTTTGGGTTCTGCTTTGGGCTTTTCTGGGACACATCTGGTTGTACTCTGGAGGGACGATTAGTGGGGACTGAGTTAACCAGGTTTATCAGTCCTGTCTCAGACTTCTGGGGACACCTAGTTGGGCTCTCAGAAAAAGACTTGAGGCCCTGGCCGGTTGGCTCAGTGGTAGAGCATCGGCCTGGTGTGTAGGAGTCCCAGGTTCGATTCCCAGCCAGGGCACACAGGAGAAGCGCCCATCTGCTTCTCCATCCCTCCCCCTCTCCTTCCTCTCTGTCTCTCTCTAACCCCTCCCGCAGCCGAGGCTCCATTGGAGCAAAGATGGTCCGGGTGCTGAGGATGGCTCTGTGGCCTCTGCCTCAGGCACTAGAATGGCTCTGGATGCAACAGAGCGATGCCCCAGAGGGGCAGAGCATCGCCCCCTGGTGGGCATGCCGGGTGGATCCCAGTCGGGCACATGCGGGAGTCTGTCTGACTGCCTCCCCGTTTCCAGCTTTGGAAAAGTGCAAAAAAAAAAAAAAGAAAAAAAAGAAAAAAGAAAAAGACCTGAGTGGGGACATTTGGTGGTGCCACATTTGGTGGTGCTCTCAGGAGGAAACCTGAGTAGGGACTGAGTTAATTAGTCCTGTTTCAGACCTCCAGGGACACCTTTGTGTTTGCCGAGATCTCAGCCTTTATTTTTAATGTTTCTGTCTAAAACCCCTAAGTGATTGGTGTGTGATTAGGGATCTCTAGTGCCAGAGCCTAAGTTACAGGAATGTGGCTGAGCAAGCACCTGAGAGGTCCCTAATGGGAAAACCCCTTCCTTTGTTTATTGAGCCGTGTGCTTAAATAGTAAATAATCTGTTTCATCTCTTTGTTTGTCAGGAAAATCTCTAGTATAATTTTAATTAAAATAAGTAAAGTGCATTCATTTAAATCTCTTACTTTGTAATTTGTGTATATAAAGTCTTGGTTTAATGTTTAAATGTGTCTGTTTTTAAGGCCTGAATTACATTCTTGCATACAAAAATTGAAAATTTCTGGCTTAAAACCAGAGGGCAAAAGTGAAGGAAAATTTGTAAACCTTATACGAGCTAGCGGCTATCTGCCAGAGCCTGCAAATTATAAAACTAGCAAAATTTATAGTAGCATTAAAATTTCTTAAATAGTGAATTGTCTGTGCTGTAGATTGTCTTTATTCATCCAAGAAATCTTTCATGACATTTCATGGATTGGGCCTCTCTCCCCGGACCCACTAAATATCTTTTCTTAGATCCAAAACCTCTAGCTTCAGGGCACTCTGACTTCTCCCCTAAAGAAATTATTCTCTTCTGTTGGCTCTTTCCTCCTGACTTGTATAATAATTAACACCTCTATAGTCAAACATACTTCATTCTGAGTACTAATTATTATGTCTTATCTTTCTTGCTTTTATTGGTGTGCAGATTCCTGCATTCTCCTGGACAGTTTCAATTTTGTAAATTGGTGATCCTAACTATTAAATATGGGAAGAGGGCCCAATACACAAAAGACCCCCTTAAGCTGTCTCTTAAAGCACTTTTAAGAAGCTTATGGAGACAACTGTGGGTATGGAATTAAATGGTCAAAAAGAAGACTTTGCACTCTCTGTGAATCAGAATGACCCACCTTTGGGATTGGATGGCCCTCGGCCGGGACTTTTAATCCCTGGTTGGTAAGGGCAGTCTGGAATATTGTGACTGAGAACCCAGGCTGTCCTGACCAGTTTCCCTACATTGATCAATGGCTAAATTTAACAATGAATCTGCCACAGTGGCTAAAAACATGCTCCATACAGAAAGGGTGCCATGTCTTCCTAGTCAGGCCAGATTTGAGTCTAAAGCAGAAAGGAGATATAAGGAAAGCCCCAAGACTTCCCATCCTTACAGAGACTCCTGAGGAAACTGAGCTGCCACCCTCCTATAGGCCAAAAGCTAGAGCCCCTGTGCCTACACAGCAGCTACAAGAGGAGGCTATAACTTCCACTGTTACATCCCCACCCTACACTCAGAGTGAATCTGAGCATGGGCAGAGAAGGGATCTTATCTTGCCACTCAGGGAAGCTCCCCCTTCAGGAACTGACCCTGACCTTGAGGAACGGCCTTTCCTTGTGTACATCCCATTCTCCACCAGTGATCTATATAATTAGAAAAGCCAAATTCTCCATTCTCAGAGAAGCCTCAAGCTCTAATAGGGCTTATAGAAACTGTCCTACAAACTCATAGACCTACCTGGGAAGACTGCCAGCAACTTTTAAATACCCTCTTCACTTTGGAAAAGAGGGATAGAATTGGACAGGGAGATAAAAAGGCAGTCCTAGGGCTGGGAGGGGGATCAATGGAGGAAAATAGGGACCGCATCGAGGCGGCTTTCCCCTCCACTAGACCTCAATGGGGTCACAACTCCCAGGAGGAAAAAGCCTCATTGGATGCTTTTCACTGGTATCTCTTATCAGGACTAAAGGCTGTGGCCCGAAAGCCCACCAGCCTTTCAAGGTTGTTGAAATTAACCAGGATCCATAGGAATCCCCTGCCGTATTTTTGGAATGCCTTTGTGAAGCATACCCAGTGTATACCCCCATAGACCCGGATGCTACCGAAACAGCATGGCTATTAATTTGGGTTTCATGATGCAGTCAGCCCCAGATATAAAAAAGAAACTTCAAAAGCTAGAAGGGTTTGAGGACATGAGTAAGTCCCAGTTAATTTTAATAGCTCAGAAAGTTTTTCATAATAGGGAGATAATTGAGATAAAACAGAATAACAGGATAGCTGAAGTAGTAGTAGCAGCACTCCAAGAGACAAACTCTTTTAAGGATAAGGGACTCCCAAGGGAGGGAGATAAAGAGAGGAAGGAAGCTATTCGAGAAAGACTAGGATTCTGCTAGGAAGGGATCAATACGCATATTGCAAGAAGGAAGGGCATTGAAAAAAGGGATGTCCTATATTACAAGCAGCTAAGGCAAGTTCTAAGTTCCTAAACCTCGAGGACTAATGGGGGGAAAGCTCTTTTTCATTAAACCTCCGAGAGCCTATGGTAACAGCAGAAATAGGGGGAAAAACTGTGGATTTTCTAATAGACACTGGAGCAACACATTCAGTTTTAAATAAGCCTCTGGGGCTCATCACCACTCACAAAACTCCAATACAAGGGGCCACTGGAAAAACTGCATACTACTCATGGACCACCCAGTGGACAGTCAATCTCAGGCAAGGAATGGTCACCCATTCATTGTTGATCATACCGGAGTGCCCCTATCCCCTGATAGGGCGGGGCTTGTTACAAAAACTCCAGGCCACAATCTCCTTTAAGGGAGAAAATACCATCTTAACTATAGGAACCAATAAGGGAACTCCTGATGCTGGGTTACAGCTACTCCTAACCTGCCCCCTCTCCGAAGAATACCTTTTACAGGAATCAACTGGAACAGAAGATGCCCGCAGCCTGTCTCTGCTCTGGCAGCTTCAGGAGAGTTTTCCAGAAGTATGGGCTGAAACCAACCCTCCCAGACTAGCAGCCCACCAGGCGCCTGTGGTCATACAATCACTATCCACTGCGACTCCAGTAGTGGTAAGACAATACCCAATGAGTCGGGAAGCTCAGGAGGGAATAGCTGTCCACACACAGTGTCTCCGGGAAGCAGGAATCTTGGTGCCTGGCCAGTCCCCATGGAACAAACACTCCCTTATTACCAGTCCTAAAGCCTGGAACAAAGAATTACTGACCAGTCCAGGACCTTCAGGAAGTTAATAAATGGGTAGAAACCATATACCCTACAGTCCTAACCCATACACATTGATAGAGACCATACACCCTACAGTCCTAACCCATACACATTGATAGAGACCATACACCCTACAGTCCCTAACCTATGCACAATGATAGAGACCATACACCCTACAGTCCCTAACCCATACACATTGATAGAGACCATACACCCTACAGTCCTAACCCATACACATTGATAGAGACCATACACCCTACAGTCCCTAACTCGTACACATTGATAGAGACCATACACCCTACAGTCCCTAACTCGTACATATTGCTTAGCCTCCTGCACCCTAAGCATCAGGTCTATACAGTCTTAGACCTTAAAGATGCCTTCTTCAGTATCCTGCTAGCCCCTAATAGCCAGCCTGTTTTTGCCTTTGAGTGGATAGACCCAGCAGGAGAATTCTCTGGCCAACTAACATGGACTAGACTGTCCCAAGGCTTCAAAAACTCTCCTGCTATCTTTGATGAAGCCCTGAGTGCTGATCTAGTAGCCCTCCAGCAGGAACATCAAAACTGTACCCTACTCCAGTACGTAGATGACCTACTACTGGCAGCATCTACGGAGGAGCGCTGTCTCGAGGCAACTCGAGACCTCCTAGCCTCACTACAAGTATTAGGGTACTGAGTGTCAGCCAAAAAGGCTCAACTCTACACTCCACAGGTTACTTATTTAGGCTATTGAGTTAAAGAAGGGCAAAGAACTCTGTCTTATGAACGCATCGAGGCCATACTCCGGGTCCCCACTCCAACAACTAAAAGGCAAGTAAGAGAATTCCTTGAGGCTGTAGGATATTGTAGACTATGGATTCTAGGTTTTACCAAACTAGCAAAGCCTCTCTATGCCTGCACAGGCAGGTCACAACCCCTAAACTGGACTGAGACAGAGCAGAAAGCCTTTGCAAACCTTAAGAGGGCTCTAACATCAGCCCGCCCTTGCCCTACCTGACTCTTGAAAACCTTCCAGCTATTTATTCATGAGGCTCAGAACCACAAAAGGGGTTTTAACTCAGCCCTTAGGACCATGGAACCACCGGTTGCATATTTTTCCAAATGACTGGATCCTATAGCACAGGAGTCCCCAAACTATGGCCTGTGGGCCACATGTGGCCCCCTGAGGCCATTTATCCAGCCCCCGCCACACTTCCAGAGGGGCACTTCTTTCATTGGTGGTCAGTGAGAGGAGCACATTGACTATCTCATTAGCTAAAAGCAGGCCCATAGTTCCCATTGAAATATTGGTCAATTTGCTGATTTAAATTTACTTGTTCTTTATTTTAAATATTGTATTTGTTCCCGTTTTGTTTTTTTACTTTAAAATAAGATATGTGCAGTGTGCATAGGGATTTGTTCATAGTTTTTTTTATAGTCCAGCCCTCCAACGGTCTGAGGGACAGTGAACTGGCCCCCTGTGTAAAAAGTTTGGGGACCCCTGCTATAGCAGCTGGATGGCCTGCCTGCCTAAGGGCCATAGCAGCAACCACAATCCTAGTTAAAGAGGCTGACAGGTTCACATTAGGTCAAGAGCTAACCCTGACAGCACCACACACAGTGGAAGCACTCCTAAGGGGAACTCCAAAGAGATACATGTCTAACACCCGAGTAACCCAGTTCCAAGCTTTGCTCCTAGATCAGCCCAGGATAAGGTTTCAGAAAACAACTGCCATTAACCCTGTGAGGTAATCGGAGTGTGAGGATGTGGAGAAAACAGAACTGTTGTATACTGCTGATGGAAATGTAAAATTGTACAATCACTTTGGGAAACAGTTTGTCAAATTTTTAAAAAGTTAAAAATATACCTACCATATGGATTAACCATTCTCTTAGGGATTTACCCAAGATCTATGCAAATAAATTTTTTTAAGAGATAGAAAAAACAAAATTATAAAGGAAGTAAGAATCAAAATATTATCAGACAAAATGCAATTTACATTAGAAATTATTAAACTGAACTAAGACAGTTATTTACAATGGTCATGGTTTTATTCTACAAAGAATTAACTACTTCCCTAGATGTTTATGAACCAAATATATATATTACATAGTAAAATAAACAAAATAAAAATAGGCATACTAATAAAAGTAGAAGTTGAAAAGAAGATACCAGAAGTGGTAAATTAATGCATCTTTTTTCCTTTCTTAGATCAAGTATGAAAAAAGAAAGGCCATCTACAGAGCATCCAAATGATGCATGCTGACTTTACATCAACTTTACCTCCTGCAGAACATGACAGGCTTTAAACCATAAAAAGAGGAAATATTATCTCAAGACTTGAGCAGGGAGGTCTATGCTTTGAGAGCAGATTTATGTGAATGGTTTACTGAGTAGTGAGCCAAATATCAAGGCCAAGATTTCACATGTGGCCTGATACATGAACCCCAGAGATCAAGTGTATTTTGTAAACCAAATAATTTCAATTTCGTGGGTTCTCTTTATTTATGTTCCTGTTATTAACATCTATTCTTATGTAAACATTCCATTCTTGTTTTAGTTGTACTATAGGGAAAATAAAAAGGATCAAGACTCTTTCTTGATGTCACTAGCATTTAGAAAAATATCTGGCATATAGTAGGTGCTCAATTTATTGAATGAATGAATGTCCACATTTGGAAGTAGAATGAATGAGGATCTTCCTCTAAGTTCAGATCCTTTGACTAGCATGATGAGGAGGTGGCAAGGCAGTGAAAATCAGCACAAAATCCACAGAGGAGCCAGACACCTGTGGTCCAGCTACCATTTTTCCATGTGGGAAATTTAATCTTCATGGCCACCATTGGAGGATCTGAGCCATATTTTATTCAGGAGGGCAGCCATTCCTTTGCAATATCATTCTAAGGAAAAGCATATACTGGGAGTATAGGGAGGGTGGCATAGGGCTGTAAATCAACTACTCAAATAACTACCTGCAAATGTGGTTCAAAACAAGTGTTGTGTGTATAATAACCACAAGCCCTGCCAGTGTCTTCCCAGCTGTTCCACCATCAGGTGCTCCAAATAAAGTGCTCATGAGCATGAGTAAAAGATTAACACAATACTTCTCTTAAATAAGTTGGGACTGTCCAGGCTTTAGGAGCTGCATGGCACAAGGAAGCTGAGAGGCACACACAAATAGGAGGAAGTGACAGGAGCAATGGCCAGAAACCAGAAAAAGATGCTTATTACCGAGACAATACTGAGACTGTGACAATGGAAACAAGATCTGTGATGAGAAGTCCCCAGCCACAGAAGAGTATTTAGCAAAGACTTGGGTACAGCCAGTTCTCCTGACAAGAAACTTTAGAGGCTTATAGCTAAGCAAGTGAATGCAGTGAGGGGCACTTTAACAAGATCGGGATTCCACCCTTTCCCCTTCAGTTGGGGGTTGGGGACTCAGTGTGGATTGTGTATACACCTCAAGCTTCAGGGCCACTGGAGACAGAGGCGAGAGGCCCTGAAATAGATGCCCTGGCAATGTGGGCCATGTGGTACAATAAGTGAAACAGTGGGCAGCAGAGGGAAGGATGAGTATTTGAGGACACTAACCAGGAAATCAGGCCATTGAAATTATTGCTATTATAGATATTTTGTGAGATTTGATGGATTTGACTCTACCAAAGAGTTCCTCACTCTGACACAGAAGAGCAGCAGTGGTGTTTGGTTTTGTGAGCCCAATGGGCTGTGATATAGGAGGGTAAGAGAGGCAGGCATGGTGCGTTCTTCCAGCGTTGTGTATCTCTCCGGGAAGAAAATCCTGCCATAGAAGCTAAGTCAGCTCTGGACTCTCATTTCCCATGCATTTTCTCTACTGCATTCAGATTAAGTTGAAGAAAAGTTCCAAAGGGAGAGCAGCAAAACCACAGGTTTTTGTAATTAATGCAGCAAACTAGCCATGTTTTTAATATTAATGAGCATTGTTTGATGTTTCTTTGTCTGAGTAAAAGCATGTTTGGAAAAAGGCTTTTTTAACTATTGTGAAATGAGTATGTAATAATCAAATGCACTATTGTCTTTAGCATTCAAATATACTATTTTAAATTGGAAAGGTACACAATAAAATTTTGCCATTAATTAACTACAAGCAGTGGGATAGGGAGCTGTGTGGTGAGGAAAGAATTTTAATTTTCATTTTGTACTCTTTGTGCTACTTACATATTTTTTTTAACAATGTACTTGTGTGATTAAAATACTAGTTAAATAATGCTATCATAGTCCAGGCTACTTCTAGAAATAATAAACTGAGGAAATTTTTATTTGGACACTCCATTCTCACGAACTCTCTTTCCTCTGTATCTTTTATCCCCATCAAAATCTTTTCCCTTCACATTAGAATATGATGATGAGTTTAATGAAATTTTGATTCAATAATAATTAAAACCTTACGCTAAAGGAATTACAAACAGACGTTGGGACTTGTCCTGCTGTTAGGGCTTCAGGGGAAGAATAGATGGGCTAGAGGAAGCAATCCTTGCCCATTCTCCTCCAGCTCTCAAAACGTTAAACTATGCACCCAACCTTTCAATAGTTTTCATAACTAAATTATTGGGGGGAAAAAAGTTTTTCTTCCTTTCAAAACCAAGTATAATCAGGCTCATGGTTATTTCATTGCAGGAATTTCTTAGTTATGATCAGGGGTGTATGTGAGAAGCTGAAGTCGTAGGTATTGAATTGAATGAGCTGTACAGAAGTAATGAACCTGTTGTCAGAGTTGGTGCTACTCAGGGAACATACCAGCTCACTTTCTTGTCTGAGTAAAAGCATGTTTGGAAAAAGGCTTTTTTAACTATTGTGAAATGAATATGTAATAATCAAATGCACTACTGTATTTAGCATTCAAATATACTATTTTAAATTGGAAAGGTACACAATACAATTTTGCCATTAATTAACTACTAGCAGTGGGATGGGGAGCTGTGTGGTGAGGAAAGAATTTTAATTTTCATTTTGTACTCTTTGTGCTACTTACATATTTTTTTTAACAATGTACTTGTGTGATTAAAATATTAGTCAAATAATGCTATTATGGTCAGCCTCTAGCAATGAATGAGTCTTGGTTTTCACCCAGCCTGTCTGGTAAACTGTTTTGCTCTGGAGAGTGCAGGTGGGGTGTGGCAAATGTTTAATAATCAGCTCTGTAAAACAAGCAAACAAACAAAAGCCAGAAAAAGAGAGAGGGAAGAAGAAAATTCTGATTTGTAGCATTTCCCAATTTACATGGTCAGTGTAAGGTCGGTGGATAATGGGAAAAGTCAGGCCCACGAACTTTGGCTAGGACCGCCCACAACCAAGCGCACCAAAAGAAACTTCCCAGGAGTCCTTTGGAAAAAAGCGACCGTCTGCCAGCCAGTGAGATTTCACCACGTCATATTAGCTCGACCACCCTAGGGACCCTTTAAGTATCTCTCACATGGGTCACACCTTGCGACTTCCCTGGCATTCATCTTTTCTTGGGGCCAGGGAACCTCGTCAGGTGGGATGCGTGCTATACTCAATAAAGCCTTTTATTATTCCACACTTCATGGCTCTGGCCCCTTCCTTCCCTCTCGGCAGGGAAAAATACCTTAAATTTTGGTGCCAAAAACCCGGGAGGAGTTGAAGTCTGCGAGGACCGCTCCTCTCCCCATCCCCTCCGAGAAAGAATCAGGATCTCCGACCTTCCACCCACTTTGGCGCACAGTGCGGTAAGTCCCCTGCCTCCAGCCACCTTTGAGTTCTTTCCACCGAGACTCCCTGTCCAGAAACCGTAGCTATGTCAGGGAAGTCTTTTCCATTCAGAGTGAGTGTGTGCTCGTGAAGAAGTCCCAAGCACATCCACTTTACCTTATCCATTCAAGCCCAGAGCTTGAGTTTTGGGACGCTGATATTCAAATCTGACCACTCCAAGGACTGAAGGCAGCCATGGGGGCACAGGAGCTCCCTAAAGAAAAAGAAACTGTTCTTCTTCTCTGCTGTGGCCAGGCCACAGAACCCACTGGATTAGCCTCCTGAAGAGACTTTCAGTTTTAACATCCTCACCAATTTAACTACCGCCAAAAAAAGCTGGGAGCTGATTGGAGATCCCTTACATACAGGGCTTCTAATTATTCGTGTGCCTGTCCTTAATCTCTGTGCCGCCTGTTCCACCACACAGGCTTTTTTCTGGCCAGAGGAACCTCACCTAAAACCTCCACTCCTGATCTTTCCTTCTCTGTGGACTCCCAACTCTCTTTCCCTCCTGCCTGACCCCCGGGGTCGCCCCTCTCTCGGGACTTCTCTCTGGTTCCTCTGAGGACATCTTTCTGCTCAGGTCTCTTCCCTCCAAGAGCCCCCTCCCCTCTCTTTGCAAAATCCTGTTTCTTAATTCACCTCTACCAGTCTCTCTTTCTCCTCCCCTGCTGGTCAGGAGCCCCTCCCTTCTCCACTGTGTACTTAAGTCCCTCCTCCGTCAGGCCATTCTCCACCTACTATTGGCTCTTACACCAGTTTTCAGGATGTCCAACCCCAATTTTCTTGCAGGAAGTTCTGGCCCTGTCCTGCCTTTGGCTCCAGCATTTCCTGCCAGATCTGGGTGCCAGGCTCCCCATGAGACCCCTTCCTCTTATTCTCAACCCCCAAACCCCTATTCAGGACCTGTGAACATGGCAATTAAAGTTTTTAATGGTCCCAACTAGTAGAAGCAGGCCAAGGCTGTTCGCCAGGCCCACATGCAGCAGAAGGTAACGCTCCAAACCCAGACTCTTGTGGCAGCCCTGAGGCTGGCAGAGCAACAGGGGCAAGACACAGGAGGTGCCTGACCTAAGTCCAAGCCACAAAGAAAAATCCCACCAGCAGCTTGCTTTAAGTGTGGCAAGCAGGACCACTGTGCCCAACAGTGCCCCTGCCCGCAGCTGCCCACTTAGCACTGCTCTGACTGCAAGCAGTCCGGTCACTGGCAGAGTAATTGCCCCTTTGGGCAACAGGTTTTTCCTCAGCGCCTCTATGTGGAGGACAAGCCACCTGAATGGGAGGCCAATCCAGCCAGGTGGGTGCGGTGCATCACTCAAACTTCTAGGACATGCTCTGGACTCAGAGAACCCAGGGTATGCTGCAACTAGTGGGTAACTCCACTCATTTCTTGTGGACACAGGAACTACCTTCTCTCTTTTTGCCATCACACTCTGGACCTCTAGTTTCCTCATGGGTCTCTGTTATGGGAATGGATAGGACCCCATTCTTTTCCCTTTTTACGTCACTCCTGACATGCCTCAAGTTTTGCCTCAAGCTTGCCTCCATACAGGACCACTGGCTGTCAGAACCACTGAACTCCATCCATCTCCAGCTCACCAAAAGGCTGAACCCTGCAAATCTTCCTATTACTGCTCTTTTTTAAAAAATCCTTACAGGACCACATCCGCGAAGTTTCTCAACTCATGACCAAACAGATGTTCCTCCTGACACCCCTCAAAATCATCACCTTTCGATCTCCCCAACCCCATGACGCCCCTAATCAGCAGGAAGTAGCCAGATGAATAAACAGCGCCCCTATTCTATTTAACACAAAAGGTCAAAATGTAAGATTGGTGGATAATGGGGAAAGATCAGGCCTGCAAACTTTGGCTAGGACCGCCCACAACCAAGCATGCCAAAAGAAACTTCCCAGGAGTCCTTTGGTAAAAAGCGACCATCTGTCAGCCAGTGAGATTTCACCACGTCATATTAGCTCGACTACCCTAGGGACCCTTTAAATATCTCTCGCACGGGTCACACCTTGAGACTTCCCTGGCATCCATCTTTTCTCAGGGCCAGGGAACCTCGTCGGGTGGGATGCGCACTGTACTCAATAAAGCCTTTTGTTATCCACACTTTGTGGCTCCGGCCCCTTCCTTCCTTCTGGGGGGTGGGGGGGATACCTTACAGTCAGTTACAGGATACCAACCTAACTTCAGGTCTGTGAACTTGGAGTTGGGAAGGGATGTACATATAGCACTGGCTCTCTGAAGCCAAGCCATCTCAGTTCTAGCACACCACTGACTTGTTTCAACTTCAGGTGCCTGCTGAGAACCTCACCCGGTTGAACATTGCAACATTATCTTCCTTGAGTGAATTAATTATGGACTTCTGTGAGCCATGAAACCTGGTGCTTTTTTATAAAATCTCCCCAACCCACAGTGAAAAGCCCAGATCTGCTGCTTAATGAGGTATTATTTTTGGAGGCAAACAAACAAGCTCTGACCATTGACTTGTTGTTTGCAATATTGCTCTGGAAACTCATTATCAAAGGAGCAATAGGAATATGGAAAGGAAAATAAATTGCTTTGGCTCAGAGCAAACAATATCACAGCGACACCAAACCAAAGGATATGGAGTCCAGGACTCTGTGCGTCATCAGTTTTAGGTAGCGAGAGCCTGAGTCCGGAAGGGGAAACCCCCGGAAGAGCCCTGCAATAGCGTATGCCAGTTCGGCTCAGGTTCTAATGGAGCCAGAATGCCTAAATGAAGAATTACTGAAAGGGCAACTTGGGGAGTCATCTTGCGAAGAGAAAAGTTTTATTATTATTTTTTCCCCAGGCCATGGCAAATAGGAGTTTAATAATCCTTTCTATGGGTACTGCGCTATCGTAAAATAATCTAAATGCCACTAAGTGGTATTTAAAATCATTTCCAGACCCTGTCAGATGCAAATGAATGGCAACGTGGCTGCTATGCATCTCGAGTACAGCAGGCAGGCGAGAAGGTGTGGTAATCGGGTCACATTACCGGGATCAGAATTCTTCCTGAGTCTTTGTTTCCGTCTTTGACCCCCATACCGTTTACGGCACTGTGCCTTATTTTCACCTTTATCAGGTCCTTGCCCAGACCCTGTCCAGACCCGAGCTGTGGTATGAGAAGCACAGTGTCTGCCACTTCCTCCCAGTGAGAGCTGGGTCAGTTGTGAGGTGCCTCAGAGCTGCTGGGAAGGGGACACTGGAGACAGAGGCAGCCTTTCCTGAAGTCCCAGAGAGAGCGAGCAGCCAGGGGGAGAAGTATGCAAGAACAACCGGCCAGCCGGGGCAGCGCATTCATTAAGACTTGGAGTATGTGAAGTACAGTAGAAGGGGGCGTTAGAGGGAATCTGTAGGTGAAAATACACATCCATGGCTCTACTGCAACCATGATACAAGTTTCAGAAACTCAAATTCATGATCTATTTATGTGCTGCCTGAGTGAGACCTCGGGATATGCTTCGGAGCCCCAACACCAGCGCCCCCTCACATCACTGATAGCCCCCGCATGCCGGGAACCAGGGCGCTCAGGCCAGGAAAGCACAGCTGCCCTTCTGTTTTCCTGCTATGACATACAGTAATGCAGAGGGTAGAGACACCATTTGGCAAATACCTTATTTAGGTGGCTTTCTGGGGAGGAAAATAATGGAATGCTCCCAGGTCTTAATTTGTTTTGGGAGGGTTGTTTGTTTATTTGTTTTTCTTTTTATTGTGGTCAAATCTACATACGATAAACTTTTAAATTTTATTTTAGAAAGAGTTAAAAATTCATTCCAAGAGACAGCCTGCAACCCCTTCTCCCTGCTCCCCTCCCCCAGGAGAGGTGGGGAATTCAGAGTATCTTCCAGATTATAACAAAATGTCAAGAAATGGTGAAGGAGGGCTGGAAGCACGAGGACGTTTACATCTCACACTGCTGACAGGCAGCCAGCTGGTGATGGTGCCCCGGGGCAGCCATGCGGAGAGAGAACCACCACGGAGCAGAGGCGGGAGCTGCTGGAATCGCGGGCTGCAGCCCCAGGCAAGGATGCGATGAGAATGGTGGGTTTGCAGAACAGCAGATCTGCTGCTTTGAGTGTCAGTCACAGAGCTCTGCAAACAGATAGCAAATAAACTGGGGTAAGAACGAGGTCATGTGTGTCCCTCCAACATACTCTTTCCACATGGCTTTCCTGTAGGGCAGGAAAAAAAGAGGTTTCAGGACCTGGATCAGCCAAGCAACCAAGAAGCCAATATGCAAAAACACAATATCATAGTTAAAAAGAGGAGAGTTTTTCCAAATAAATACAGCAGCCTTCTCCGCAGGCACCCTGGTTGAAGGTATTAAGTTCGTCTCTTTATTTCTTGGAATATTGTCAATCAATGCCAAACAATCACAAAATAAAGTCTGAGTCAACTGGAACTGAGACTTAAGGTACAATGTAATACAAGACAAATTTACCTGGCATAAAATTAATGGAGCAGCATGAAATTCACTTAAGTCATCAAACAAGATTTGGAAATTCAAAATATTTTCCAGGTCATGGTGAGAATCTTCTGAAAGGTGATGAGGGATAGCTGGGATTAATCCAACACTACATGTTGGATTAGGGACCAAAGCTACAATGTAATCTATCCAAGGAGGCTCTTTTCCCTTAGATGAGAGAAATAGCATTACTTAGAGTTTTTATTTGCAGTTTAAGTCATAAGCCAGCCATAGAAGATTTCTCTCCCCACATTCCACCCAATAACATCTGAAGAATATGAAAAATATAAACCAGTAGTGATTTAATTTGTTGATAGTGTAAGGTCGGTGGATAATGGGAAAGGTCAGACCCGCGAACTTTGGCTAGGACCGCCCACAACCAAGCCCGCCAAAAGAAACTTCCCTGGAGCCCTTTGGAAAACAGCGACCTTCTGCCAGCCAGTGAGATTTCACCACGTCATATTAGCTCGACCACCCTAGGGACCCTTTAAATATCTCCCACACAGGTCACCCCTTGCGACTTCCCTGGCCTCCATCTTTCCTCGGGGCCAGGGAACCTCGCCGGGCGGGATGCGCTCTGTACTCAATAAAACCTTTTGTTATTCCATGCGTCATGGCTCCAGCCCTTTCCTTCCTTCTTGGTGGGTAAAAATACCTTACAGATAGTACCTAGTATGATCAGTGATGTGGGAAAAAAAGCGTTCTCTTAAATCATGTAGAATAAAACGATACAGTCCTTTTGAAAAATAATTGAGTGACACATGCTTTTTGACCTATAGTTCAATTTCTAAAACTTTATCCCACCGATATATTTGCCAAATACACAGATATACATGAACACTGCTGTCATTCTACTATTGTTTAAAATAGCAAAACAGGCCCTGGCCAGTTGGCTCTGTGGTAGAGAGTTGGCCCGGTATGTAGAAGTCCTGGGTTAGATCCCCAGTCAGGGCACACAGGAGAAGCGCCCATCTGCTTCTCTACCCTTCCCCTTCTCCTTTCTCTCTATCTCTCTCTTCCTCTCCCACAGCCAAGGTTCCATTGAGCAAAGTTGGTCTGGGCGCTGAAGATGACTCCATGGCCTCTGCCTCAGGCTCTAGAATGGCTCTGGTTGCAATGGAGCAACACCCCTGATGTGCAGAGCATTGCTCTCTAGTGGGCTTGCTGGGTGGATCTGGATCCAGCTCATGCAGGAGTCTGTCTCTCTGCCTCCCTGCTTCTCACTTCAGGAAAAAAAAAAAAAAGGCAAAACACCAGAAACAAACTAAATGTCCTTCTGCAGAGAATGGGTCAATAAATTATAATAGAGCCATATAATGAAAATATTGTAACCAGCGAAAGATGAGACAAATCTCTTTGTGGCCAGTGTGCGATACATGTATAATCCCACTTGTGTTACATCAAAGATTAGGCAAACGTATGTTTATATATGCACAGAAAGTCACTGGAAGGCTTATGCAAAAAACTTCTAAGCATGTTTTCATTCAGGAAGGTAGTTGCATGACAGTGGTGTTCTTTCTTTTTTTTTTTTTTTGTATTTTTCTGAAGCTGGAAACAGGGAGAGACAGTCAGACAGACTCCTGCATGCGCCCGACCGGGATCCACCCGGCACGCCCACCAGGGGCGACGCTCTGCCCCTCCGGGGCATCGCCCTGCCGTGACCAGAGCCACTCTAGCGCCTGGGGCAGAGGCCAAGGAGCCATCCCCAGCGCCTGGGCTATCTTTGCTCCAATGGAGCCTTGGCTGTGGGAGGGGAAGAGAGAGACAGAGAGGAAGGAGGGGGTGGGGGTGGAGAAGCAAATGGGCACTTCTCCTATGTGCCCTGGCCGGGAATCGAACCCGGGTCCCCCACATGCCAGGCCGACGCTCTACCGCTGAGCCAACCGGCCAGGGCCAGTGGTGTTCTTTCTTTTTCGAATTTGGCATTTGACTCTCAATCCAGTGCTCACTCTTTCATGACAGTTTGCTCCCCTGGGACACCCATTGCAAATTATACCCAAGAGGTAGCCAATATTATTATTTTACTCAACAACTGTATTAATTTCCTAGGACTATCCAAACAAATTACCACAAACTTTGTTGTGGCTTAACACAACAAGGGAGACTGGCCTCTTCTCAGCTTTCGGTGGGTCACTGGCACTCTCTGTCATTCTTTGGACTACAGCTGCAATGTCTGACCCGTTCAGTCTCTGCATTCTTTCTTTAAACAAAACTCCCAGATATCAGGAAAAGCACTGAACCAGGAGCATCAGGAAACGGCATGTCAATTCTATTCCTACCACACTATAACTGAGCGACTCGTACAAATTCATTAACTCAGTTTTTATCATCTAGGAAATAAATATGATTTCTAATGTTCATCTGACTATTAAATTTTAGGTAATTCTAACTTTTTACTTTTACTCTTTGATTAGTGTTATTTATTTGTCACATATTAATTTTACAATCATTTCTTTAAAAACAGGAAAAATACAGGTCAATTTCTGCCAGCCGTTTTATGTTGGTAACAGGGAGTACTTTGGAACATAGTGGTGCAACTGGTCTTCCAGATTTTCCAGAAGATCTACCTTTTAACTCCCCTGATTCGTAAAACCATGGGGAATGCTGACGAGAGAAGCAGACCCTGAGAAGTAGAATATTATAGCAGAAAGGAGAGAGCCCACACTTACCGCCATTAAACCAATATGCTCCAAAAAGGGGGGTGTGGGAAGGAGGGTGTCAGCCACAGTGTAAATGTCCTGGTTGAGTGCCCCTTCTCTCCAGTCTCACAGTGTCGGGCTTGACTGGCCCTCACACAAGTGAAGGGGCCGCTGACAGTGGGGAGCCAAAACCTGAAAGCAGGGTCTTTGGCAGCTGATGTTGTAGGTTTCAATTTGAACTCTGCTACTAAGTTAGTGGTATGACCTTGGGGAGGTCACCTACCCATGCTCAGCCTCCAGTTCTTCATCTGAAAAGTGGAGATAATAACCCTTTTAGAGCATTCTCCTGGGGATTAAATAAAAGGTGTAAGCACTTAGCATGGAGTTAGGCACATACTAAGTATTCATTAGATAGCAGTTTTATCATTATTTCTGATCCCAGTTTTATTTTTACTTTGCTATTATAGTTAATGAGTTGTTTCCAAGCTATTAAAAAGCAATAAACTTAGTAATACCAACGTAGTGACACAAAATAGTGTTCCATAAAAAGGTACCAAATTTTATTTGGATTTAGTTCAATAGAGAATCATAGAATTTTAGCGCTGGATGGAGCTTACAAATCATCTATTATTTCTTAGATGCAAAACTAAGGCCCAAAATAACTTTCTAAAATTGCATAACTTGTAAGAGGAAGAATCAAAGCTAGAAACCTAGCTTCTGTGCCACTCTGATTTGCACTAGAAGGCAAAAGAGAAGAAAAAGAAATAAATAAAAGCATTATTTGCGATATGAAATGTTAGATAAAACCCTTATCCTATTAGATCCCTACTGGGACCAGGGGGCCAGAATACTGAATAAAAACTTTATCTATACTGACCTGTGGCTTCTACCAGAAAAAGTTCTAAATGAAAGGACTGAAAATTAAGATACAAGTTTTCTTTCTTTCTTTCTTTCTTTCTTTCTTTCTTTCTTTCTTTCTTTCTTTCTTTCTTTCTTCCTTTCTTCCTTCCTTTCTTTCTTCCTTCCTTTCTTTCTTCTTTCTTCCTTTCTTTCATCAATGTCATGAGGCTACTGGGCATGACTTAATCAAGACTGCCAAATTGTAGCTGCAAAATGATTGCCAAAAAAAAAAAATTAATGGTCTTAAATGAAATGAATTATTGGACTCCATAATTAAATGACAAGGACATGAACCTTGTAAATAGTATTGTGCTTTGAGCAATGAGGCCATGTCAGTTTTTAAACACACACTCAAGGCAATAAGAAGACAATATTAGTGCTTAATTGATGGCATTGGAAGATTAAAGCTTCCCTGGGGGTATGAAGGAAAACACCAGCATTTGTGAGGATGTATATTATAAGCTCCAGCTGAAAATTATTGACATCAATAGCATATAAATCTGAGTTCTAATACTGAGCTTATTATGTTTTTTGAGGAATAAATACAGATTACATTATTGTACAGTGGATAGAGGTTTTTTTTTAATTTTTATTTATTTATTTTTTACAGAGACAGAGTGAGTCAGAGAGAGGGATAGACAGGGACAGACAGACAGGAACGGAGAGAGATGAGAAGTATCAATCATTAGTTTTTCATTGCGCGTTGCAACACCTTAGTTGTTCATTGATTGCTTTCTCATATGTGCCTTGACCGCGGGCCTTCAGCAGACCAAGTAACCCCTTGCTGGAGCCAGCGACCTTGGGCTCAAGCTGGTAGGCCTTTGCTCAAACCAGATGACCCCGCCCGCGCTCAAGCTGGCGACCTTGGGGTCTCGAACCTGGGTCCTCTGCATCCCAGTTCCGATGCTCTATTCACTGCGCCACCACCTGGTCAGGCCGATAGAGTTTTAAATAAGAATTGTTGAGGCCTGAATTTTTATTCCAGGCCTCCACCGATTTGCTTGTTTCATGATTCTAGGTAACTCAATTTGTTTTTCTCTGACCTGAATTCCTAGTCAATAAAATAGAATAATTTCCTGGATAATGATATATACATATATATGTTTAGGGTTCATTTTTCATCCCACCACAGTCTACCTTTTGGTCCCCAAAGATTCACATTCATCTCACATGCAAAATACATCCACTCCATCCTAACATCCCCCAAATTCTCACCCACTGCACTGTTGTTTTAACCTGAGATGACTATGAGATAAAGGTGAAGTGATATTGATGGTTAACAATCATGGCACTAGTTAGAAACGCTGGACTCTCTACCACTTCCATTGAATGAAATTCCAGTTTCTCAGGGTCAGTGTTCTTGAAGCATTGGTAAGCTTATTGACCATGAAATATATTTGCTCAGATACCCTGAGAGTACACTTTTCTTAGAAAGCATGAGGTATGGGCTAAGCAGTCTTGTTTTGAAGGTCTATTTGTAACTCTTTAGAGAATTGCTGAGCATCATTAATACCTTGTTCTGAGGATCTATTCTTAGACTTTCCTAATGATCTTGCATAAAGCAGAATCTTTAAGTATCAGGATTTTATAAAATTGATTTCTCTGAAAGTCTTTGCCTCTCTGTTACTCTTTGCAAAGTACTGGATGCATAAGCAGTTAGCAGGAATGCTGTGTGGTGCCAAAGCACACTGACTCTCTAACCTGAATATGCTGCCTGTAGTTTCTTTGGTTCATTTAAAACTCAATCAAATGTGTGGTGATGGCTCTCTGAAAATATCATCTAAACAACCTGTTAATGAGACAAACCCAAGTTTATTCTTACCATGGTTAATAGTAATAGAGTAAATACTTGTGTAATTGCCAAACACTATCTTCATAGGATTTTAGTACATCTCAAAGGGCAGAGGGCAAACTCAGGGTATTTATGGAGTTCTAGAGTCTGGTTTAAGGCAAGTCTTTCGATGTGAGGGCTTGGTTAGGACTGGGTAACAATCATAGTATAATAGTATAGCATTGGTGGACACCACAAGGCAAAACTATAGAAGTTAAGTGCTCAAAGAATCTGAGAGTAAGCAGTTGTCTTAGCTGTTTGATGCTGTCTGTTGAAGAATTAGAGTTTAATATTTATTTAAATAGTTTCTTAAAAGAAATTCTGAAGGAAAAAATACAGTTATTTACAACTCTTATCATCCTGGACAAGAACCTCCTGGAACAATGAAGAAATATTGATTAAGACAGTGGCATAATAAAGTTACATTAATCTAGACAGTATGCTGTGTGAGTATAGATAATCTTGGTTTTCACAACAAATAATTTTTAAGCTACTGGAAGTAAATTTACAAAAGTGAAGGGGGTAGACAGGCAACTACTTGTTCCTCTTGAAGTTTTTAACTCTCAGAGTTGTACACACTACACCCAGGAATTTGTCAATGGCATGTTGGGTTTTGCTACCCCTGAATGGTTCCTACAGCAGTTTCTGCCTGAGTGATTTCTCATCAGTGATTTCCGCGCATGAGCCTCTTACTCCAGCTAAGTTGTGACTCCATGTATTCATCTGTTTGCCTCTCCAGTCTTGGGCGCAATGGTTCACCCTAGTCTCCCCTCTCCTAAGGATCCAAGAAGAGTCATTGATTTCTCAGTCTGTTCATTGTTTTACTTGTTAGAATGAAGTGGTGACTTCAGAGCTCCTTATATGAATTGGAAACTGGAAGGCCTATAAACTCAGGTCCTTTATAAACATATTTAAGTATAAGAATTTTTCAAGAAAACTTTAGATCTTTATAATTTAATTTGGGGTTTATAATTATGAAGGGAACCAATGTAGCTCTTTAATATACTGTTTTCCCACAACATCTATGAACTGAGCCTTTTGTTTTTAGAATTAGAATAATATAAATTCTAAGCAATTTGGGCTATAGTATCATCAGATGGAATTTGGTCATATCACTTTTTTCTATTTCCTATTTCTCCCATTTTAGCATCCCTAAACATCTCTTCCCATTTCAATTTTAAGGACTTTTTTTTTAAAAAGTAATAACTCTTTTGTTGAGCCTCTACTTAAAATGAAGGTTTTATTTCATAGACATGTCAGAAAATTAAGTCTATGTCTATTTTTTTAATGGTTAAGTGACATTTCACTTTGATAGTACAATTGTGTATAGTATTATTACAATTATTATACTGTTAGAAAATGTCAAATGGCATTTTATGTTGATAATACACTTTCATATAGTATTATTTTCCACATTTTTAAAGAGTCCTAATGTTACTAGTAAGATAAGCGTTATCTACCTTACTTTTTGTGAAACTTTTATTACAACATTCATTGTACAGCCTGGTCAGGTGGTGGTACAGTGGTTAGAGTGTCAGCCTGGGATGCTGAGGACCCAGGTTTGAAACCCAGAGGTTGTCATCTTGAGCATGGACTCATCTGGCTTCAGCGCAGGGTTGCTGGCTTGAGCATGGGATCATAGACATGACCCCATGGTTGCTGGCTTGGGCCCAAAGGTCATTGGCTTGAAGCCCAAAGTTGCTGGTCTGAGCAAGGGATCATTGGCTCAGCTGGATACCCCCAGTCAAGGCACATATAAGAAAGTAGCCAATGAACAACTAAAGTGCCACAACTACAAGTTGATGCTTCTCATCTCTCTCCCTTCCTATCTGTCTGTCCCTGTCTCTCTGTCTCTCTCTCTATCACTGAAAATAACAAAACAAAAAAACATTAAATATACAGAAAAGTTTTAAAAGTAATATAAAGAGCTCTTACATACCTTCTATCCAAATTCACCAACTGTTTAATATTGCCCCAATTTGCTTTATCATTCTTTCTTATTACATGTATATATTGAGAATAAATTGGTCATATCATGCCCTCTATTCCTAAACTGTATATTTTTTAGATAAGGCCATTCCTTGAAAAAACATAGTTCAGTAATCAAAATCAGAAAATTTAACTTGATACAATATAATTATTTATTCTTTATTTATAGTCAGTATTCATTAATTTTCCCAATAAAATTTCTTGTCTATTTTTTATCAGGTTAATTAAGGATTAAATAGTGCATTAATTATCTCTCTCTCTCTTTTAACTAAATGAGAGGGTGAGAGGCAGGGAAGCAGAGAGACAGACTCCTGCATGCACCCACACCGGGATCTACTTAGCAAGTCCTTTACCAGGAGATGCTCTGCCCATCTGGGGCTGCTATTCCATTGCTCAGCAACCAACTTATTTTAGTGCTTGAGGCGAGGCCATGAAGTCATCCTCGGCACCTAGGACCAACTTACTCGAACCACTGGAGCCATGGCTGCTGGAGGGCAAGAGAGAGAGAGAGAGAAAGAGAGAGAGATGGGAGAGAAGGAGAGGTGGAGAAGCAGGTGGTTGCTTGTCCTATGTGCCTTGACTGAGAATCAAATACAGAACTTCCACACGTCAGACCAATGCTCTACTGCTGAGCCAACCTGTCAGGGCTTTTTGTCTCTTAAGTCTTCAGTCTGGAAGAGTTCTTAAGATTTTGTCTTGTGTGTGTGTGTGTGTGTGTGGTGTGTGTGTGTGTGTCAGAGTCAGAGAGAGGGACAGATGGGGAAAGACAGAAAGGAAGGGAAAGAGATGAGAAACATTAATTCTTCATAAGGCCCTCTTAGTTGTTCATTGATTGCTTTCTCATATGTGCCTTGACCAGGGGGCTCCAGGAGAGCGAGTGACCCATTGCTCAAGCCAGAGACTTTGGGCTCAAGCCAGCAATGTTGAGCTTCAAGCCTGTGACCTTTGGTCTCAAGCCAGCAACCTTTGGGCTCAAGCTAGCAACCATGGCATGCTCAAGCCAGCGACCCTGTGCTCAAGCTGGTGAGCCGGCACTCAAGCTGGCGACCTCGGGGTTTTGAACCTGGGTCTTCTGCATCCCAGTCAGACTATCTACTGTGACACCACCTGGTCAGGCAGCTTTTGTCTTTCTTGATCTTGACACTTTTGAAGAGTACAGGACAATTATCCTGTAGAATGTCCCTCAGGTTGAATTTGTCTATTTCCTTCTGATGAGATTTGGATTCTACATTTTGGTGGAAGTACCGCAGAAGTGATGGCCTCATCTATTTTTTATGATTTGAAGTGGAGAATTATCAGAATTTATTTGGTCAGCTCCAATGCTGAAACTTCTTATTTATCCAGATCTCAATTATTGAGAGAACTATTTTACCGGGAATACATTCAAACCAAACGAAAGTTTAAAAGAGCATATGTGCCTCCAACATCAGTGTTATATAATTTTTGTGTTTCAGATTTATAGTGACTCTGATTGGATTGTGTGTGTTGCAGTGGAGGAGGAGAGAAATATCAGTGTTATTATACTAAAAGTTGTGCCAGTGCAAGACTCTCCTTGCCAAAGGAGTTAGATTATTAACTTCTACATGTTGGCAGTGTCTTGGATTAAAGCCAAAACAAGCTGTCCAATGAAAAAATATGAATTCTAATGGTCATTTTGCAGAGTAGGTTCCAGGATGTTAAATATACCAGAAAAGTCAATATTTTAAAATATGTTTATTGAAGACATTTTAAACAATTACATTAGCAGAAACTACGAATACTTTTCAACTAGCTTCAAATTCTTAAATTGCCCAAGCACAGACAACATAGGCACAAAAACATCAGCAAAATCTAGGAACAGGGATTTAGCCTAACCCTTTAGTCGTGCAGGATAAGTGTTACATCACTAAATGATGCTAAAGATTGATACCAGAACTCTGGTGGATGATCTTTATAATTTAATGATATGTTGATATGTTTTTGTACATGTTAACTATATAGAAAAAAGTATATGGTTCTTTATAAAGAGTTTGATTTTAGTCATTACTCAATGAATATTTTTGTTGCTGTAATATCTAGAGCAGGAGTAGTCAACCTTTTTATACCTACCGCCCACTTTTGTATCTCTGTTAGTAGTAAAATTTTCTAACTTCCCACTGGTTCCACAGTAATGGTGATTTATAAAGTAGGGAAGTAACTTTACTTTATAAAATTTATAAAGCAGAGTTACAGCAAGTTAAAGCATATAATATAATAATTATTATTTACCAAATACTTTATGTTGGATTTTTGCTAAGTTTAGCAGAATAAATCTTTATAAAACAACTTACTATAGTTAAATCTATCTTTTTATTTATACTTTGGTTGCTCTGCCACTGCCCACCATGAAAGCTGGAATGCCCACTAGTGGGCGGTAGGGACCAGGTTGACTACCACTAATCTAAAGAATTCTTTGAGAGTCATCTGGTTGGGATCATCTACTTAACCATTACAATCAAAAGCTTGATGGCTAGAGTAGGCTGAGGTGTTCTCTTAGAAGTGATAAATTTAATAAATAAAAATACAGAATATTCTGTTAAATTTGAATTCAGATAAATAACAAATAATTTTTAGTATAAATCTGTTTCAAATAGTGTGCCCTGAATTTCATCTGTCATCCCTACTCTTAAACTATTTCAACTTTTTGTTTTCTGGTTGTTGGACTCTAATGTGCTTGTGTATTATTTCTGACAGATCTCTTGAGCTCCGACTTAGTTCCTTCTTATCTTAATGGGTCATTTGGTTTCCTAGCTTGTGAAATATTAGAAGTAATACTCTGTAAGAGGGAGAAAATTCTCAAAGGTAACCATGTAACATGAATAAAAGGTGATGCTTGCCAGCAAGGCAAGAGAAAGGGCAAATCTAAAAAAAAAAATGCACGTTGGAATGAAAACAGCATGGGAAGAGAGGATGTGACCACCACAAAGTAAGAGGACCAAGTATGCTTATCTCCCGAAAGGCATTGCCTTATTATAGCCTCATACTCGCCCTGGTGTTTGATATGAAGATCCTCGGATCCAAAAGAGTTCAAATAATATTTTATTTTTGTTTGTTTTAAATAAGAGAGAGAGGGACAGACAGGAAGGGAAAGAGATGAGAAGCATCAGTTTTTCCTTGTGGCATCTTAGTTGTTCATTGATTGCTTTCTCATATGTGCCTTGACCAGGGGCTCCAGCAGAGTCAGTGACCCTTTGTTCAAACCAGCAACCCTGTACTCAAGCCAGCAACCTTGGACTTCAAGCCAGTGACCTTTAGGCTCAAGCCAGTGACCATGGGGTTATGTCTATGATCACATGTTCAAGCCGGTGACAGCGCGCTCAAACTGGTGAGCCCACGCTCAAGCCAGATGAGCCTGCACTCAAGCTGGCAACCTTGGGGTTTTGAACCTGAGTCCTCAGCATTCCAGTTCGATGCTTTATCCACTGCACCACCGCCTGGTCAGGCCAAATTATATTTTGGATATAGTTTGACAGTTCTTTGAAATCTTTTTTGAAAGTACTACTAGAATAATTATAACTAAACACTTTAAGAATGCAAAGCAATGTATATTTGACAAAGATCTTAAAACTAGTTAAAATTTTAGAAAAACAAAGTTTGGTTATTTAATGAAAGGAAAACCTTCAATATATGGAAAATACAGCTTTCAAAAACAAACTGTTTCCTGAGACTTTCAAACTGTAGACGTTTTCCTGTTATTACTTTTATTTCTGGTGTGTTTCAGATGAGTGTGTTAACTTGGTTGGAATTATATGAATAATTTCCTTAATGTCTTATTTTCCTTGGCATGTGGTGGCTCAGTTCTCTCCAAATGATTAGCCTTTGAGATTATAATTTCAAGTAATTCAAGTCATACCTGATGCCTCAAGTAAGAGTTTATGACATTTTCAGCAACTTTGGAACTCAAATATACTTTCTAGGTCATTTTGTTGTAGGGAAGAAGTAAGTGTGGGCAATACTAATTTCCAAGAGAATATTTCTTTTACACAAAGATTCACCCTGGGAGTCTTTATAAACTGAGCAACCTTCCTAGACTAAAATACCATTTAATTAATACCCATGTTCAATAAATTTTTTATGCATCTGCTTTGCAAAGAAAGATAAATATGTCACAAAGCTGGGCTGTGCAGATGGACAGAATTCTCTTCAAATAGGTCCTTAAAAAGTGGGATATGGATACAGACACAGAGTGAGACAGTCAAGTGTCAAAAGAAATCTGTCAGCTTTTTAGCAGTTGAATAATTCAGAAGATGTGCATTAAGCCAAGTTCTTAATTTCCCGTTTCCCCCTTTCTGATTCTTTCCTTTTCATCCTGTGATCTTTTTCTCCCTGCCTCAAAGCTATTTGTTGCAGTGATGCTCTGGAAAGCAGGTGGTCTTCCTTATACGACAGCATCTGCTGCTCAGAATGAGAAGCTAAAGATCTAAAGGCAAAGGAAATGAAACCCGCAGTCCTATAAATGCCTTTTTAAACATAGCCTTGTTTTGGGGTGTTTTTTTTTTTGTTGAATCAACTGGAACACTTTTATTGTCCCCGATAAAACAAGTTGTCTAAAGGCAATGATCCTCCTCCTTTTATATTTCTGATACTGGGGTTTGTTTCTTTCCAACCATTTTCTGGATCAGGTTTCTTCCCTAAGATTTTACAAATGGTGTGGGTGGCTACCAACCCTCTGAAGGTTTTTCTTAAGCCATTTGTTAATAATATCCTCTCAGCACTGACTCCAGCCTTTATAGTTGTGAATGTCAGTGAAGCTTCAAGGGCTGGAAGTGTTTTTCTATTCTTCTGGCCCTAGGGGAGAAAAGAATTCCCAGGAGGACTTTTTGACTGGCTTGCTATCATCTAGAAACAAGAAATCAGAGCGCCTAAGCTGAAAGGCTGAACATTTTTTTTAAACTACCCAAACTTGAATGGACAATGTGGTATAATAGAAAGAACCAGGGCTCAGGGCTCATATGAACCTGGATTTAAATCCCAGTTCTGCTGCTCACTAAGTATGTAACACTGGGTGCTCAAGATTTTAAGCCTTAAATTCTTACCTGTATATAATATATGTATATAACATGTAATATTGTCTATTTGAGAGGTAGGAAAGATTTTTGAGCCTCAGTTTAATATCTATAAGTTAGGTATGATAATACCTATCTCATAAGGTAACTGGAAGGACTAAATGAAAGAAAAGTGCCTAAACTGCTTCTCCTGTGGGCCCTTAAGAAACACTATCTTTCTCTGAGGATCACCTCCCACTTTCCCTGCCTTCCCCTGTCTAAGCCACATAAACATCCACGTGCACACACATGGAGCTGGCATCAGTTTTATTCTCTGCCTTTTACAGGGAAAAATATGGACGAGATGTGAACCTGTTCCAGCCTGCCACGCTTTTGAAGTAAACTGATTCACGAATAAGACTCTTTGTTTGATGGGGAGACAGTAGGAGTAAGGGCCTGCTTCAGACCCCACTCTGGGCAGGCAGGCTGTGTGGACAGGAAGGTCCTGTGACCTGGTTTGGCAGAAGGCGTTTCCTCTTTGGACTCCTGCCCAATCTTTCCATTTCTGGTTTTCTCCAAAGCTATGAAAGGTGATAATAAGTTTCTAGGATTCACTGTTTTAGGGCCATGGACCAAATGTTTTCAGGTTATCTGATAATATAAATGGCCCTCATATGTGTCTAGCAGCTCATCCTTTGGAAATAACAGAAATTGCCAGTTACAATGTTATTTGGTAACATTTTGTTCTCTCTCTTCACTTCCTCCAGTCTTTTCTCTTTTTTTTTCTCCTCTAACCTGGTATTTCTTCCCTGACCCAGGCTGATGGGTGGACACACTAACAGTCATCCCAGTGGATTCCCACACTGGGATCTTAAGGTGCCTTGAACGATTCCTGGAGGCGTCCCTCCTTGGAATTGTATATTGCGTGCATTTGTTCTTTGTTGTCTCCTGGCTCTTCCCTGTTTCTGGTTTCAGTGCCAGATGCATAAGAGATCAGTTAGCCAAGACAGATACACTTCACCTAAAGGCCTCATGCTAAATAATGTCCTGAATAGTTACCATACTCATCAATTATGCTTCTGTTTACATTTCTGGCAGGGAACATAAGTCAGAGAATAAGGCAGCTGATTTGAAGAGTATAATTAAGAGCTACAATAAAAGTAAACAAGCAGGCTATGGAATTAAAGAACAGCTTAATCTTAATTTTTTTCTTTTGGCTTTTTTTCCTTTCTAACAATTTAAAGCTTTACTGGGATATAGTTCACATACAATAAGTAAGTGTACAATTCAGTGATTTTAAACAAATACATAAAGTTGTGCAATCATCAGCACAATCTAATTTGAGAATTTTCTATTATCCCTCCAAATTTTCCACAACCTATTTGTAGTCAGTCCCTGATCACACACCCACAGCCCCAACAATTATTGATCTACTTTCTGTCTCTATAAACGTGCATTATTATGCATTTTTATATAAATTGAATCACATAGTATATATGCTTATGGATCTGGATCTGGCTTCTTTCATCTACCCATAATATTTTTGAGGTTCATCCATGCTTTAGCATGTATCACTGTTTAATTTCTTTTGATTGTTGGATTATATTCCATCGTATGGCTATACCACATTTTACTTATTCATTCATTGGGTTAATAGACACTTGAATTGGTTCCAGTTTGAGACTATTATGGTAAAAATTCTATGAACATTTATGTTCAAGTCTTTGTACATATTTGTGAAGATTCTTAAGTGTGGGATTTCTTAATCCTTTGGTAAGTTTATGCGATTTTTGAAAAAACTGACAAACTTTTGCAAAGCAGAAGTGCATTTCCACCAGCAATTTAATGAGGATCCACTTTCCAGTTTCATCATATACTCATCAACGCTTGATATTGTCTGCTTTTTAATTATAGCCATTCTAATGCTTATGCAATGGTAACTTAATGTGGCTTTAATTTCTCCAATGGTTAGCAATGTTGAACACTTTTTAATGTATTTGTTAGCCATTCATGTGCTATATTGTTCATTTGTAATTGGACTGTCTTATTATTATGCATTAGGAGTTCTTTGTGTATTTTGGGTAAGGGCAAAAGTAGATTTACAGTTGTGAGTACATAAAACAGTTTATTTTTATATTATTTATTAATGTTTGTATTATTTTACATATGAACAACTGTAGACCTACTTTTACTCCACCCTGTATATATGATTGCAATATTTTGCTCACTCTTTGGTTTGTCCTTCATTTTTTTAATGGTGTCTTTTGAAACACAAAAGCTCTAATTTTGATAAAGTCCAGTTTATTAGTTTTTTTCTCTTATGCCTTGTGCAAGAGCCTTTTGTCTAACCAAATGTCATAAAATTTTTCTCTTGTGATTTCTAGTAGATGTTTTATACCTTTACGCTTGATATCTATGATCCATTTTTATGATAGTTAATTTTAATACGTGGTGCTGATACAACTGCTGAAAAGATGAACTTTTCCTCATTGAGTTGTTTCGATGCCTTTGTTAAAAATCAATTGACCATAAATGCCACAGATTATTCCTGAACTCAATTCTGTTCCACTGATCCATAGGACTATTTTTATATAAATATTACACTGTCCTGATAATTAGCTTTGTAGTAAGTAAACTTAGTTCTTTTCATTTTGGATTTTGTTTATATGAGTTCTTTCTCTTTTTTCCTTGGTAAGTCTTGCCAAGGGTTTGTCAATTTTGTTGATCTTTTCAAAGAACCAGCTCCTTGTCCTATTAATTTTTTCTATAGTTTTTCTGTTCTCTAATTCATTTATTTCTGCTCTGATTTTTATTATCTCCTTTCTTCGGCTGGTTTTGGGTTGTCTTTGTTCTTCTTTTCCTAGTTCCTTAAGGTGGGAAGTTAAGTGGTTCACTTGGGCTCTCTCTTGTTTGTTCATATATGCCTGAAGTGATATGAACTTCCCTCTTATCACTGCTTTTGCTGCATCCCATAGATTCTGATATGTCGTATTGTCATTTTCATTAGTCTGTATATATCTTTTGATCTCTGCACTTATTTCTTCTTTGACCCATTCATTTTTTTAAAGTATGTTGTTTAGTTTCCACATTTTTGTGGGATTTTTTCCCTCTTTTTTGCAGTTGAATTCTAGTTTCAAGGCTTTATGATCAGAAAATATGCTTGGTACAACTTCAGTTTTTCTGAATTTGCTGATGTTGTTTTTGTGGCCAAACATATGGTCAATTCTTGAGAATGATCCATGTACACTGGAGAAAAATGTATACTCAGTCACTTTGGGATGAAATGTCCTGTAGATGTCTATCATATCCAGGTGCTCTAGTGTTTTGTTTAAGGCCACTATGTCTTTGTTGATTCTCTGTTTGGATGACCGATCTAGAGCCGTCAGCGGTGTATTGAGGTCTCCAAGTATGATTGTATTTTTGTCAGTTTTTGTTTTAAGATCGATAAGTAGCTGTCTTATATATTTTGGTGCTCTTTGGTTTGGTGCATATATATTAAGAATTGTTATGTCTTCTTGATTCAGTGTCCCCTTAGCCATTATGAAATGGCCATTTTTGTCTCTGAGTACTTTTGCTGTCTTGTAGTCAGCATTATCCGATATGAGTATTGCTACACCTGCTTTTTTTTGGATGTTATTTGCTTGGAGTATTGTTTTCCAGCCTTTCACTTTGAATTTGTTTTTATCCTTGTTACTTAGATGAGTTTCCTGTAGGCAGCATACAGTTGGATTTTCTTTTTTAATCCATTCTGCTACTCTGTGCCTTTTTATTGGTGAGTTTAATCCGTTTACATTTAGTGTAATTATTGATACTTGTGAGTTCCCTATTGCCATTTTATATCTTGCTTTCTGTTAGTTTTGTGTCTTGTTTGATCCTTCTCTTTCGTTTTTCTATCTTTTGTTTTTATTTGGTTGTATTCCATACATCTTTCCTCTGTTGCTATCTTTTTTATCTCATGTGCTTCTGTGGTGGTTTTTTCAATGGTGGTTACCTTTGAGTAATGAAAAGGGTCCCTACCCTGTTCATTGTAGCAAACTATTTTGTGAGTACTTTTGCACTCCATCGTCCTTTGCTACTGTTAATCTCCGTCTTCTCCCCCTCTTTCTTTTTGTTGTTGTCACAGTTTAAATTTGGTTTTATTGTGTTCTTCTTGGAGCTTTTATTTGTGGCTCTGTTTTTTTTTGTTCTTTGTATCTGATTGGAGAACCCCCTTTAGTAATTCCTGGAGTGTGGGATTTCTGATGATAAATTCCCTCATCTTTTCTGTATCTGTGAATGTTTTTATTTCTCCTTCATATTTGAAGGATAGCTTTGATGGGTATAGTATTCGTGGCTGAAAGTTCCTCTCTTTCAGGACTTTAAATATTGGGGTCCACTCTCTTCTAGCTTGTAGAGTTTCTGCTGAGAAATCTGATGATAATCTAATGGGCCTTCCTTTATATGTTATATTCTTCTTTTTCCTGGCTGCCTTGAGAATTTTTTCTTTGCTGTTGGTTTGTGTCAATTTCATTATGATATGCCTTGGAGTAGGTTTGCTGGGGTTAAGAAAATTTGGAGTTCTGTTTGCTTCTTGAACTTGAGGCTTTAGTTCTTTCCACAGGCTTGGGAAGTTCTCATCTATTATTTGTTTGAGTATGTTCTCCATTCCATTTTCTCTCTCTTCTCCCTCTGATATACCTATTATTCTTATGTTATTCTTTTTGATGGAGTCAGATAATTCTTGTAGGGCTATCTCATTTTTTTTAATTTTTGAGTCTCTTTCTTCTTCTCTCTGTTGTGCCTCAAGTTGCTTGTCTTCTATTTCACTAATCCTATCTTCTATTTGACCTGTTCTATTAGCTAAGCTTGTTACTTCGTTTTTCAGCTCGTGAATTGAGTTTTTCATCTCTGTTTGATTTGTTTTTATAGTTTCAATTTCCTTGGACATATATTCTTTGTGTTCATTGAGTTGTTTTCTGAGCTCCCTAAATTGCCTTTCTGTGTTTTCTTGTATATCTCTGAGTATTTTTAGGATTTCTATCTTGAATTCTCTGTCATTTAGCTCCAAGGTTTCCAATATATTAAATTTTTTCTCCATAGATTTTTCCTCATCTAGCTGTGTTACCTCTCTTTCTTTTGTATCCATGATATTCAATTTTCTCTTCCTTAATGGCATCTGAGGGTGGTTTTGTTGATAGTATTAATGAGATTTAATAAAGAATAAAAAGTTTAAAAAAAATAAAAAAAATAAAAAATCGAAAAGAGTTGTTTTTTTAAAAAAAATTAATAATGAAATAAAGAAAAATAAAATAAAATAAAATTTTTTTTAAAAAAGGAAATTATTCCCCCCCTCCTTTTTTCCTCTCCTCTCCTCTCCCCTCTTTCTTGAGAAAATCTTGTGGTGGACTGTGAATTATAACAAACAATGCCTGTGATGGAGGGCCTGAATTGGGGAAAAGTAATAAAGGGGCAAAAAAAAAAAGAAAAAAAAAGAGCGTATGGACCCACAAAAAGCAAATAAGGAAAAAATTTGGGTCAAGAATAAAATGATTTGCTTTTAGGTGTTGGTTGTCTAAGAGTTATGATGAGAGGAATAAGAGGAAAATGGAAAAATGGGGGGATATATTAAAAAATTACTATTGTATTTAGTGGAACAAGATCTAGATAATATGGAGAGCCAGGGATAGGAGCACTGCTAGTGAGTTAAAAAGGTGAAGTAAAAACCCCCCAAAATGCCACAAACATAAGTTTGAGTCCCAGATAAGATAATTTGTTTGTTATTGAGGTTTGAATGAGAGGAGATGTAAAGGAGAAAGGAAGAAACTAATATAGAGGGAGAAAAGAAAGAGAGAGAGAGAAAAAAAGAGGGAACCACTAAAAGAAGAAAAAAGAAAGGAGAGAGAGAGAGAGAGAGAGTTAAGGGTTTTGGAGTGCAACCCTCATAGAGAGAAAGGAAGAGAAGAGAAAAGATAATGGGGGATGTAACACTTATGGGTAGTGTAGTTCAAGGAGAGGAGAGAGTAAGACCGGTAGAGAGTTAATCGGCCAAATTGGAGGAGGAAAAAAAAGTATCAAGAATGAAGATAAGCCTGACCTGTGGTGGCGCAGTGGATAAAGCGTCAACCTGGAAATGCTGAGGTTGCCGGTTCAAAACCCTGGGCTTGCCTGGTCAAGGCACATATGGGAGTTGATGCTTCCTGCTCCTCCCCCCTTCTCTCTCTCTCTTTCTCTCTCTCTCTCTCCCCTCTCTATAATGAATAAATAAAATCTTTAAAAAAAAAAAAAAGAATGAAGATAAGAGAAACAAACGAACAAATATAATAAAATGGGATAGGTTATAAAGTCTGCAGATTATTCTTGATTTTGAGAGGTTATCTTCTTGCTTTTTCTTTTCTCTCCCTCTTCCTGGTCAGTGACTCTGTACCCCGGGTTCTGCCCCTTTGGCACGCTCAGGTAGAAGTTTGTAGTTGATAAGTCTCTATGGCAATGTCATGTATTGTGCTTTAGTCTCGTTGGCAGTCGAAGCTCATTAGCATTTATAGGCTCCACCAGTGAGAGAGTCCGTGTTCCTGGAGCCTTTCTCCTAGTCTTTCCTTCCTCAATTAGTAGCCTGATAATCCAGCTATGGGGTTGCTGCTGCCTCTGCCTGGATAGTAAGAGGCTCAAAGAGCTGGCAACTCCCCACTCTATTTCCACTCAGCACAGGGCTCTGGGTAAGGCTCAGTCAGTCAGAGCTGCTAGCATAATCAGGCGGGCTTTCCGCCCACTCAAAGGCCTCTGGCTCTGCCACTCTGTCCGGTAACACAGCGGGCGCCCACTTCCGGGGCGCTTGGAGGAAACTCTCACTCACTGTCTGCGACCAGGATATCCGGCCAGCAGTCTCACGCTCTGAGTGAAACCCCCAACCGCAGGGAAAAGTTGCAGCGTTGGAATTGAGTCTCGCTCCGTCCCCGTGTGCGGCTTTTGCAAGGTGCTGGGGCGGCCCGAGATTCTGCTTTGGCCCACACAAAGGCCCCTGACTCTGCCCCTCTGTGCGATAACACGGGCGCGCACTGCCGAGGCACTCGGAGGAATCGCTCACTCCTTATCTGCGCGCGCAAACCAGGATATGAGGCCCGCCGCATTTCCCTCTGAGTGAAACACCCTCCAGCACGGAAAATCTCCACCGTTGGAATTAGTTCTCACTCCCTCCCGTGCGTGGCTTTCCCAGGGCACTGGGGCTGCCCAGAGACTCCGCTCTCGGCCCACAGAAAGGCCTCTGACCCTGCCTCTCCGTGGGGCAACATGGGCACCCACTCTCGGGGCCTAGGAAGAAATTCTCGCCCACTAACTGCGCACCGACCAGGAGACCGGGTAAAATGGCCGCTCCGCTTGTCTTTCTTTGTTTGGGTTTGGCGCAAGTGTTAGCTTGTATTGCCTGGGTTGCCACAGGATCAGATTTTCCTCGGCTTGGATCTCCGTGCCACAGCCTGGTTCAGCCGTTTGTGTCGCGGCCTGGATCTATTCACCCCCTTTGCCCGCCTCAGTTTCTATATTCACAGTTACCAGAGAAAGCCGCCCTGTTTAGGTTAGTGAGGAAGGCGGAGCATTTCTTACTCCCTATTTCCTTCGGGGTTTGGTTATATATTTAGCCAATTTTTCACTCAATCATACCTTTGGGTGTATTGCGAAGCATCTGGAAGCTCCAAGTATAGGTTTTCTGTTTCTGGTTGAAGATCTTGTTGAGTTTTGGGGGAGATTTATCGGTATCGCTTCCTACCCCGCCATTACTCTGACGTCATCCCAACTTAGTTCTTTTCAAAATTGTTTTGGCTCTTCTAAATCCTTCCATTTTCCTACAAATTTTAGTATTATCTTGTCAGTCTCTTTAAAAGATTCTTAAATCTTTTAATCAGGGAACAGAATTTCTTTTCATTTATTAATATGTACTTTCAGTAATGTTTCTGCTTTTATTGTACAAATACCAAACTTCTTTTGTTATATTTACAACTAAGTATCTTATTGTTTCTTTGTAAATGGAATTATTTTCTCATATGTACTTTTTAAAAGAATTATTCATAGACATACAAGTTTTGTATATTGTGTTTGCATCCTGTAACCTTGCTTACAGTTGTTCTAGTAGCATTACATTGTATGTGTGCATGTGTATGTATGTGTTCCTTAATAATTTCTATATATAAGAATATATATATATATATCCTGCAAATATAGAGTTTAATTCTTTTTTTCCAATTCAGTTGTTTTTAATTTTTTTGGTATACAGCTTTCAGTCTTTATCCATTAAGTAAGATAATAGCTGAAGATTTTCATAGATGCTTTTTATCAAGTTGAGGAGGTTTTCTTCTATTCTTAGTTTCCTGGAAGACTTTAATCATTAATGGGTGTTGAATTTTGTCAAATATTTTTTCTGCATCTATTAGATAACCATGTGGGTTTTGTCCTTTATTATCTATAATGATGTATTATATTAATTATTTCATATATTAAGCCAACCTTGTACTCTTGGGATAAATCTCACTTGGTCATTGATTATATTGTTTTTTATGTTGCTGTATTTGGTTTGCTTATATTTTAAAGATTTTTACATCTGTGGTTATAGGAAATAATGATTTATAGTTTTCCTGTGATGTCTTTATCTGGTTTGGGGAACAGATAATGCTGGCTTTATAGAATAAGTTAGGAAGTGTTCTCTCTTCTTCTATTTTATTATTTTCTGGAAGATTTTGAAAAGGATTGATGTTAATTCTTTAAATGTTTAATAGAATTCAGCAATAAAGCCATCTGGTCTTGGACTCTTTTCTTGAATGGCTTTTGATGACTGATTTAATTTCTTTAGTTGTTATAATTCTGTTTAGATCTTCAATTTCTTCATAAGTCAGTTTTGGTAATTTGTGTGTTTTTAGAACTGATTAATTTCATCTATGTTATGAAAAGTGTTGATAGTATTCTCTTATAATCCCTTTTATTTCTGTAAGTTTATAAGAATACTTCCACTTTTATTTCTGATTTTAGTTATTCACATTTTATTTCCTTTTTTCCTACTTAGTTTAGCTAAAGATCTGTCAAATTTGCTGATCATTTTAAAACCAACTTTTGTATTCTACTCTCTATTTCATTTTTTAATGTTTTTTATTTTCTATTTTACTTATCCCTGCTGTAAGCTTTATGATTTCCTTCCTTCTGTTAGCTTTAAGTTTATTTTGGTGTTTTTCTAGTCCTTTGAATGTAAAGTTAGGTTATTGATTTGAGGCAGATCTTTCATTTTTGTTGTAAACATTTACAACTATAAATTTCTCTCTGAGCACTGCTTTTGCTGCATTCCATAAATTGTGTACTTATTTTCACTCTTCTGAAAGTATTTCTAATTTACCTTTTGATTTCTTTTTTGGTCCATTGGTTATTTAATAGTGTGCTGTTTAATTTTCACATATTTGTGAATTTCTAGCATTTCATGCATTATTGGCTTCTAGTTTCATTCCATTGTGGTTTGAAAGGATATTTTGCATGATTTTAATCTTTTTGAATTTGTGGAGACTTGTTTTATGGTTTAATGGTCTATACTGGAGAATATTCCATGTGCATGTAAAAAGAATGTATTTTGATGATGTTGGATGGAGGGTTCTATATACATTTGTTAAATCTAATTGCTTTACAGTACATTGGACCCACTTGAATAATCCAGGGTAATCTCCTCATCTCAGAATTCTTAACTTAATCACATCGGCAACCTTCCTTTTTATTTTAAAGAAATATATTCACAAAGTCCGGGGATTAGAATGTGAATATCCCTGGCCAGTTGGCTCAGTGGTAGAGCGTCGGCCTGGTGTGCGGGGGTCCTGGGTTCGATTCCCGGCCAGGGAACACAGGAGAAGCACCCATCTACTTCTCCACCCCCAACCCCTCTCCTTCCTCTCTGTCTCTCTCTTCCCCTCCCACAGCCAAGGCTCCATTGGAGCAAAGATGGCCTGGGCGCTGAGGATGGCTCCTTGGCCTCTGCCCCAGGCGCTAGAGTGGCTCTGGTCGCAATAGAGCGATGCCCCGGAGGGGCAGAGCATCGCCCCCTGGTGGGCAGAGCTTCGCCCCTGGTGGGCGTGCCAGGTGGATCCCGGTCGGGCGCATGCGGGACTCTGTCTGACTATCTCTCCCCGTTTCCAGCTTCAGAAAAATACAAAAAAAAAAAAAAAGAATGTGAATATATATTGGAGGTCATGATTCAGCCTACCACAGTAGCTATACTGTATAGTCTTGGTTTAAATACTTATCTACAGTTAGCACACTCATGACCTCCAGGGTAGGAGAACATTGACTCAGAAATAAGGAGAAGAGTGTGCAACTACAATAGCACAGGGTAAAATACAACAAAGTAGTATTTTGAAGAGTTCCAAAATTATCAGTATGATAGATATTATTCTATCAGACTAAAAAGGGCTTTAATTTATAAGATGATGGAAATTAGGCCAAAAAACTGTATTTAATGTATTTTTTAATTAAATGTATTTAATGTGACCTGGTGAGAAGTTTTTACATGGAGGAGTTGTTTTTCTTTTACTCTATAATAGAGGCAATTTAAGTTACCTGCAAATATTTCCATGTTTTTTATTTTTTTAAGGACATGGACTTATATCAGAAATTCACTTTGGGCTTCTGGATAGAAGTTTTATGGTATAGTTTTCTTTCCAATAATAATAGTTTCAGGCTTATTTCTGTGTATATCACACAAAATATGCTTCATAGTTAAGAGATTTTATAAATTAAGAGTTATGTTTTCCCCTGGGGGTCTTTGTAACTGAATTTTTTTAAAATGTTGATTCATCTGTATGTCTGTTGCTCACATTATGTCCAGCTTGAAAAGACCTTGATCTGACTTCTATTCAATTAAGTTTTACTGCTTTGTACTCTACAGCCAAACCATAACCATAAACCTAGAAGAAAAGTTATGGCCAAAAAACTGAACATCACAACATGTTAACTGCCCTCTTTCCATCATTTAGAAATCTCTACTTGTGAGCCAAGAAGTTTCTGACCAATAAATTTAATGTTTGATGTTGAGCTGCTTTGTTAGATTTTAAATGTTTTGTTCACCAAGAAGAGAACTTTTGAAGGATAAATGAGAAGTTCAATAGAAAATAACATGGGATAGTTTGGATAACCTACTATAGTACAGTCAAATGATATGGTTTCATATCCTGGTTCTGATACTTGTAACCTATGTAAACTTGAAGTCAAATAATATTTTTGAGCCTCAGTTTTCTTATCTGCAAAAAAGGATAATAATATCTACCTCAGACAGTTTTAAGGGTTATGAGACCATGCTCTGAAAAGTGTTATGTTCTAAACAAATTAAATGGATTAGCATTCCCCTCAAATAAAAAGCAACAACTTCATTTTAAATAGTAACAATGAACATGCACATAAATGAATGTTGTGAGCAAGAATGAATGTATTCTGTGGGAACAGGTTCTCCCTCCAACCATATGATGGGTTTCACATATCTAGATTATGGGGCTAATGGAACAAATGTAAACATTTTGTCTCCATGTGAGCGTATGAGATTTTCCTCTCCTTTTTTGCCACAGTCTCAACTCTGACCAGCCATCTCACAAATCACTGGTATCTGGTTACAAGATTAGATAGATCTGACAAATAAATCTACGCTATTACAGAGAAGAGGAGCTGAAGACACAAACCCTTTATTGATAAGACATAAATGCTACCTTCATACCAATAAAACAAATACTTTGTCAGGCACACCAAAAGACCAGGGGATATGGTCACTATATTTATTAATAATTATTTAATAAGTTATAAATAATAAAGACAGTCATAGTCTCAATTTTAGTTTTTTTAATGATAGCATTAAAAATAGCATGATCAATTTGGATATTCACTGAGAATATAAACCTTCTTACATAAATATGTAAGATGTAAACACACACATATACACACACTCACATTTGTGTGTTTTGTTGTGAGTCAATTAGGTAAATAAAAAAGTTACTTGTGAATTTAAAATTATGTCTTTAATACCCATTGTAGGTTTGAAATTAAAATCAATGTTCTAGAGAGATAATTTCTACCAATACCACCCAAGAAGGACTAAGGGAAATAGCTCTTTCCAAATATTTGAAGATAATTTACAGAGAATGTAATGCTGTAGGGCAGTGATTTTCAACCAGTGTGCTGCAAGAATTTTTAAAATATGCAATATACATGACTCTTTAGTCAAGTCCAATGACCTCTTTTCCCTTAGACTGTCAAGTGAAAAAAAAAATGACAAAACTCAACACAACAATAGCCATCTGGTGTGAATGAATCAAAATTATACCTATTTTTTGTTGTTGTTGGGTTGTTAAAAAATATATTTTTTGGTGTGCTGCAGAACTTCAGTAGTCTATGTGTGCCACAATATGAAAAAGATTGAAAATAGCTGCTGTAGAGAAAGGTTTATTGTTTCCATTTTATTTGAAAAAGGAAAATAAGAGAGAGAAATATAGTTTCTTTGCTTCTTATGGCTATTCAAGTGCACAGAAAGGCACATATCACATACTGACATTCCAACAGTCACATGGCCACATCTATATATCCTTAGGTCTTGATGCTACCCAGTCAAGTGTCGAAAACCAAGAAAGGCTAAATTGCCTGAGACCATGTCATATACCCTTACTTTGACTGCCAGCAGATTTAATAGTGGACGGTAAGGATCTGATTTCCACTTAAATGTGTTCAATAGGGAATGCTCTTAAATTAGAAAACCTTTGGATACCAATGAGCCAAAAAAAAATTGCCTACTACTTATTACATAATTAATTTTTTAAGAAAAGTTATGTAACTATGATAACCAGACACTGTGAGACCTTCAAGTGACTAATCCAAGCATCTATGGGTTCAGTCATAAAATCAGGACTAGAAAATTATGTGGCAGATAGTATTCTGCAAACATCTCCTATCGCACATCCTTGTCAAATAATGTGACCTTGACACTCATCTTATCGAGAGTTGAGTCTTTTCCCCTCATTTAAATCTGGAAGAAATGCTCATTTTTTTATTTGCTTATTTAATTATCCAGCTAATCAGCTATTCATCCATCCATGAGTGCATATATACAGAACTGTTTGCCTTTTGTTTTTTTGGAAAAATAGATTCTATATCAAATGCCAGGCTCTTTAATACATATGCTAGCTAGTTTTCTTTATGATAGGTACAATTTCTATTTTACATATGACCTTTGTGAGGAAAAAATCTTCTAGATAGTGTCTGGTTCTTTTTAGAATTTGAACACTAAATCCCAGTTTTTAAACGTTTAAATACTCTGCATATCTGCTATCTCTAATATCCCATAGCAGTGGAGTGGAGTGGTCAGAACATCAATTCTGAAGTTGTTATGTCTAGTTTCAAATTCTGGTTTTGCCCCTTAAAATGTGTTACCATTTACAAATCTCTTAATCCTGCCGTGTCTCAGTTTTCTCATCTGTAAATCACAAATAAGAGCGGTACATCTACTGAATTGTTATAAAAATTACACATATTAATATCTGTAAACTGCTTAGAACAGTGCCTGAGCACTGTATTATAAATAGCTGAGCATTGTATTAATGACTGATAAGTAAAATGATAAAAAGATAAAATAAAATATACTTGGGCAAATAGCTGAGCACTATATTAATGATTGATAAGTAAAATGATAAAAAGATAAAATATATTTTAATATCTATCATACCATGTATTTTTTCCTTTAGTTTTACCTAAATTTTCACTTTGTGAATCACCTAATGGAAATTTTGCAGAAGTAGCATTTCTTATTTTACTCTTCCGTAGCACACTTGATCTATAGATGTTTATTTATGGGATGATAAAGGGTTTGATGCAGGTAAGAAAGGTGTAGGTGGATGAAAAGAAGCTTAAGGAGCACCTGAATTTATCTGAATGTTCAAATCTGTTAAGAGTCAAAGTCCTCAAATATATCATAACTAGCTTGACCTAGTCATAATTGATAAAATTACATTGCATTGTAGCAGAACACTTCCAATGTGCTAAAGGTGGACAGAAACAACACTAATTCACTGAAGTAGTCAAAGGAAAATTACCTAGAGAACTAAGTTAATGCAATTATCGGCAGGGAGAAAGGCAAAATTAATCAGAGTTGCTGACTGTCCCAGGGACTGTGTCTGTTGTGAGAATCTATGTAACGCTTCATTCAGTTGCCTCACCATGCTAGAATTTCATCAGTCTTGTCTACTCATGGCCACATAGTCTGTGCTGTGCAATTAGAGATCTCAATGTAGTCACTCAGCTTATGCCTCCACCAGGAGCTGGCTCTGCTCTCTGGAGACCTACACTGAACTGAGGCAGCCTAACAATAGCAAAAGGCTTCAACTGTGTGGATTCCATTCAGGACAATGGATAAGGGTGTAGGAGAGGGAAGTGCCACGCCCTCATGCACATACAGTAGTACCAGGTGAGATAAAGAATTTTTATAGTAAGAACTGGAAAAAACCAATGTGACAGGCCAGAGAGGACTCAGGTGGGAAAAATAAGACTGGAAATGAACAGCAGAGCAAGGAAATAAAGTAAAATGGAGAGTAACTTTGTGAAGAGAGTGAAAAAATGGAGCAAACAAAAAGTAGGAAAATATAAAATGTCCAAAAATCTTGTTCTCTCCTTGAAATTTGTTATGCTTCTCTACTGTGGCACTTTCACAATGTGTTGGAATTCCTTGGTTATAATTACTTCTGTTGCCTGTCTAGCATGTGAGCACGGGCAGGGCAGAGCTGCAGCCCCAGGTAGCCATTTCTAAGGTAGCATGGGGGAGAAGGAGGGCAGTAAGTGACCCTTAGGTCACTTACAATAAGGAGGGAAAAGCTGAAGGCAAGAGGAGGACAGTAAAACTCAGCAGAAGTTAACAAGCACATCATCACTAACTAGAGTGACATAAGAGGCAAGATGGCTATTAGGTATCAGAAAGACTCTCTCACTTTAATTTGAAATATCTCATTCAGTTTCAAACATTTTATAGCCACTGAAACTCAAATGCTGAGTTCCCACCTTTAAAAAAGTAGAGGTAGTTAGGGAGGATGAAATCCATATGTTTCTGATTCATTTACACAGATCTCATTGAAATTCAGCTCCAGTGCAGAGCGATTGAATGTCATATATGCCAGTGCACAGCACAGCAATCGTTTTAAGCCATTTTTGACGCTCCAGGAAGTCTGTAAGTATAAACAATGTGAAGCCCCGAAGGCCTAACAGTGCAGTCTGAAAGGAAAAGCCAAAAATATCTTTAAAAGAGTCTACATTTCCAAATTCAACAGTCTGCCGTGAAAAATCCAAGGATATTTTATGATGCCCAGGATCCCAGGAAATGGCAGTCATGGCATGACAAGTGGGAACTAAGTAGAGTCTCACCAGCAAACGTTATAAGGGAGAGTTCATAACAGAAGATGAAGCAAAATCCAAATGGAAGAGAGAATGACACTATATGGAAGTAGCGGGCAGTATATTAAAGAAAGGGAAAAATAAAACAGAAAATGAATCATTTGTTTCTATCTTCCTATTTATACTGATTTGTTGTTTGTTCTATTAATTACTTACTTAGATAAATGTCCTAAGATTTTAATTATTGTCTATTTCTTCTTGTACTCATGTGAACTTTCTTCAATGTATTCTAAATGTTAAGTGTACAAAAAATTAGACTGATCTCTAATACTGATTAGAACTTTATCATTAAGAAATGTCCCTCTTTATTTTTAACAATGTCTTTTACTTGATAATAATATTGTAATTTTGGTTAGTATTTGTATGGTATGCCCTTTTCTATCCTTTTACATTTAAACTTTTTTATCTTGTTTTTTATGTGTTATTAGGAAACAGCATTTTGTTGAGTTCTGCGTTTTTAGCTAGTTTGCAATCTTTATCTTTTAGCTGGTGCATTAGTCTATTTACACTTAATGTAATTACTGATATATTTGGACTTAAGTCTATAATCTTACTGTGCTTTCTAATATTTATTCTTTTATGTTTATTTTTCTTTTTGTTTCCTTATTTTAATTATTCAATTTTTTTTTCAGTTTTCTCTGTTAACTTGAGAGTCATATACCCTTTTATTATTTTTTAATTTAAGTTGTTTTCTTTCCTCTTTTAATCACTATCACATTACAATAAATAGCAGAAAATAAAGTAAATAAATAGACTTCAGCTTTGTATCAGTTGATTCTCAAGAGTGTATTTTGCCAGTGAAAATTTTAAGTCAGACTTACCTATGTAATGAGTTCTAATCTTTACCTGTTATATTTCATGGACAAAGTATTCACTTCCTTTATTTTCTTCACTTGTGCAATAAGATTGATATAACATTATAACCTTAAATTTGTAACAAACTAATGGGGTTGAAGTGAAGATAGAGTGAGATAATGTTTGAAAAGCATCAAATACTGATCCTAACACATGGTGAACATTAAGTTTCTATTCTCCTCTTTCTTTTTCTAAGCTGTTTCCTGACCATACTGAGAGACACCACCTTGGATTCTTAAAGTAGATTCTGAAAATTAAATTATTTTGTAAATAGCGGGCCTTATTTATTTTAAATTGATTAATTAACTTCACATTCAGAAAGAGATCATTCTGATGTGGAAACCCAGGTGTGTGTGTGTGTGTGTGTGTGTGTGCACATGCACACGCATATGTAGGTATGTGCTTATGTCAGTTTTAGCCTGTTGATACCAGGTATGTTCCATGCCCCTTCCTTGCTCTGCTCGGATTTGCATGGTAACTGATACCAGAAAGCTGTCTTTCCCAGTGTCCCTTCTGAGCTGTTTTTTGTTTGTTTGTTTGTTTGCTAGTTTTGACCAATAGAATACACCAGTGAGATTGTGGGCAGAAGAAAGGAAGAAGCCAGGGTATTTTCCTCTCTCTTTGCATCTGGAGCCATCTCTTCTGGTGGCTGTGTCTATTCCGCTACTCAGATGCCTCAGAACAGATGAAGTACATTTCTAGCTGCCACTCAGTGATTTCTGCTTCTGGTAAACCTCCTTAATTCCTTGAGTTTAGAATGGCAGCAACTTCCTCATAGTGCTGATTTCTGGGTTGTTTCCATGTCACCCATGTGACTTCTCAAGTATTCCTTCACATTTGTAACCAGCCACCCTCTTGTATAAATACTTAGTGTGGCTTCAATTTTCCTAGTTGAACCACAATTGAAACCATGTGAGTAGTGATTGTGTGTGTGTGTGTGAGTGTGTGAGAAGGGTGGTGGAGATTATATTTAGGAATGAATTAAAGCAGAGTCACCCACTTTAGTGACTGTGGCTTCCTATGCACTGACAAAAAATAGTAGCTGCTAATGTACCCATTCAGTGAAGGGTGATACTATGAATTAGTGAACATTTTTATAGGTGTTCCAACATATAGCTATTGGTTGATTGATATAATGGTTCTAGAGCAATAACCATTACAAAGTAGAAAATTGTCCTTTTTCTGCTTCAACTATCTCCTCATTCTCTGAAAAAAATAGAATTTGCTGCTCATCTTCATATCTTTTCTATTATCAGATACTGCCAAGAAAACCCTTGCCACATATACTATAGTTGCTTTTCAGAGACATCTGTCCTCTGAATAGGGCAGAAGTTTACAAGTCAACCAACACCTGGGATTGCTGATAAAATATCATTAAATAGTTCAATATATGGCTGGGTGAGGGAAAGTTCAAACCAAAGTTATTCTGGGAAAGTTTTTATTTAAAATTTTTTTTTAAGATTTTATTTATTCATTATAGAGAGGGGAGAGAGAGAGAGAAGGGGGAAGAGCAAGAAGCATCAACTCCCATATGTGCCTTGACCAGGCAAGCCCAGGGTTTTGAACCGGCAACCTCAGCGTTTCCAGGTTGATGCTTTATCCACTGTGCCACCATAGGTCAGGCCTCTGGGAGAGTTTTTAAACCTTGTGTTGCTACTTATAAAATTCTTTACATTAGAAATATTGATATCTTTGTGTAATGATAAATATACTAAGAGGAATTACATTAGAGAATTCCATTTTTTCTTTCAGGAATAGCTCAATTAATTGGCATTTCCTTACCTAGATGAAACTCTACTTTTGTTTTATTTGTCTCAGTGCCCATTTCAGATTTTCACTTCCGTTTTGAATGTTGACTCCTTTAATTACTTCGTTATTCATCTGCCAAGAGAATGTTTTTCAGTCTAGCCCCATGTCACTGTAAAACTTGAAGCAATCTCTTTAAATATCCCCTTTGACACATCATTGGCTTGTGCTGCTTTCTTTCTTTTTTTTTTTTTTTTTTCTTTTTTTTTTTTTTTTTTTATAATTTTATTTTTTTAATGGGGTGACATCAATAAATCAGGATACATATATTCAAAGATAACAAGTCCAGGTTATCTTGTCGTTCAATTATGTTGCATACCCACCACCCAAAGTCAGATTATCCTCTGTCACCTTCTATCTTGTTTTCTTTGTGCCCCTCCCACCCCCTATCCCTCTCCCATTCCCCCCTCCCCCCCGTAACCACCACACTCTTATCATTGTCTCTTAGTTTCACTATTATGTCCCACCTACGTATGGAATAATACAGTTCCTGTTTTTTTCTGATTTACTTATTTCGCTTCGTATCATGTTATCAAGATCCCACCATTTTGCTGTAAATGTTCCGAAGTCATCATTTCTTATGGCTGAGTAGTATTCCATAGTGTATATGTGCCACATCTTCTTTATCCAGTCATCTATTGATGGGCTTTTTGGTTGTTTCCATGTCCTGGCCACTGTGAACAATGCTGCAATAAACATGGGGCTGCTTGTGTCTTTACGTATCAATGTTTCTGAGTTTTGGGGGTATATATATACACAGTAGAGGGATTGCTGGGTCATAAGGTAGTTCTATTTTCAGTTTTTTGAGGAACCACCATACTTTCTTCCATAATGGTTGTACTACTTTACATTCCCACCAACAGTGTATGAGGGTTCCTTTTTCTCCACAGCCTCTCCAACATTTGCTATTACCTGACTTGCTAATAACAGCTAATCGAACAGGTGTGAGGTGGTATCTCATTGCCGTTTTGATTTGCATTTCTCTAATAGCTAAAGAAGATGAGCATCTTTTCATATATCTGTTGGCCATTTGTATTTCTTCCTGGGAGAAGTGTCTATTCATATCCTCTTCCCATTTTTTTATTGGATTGTTTGTTTGTTTGTTGTTGAGTTTTATGAGTTCTTTGTATATTTTGGATATTAGGCCCTTATCTGAGCTGTTGTTTGAAAATATCATTTCCCATTTAGTTGGCTTTCTGTTTATTTTGTTATCAGTTTCCCTTGCTGAGCAAAAACTTCTTAGTCTGATGTAGTCCCATTCATTAATTTTTGCCTTCACTTCTCTTGCCATTGGAGTCAAATTCATAAAATGCTCTTTAAAACCCAGGTCCATGAGTTGAGTACCTATGTCTTCTTCTATGTACTTAATTGTTTCAGGTCTTATGTTTAGATCTTTGATCCATTTTGAGTTAATTTTTGTACAGGGGGAGAGACTGTAGTCCAGTTTCATTCTTTTGCATGTGGCTTTCCAGTTTTCCCAGCACCATTTATTGAAGAGGCTTTCTTTTCTCCATTGTGTGTTGTTGGCCCCTTTATCAAAAATTATTTGACTATATATATGTGGTTTTATTTCTGGACTTTCTATTCTGTTCCATTGGTCTGAGTGTCTATTTTTCTGCCAATACCATGCTGTTTTGATTGTCGTGGCCCTATAATAGAGTTTGAAGTCAGGTATTGTTATGCCCCCAGCTTCATTCTTTTTCTTTAGGATTGCTTTGGCTATTCGGGGTTTTTTATAGTTCCATATAAATCTGATGATTTTTTGCTCTATTTCTTTAAAAAATGTCATTGGGATTTTGATGGGAATTGCATTAAATTTGTATATTGCTTTGGGTAATATAGCCATCTTGATTATATTTATTCTTCCTAGCCAAGAACAAGGTATATTCTTCCATCTCATTATATCTTTTTCGATTTCCCTTAACAATGGTTTATAGTTTTCATTATATAAGTCCTTTACATTCTTTGTTATGTTTATTCCTAAGTATTTTATTTTTTTTGTTGCAATCGTGAAGGGGATTATTCTTTTGAGTTCCTTCTCAGTTGTTTCATTGTTGGCATATAGAAAGGCTATTGACTTCTGTATGTTAATTTTGTATCCTGCGACCTTACTGTATTGGCTTATTGTTTCTAGTAGTCTTTTTGTGGATTCTTTGGGGTTTTCGATGTATAGGATCATATCATCTGCAAAAAGTGATACCTTTACTTCTTCTTTTCCGATATGGATGCCTTTTATTTCTTTGTCTTGTCTGATTGCTCTGGCTAGAACCTCTAGTACCACATTAAATAAGAGTGGAGAGAGTGGACAACCCTGTCTTGTTCCTGATTTAAGGGGGAAAGCCTTCAGTTTAGTGCCATTTAATATGATGTTAGCTGATGGTTTATCATATATGGCCTTTATCATGTTGAGATATTTTCCTTCTATACCCATTTTGTTGAGAGTCTTAAACATAAAATTGTGTTGTATTTTATCGAAAGCCTTTTCTGCGTCTATTGATAAGATCATGTGGTTTTTGTTCTTTGTTTTGTTGATATGGTGTATTACGTTAACCGTTTTACGTATGTTGAACCATCCTTGAGATTCTGGGATGAATCCCACTTGATCATGATGTATTATTTTTTTAATATGTTGTTGTATTCGATTTGCTAGTATTTTGTTTAGTATTTTAGCATCTGTATTCATTAGAGATATTGGTCTGTAGTTTTCTTTTTTTGTGCCATCCTTGCCTGGTTTTGGTATGAGGGTTATGTTTGCCTCATAAAATGTGTTTGGAAGTATTGCTTCTTCTTCAATTTTTTGGAAGACTTTGAGTAGAATAGGAACCAAGTCTTCTTTGAATGTTTGATAAAATTCGCTGGTATAGCCGTCAGGGCCTGGACTTTTATTTTTGGGGAGGTTTTTAATGGTTTTTTCTATTTCTTCTCTACTGATAGGTCTGTTTAGGCTTTCTGCTTCTTCTTGACTCAGTCTAGGAAGGTTGTATTGTTCTAGGAATTTATCCATTTCTTCTAGGTTGTTGAATTTAGTGGCATAAAGTTTTTCATAGTATTCTACAATAATTCTTTGTATAGCTACGGTGTCCGTGGTGATTTCTCCTCTTTCATTTTGGATTTTGTTTATATGAGTTCTTTCTCTTTTTTCCTTGGTAAGTCTTGCCAAGGGTTTGTCAATTTTGTTGATCTTTTCAAAGAACCAGCTCCTTGTTCTATTAATTTTTTCTATAGTTTTTCTGTTCTCTAATTCATTTATTTCTGCTCTGATTTTTATTATCTCCTTTCTTCGGCTGGTTTTGGGTTGTCTTTGTTCTTCTTTTTCTAGTTCCTTAAGGTGGGAAGTTAAGTGGTTCACTTGGGCTCTCTCTTGTTTGTTCATATATGCCTGAAGTGATATGAACTTCCCTCTTATCACTGCTTTTGCTGCATCCCATAGATTCTGATATGTCGTATTGTCATTTTCATTAGTCTGTATATATCTTTTGATCTCTGCACTTATTTCTTCTTTGACCCATTCATTTTTTAAAAGTATGTTGTTTAGTTTCCACATTTTTGTGGGATTTTTTTCCTCTTTTTTGCAGTTGAATTCTAGTTTCAAGGCTTTATGATCAGAAAATATGCTTGGTACAACTTCAATTTTTCTGAATTTGCTGATATTGTTTTTGTGGCCCAACATATGGTCAATTCTTGAGAATGATCCATGTACACTGGAGAAAAATGTATACTCAGTCACTTTGGGATGAAATGTCCTGTAGATGTCTATCATATCCAGGTGCTCTAGTGTTTTGTTTAAGGCCACTATGTCTTTGTTGATTCTCTGTTTGGATGACCGATCTAGAGCCGTCAGCGGTGTATTGAGGTCTCCAAGTATGATTGTATTTTTGTCAGTTTTTGTTTTAAGATCAATAAGTAGCTGTCTTATATATTTTGGTGCTCCTTGGTTTGGTGCATATATATTAAGAATTGTTATGTCTTCTTGATTCAGTGTCCCCTTAGCCATTATGAAATGGCCATTTTTGTCTCTAAGTACTTTTCCTGTCTTGTAGTCAGCATTATCCGATATGAGTATTGCTACACCTGCTTTTTTTTGGATGTTATTTGCTTGGAGTATTGTTTTCCAGCCTTTCACTTTGAATTTGTTTTTATCCTTGTTACTTAGATGAGTTTCCTGTAGGCAGCATACAGTTGGATTTTCTTTTTTAATCCATTCTGCTACTCTGTGCCTTTTTATTGGTGAGTTTAATCCATTTACATTTAGTGTAATTATTGATACTTGTGAGTTCCCTATTGCCATTTTATATCTTGCTTTCTGTTAGTTTTGTGTCTTGTTTGATCCTTCTCTTTCGTTTTTCTATCTTTTGTTTTTATTTGGTTGTATTCCATACATCTTTCCTCTGTTGCTATCTTTTTTATCTCATGTGCTTCTGTGGTGGTTTTTTCAATGGTGGTTACCTTTGAGTAATGAAAAGGGTCCCTACCCTGTTCATTGTAGCGAACTATTTTGTGAGTACTTTTGCACTCCATCGTCCTTTGCTACTGTTAATCTCCGTCTTCTCCCCCTCTTTCTTTTTGTTGTTGTCACAGTTTAAATTTGGTTTTATTGTGTTCTTCTTGGAGCTTTTACTTGTGGCTCTGTTTTTTTTTTGTTCTTTGTATCTGATTGGAGAACCCCCTTTAGTAATTCCTGGAGTGGGGGTTTTCTGATGATAAATTCCCTCATCTTTTCTGTATCTGTGAATGTTTTTATTTCTCCTTCGTATTTGAAGGATAGCTTTGATGGGTATAGTATTCGTGGCTGAAAGTTCCTCTCTTTCAGGACTTTAAATATTGGGGTCCACTCTCTTCTAGCTTGTAGAGTTTCTGCTGAGAAATCTGATGATAATCTAATGGGCCTTCCTTTATATGTTGTATTCTTCTTTTCCCTGGCTGCCTTGAGAATTTTTTCTTTGCTGTTGGTTTGTGTCAATTTCATTATGATATGCCTTGGAGTAGGTTTGTTGGGGTTAAGAAAACTTGGAGTTCTGTTTGCTTCTTGAACTTGAGGCTTTAGTTCTTTCCACAGGCTTGGGAAGTTCTCATCAATTATTTGTTTAAGTATGTTCTCCATTCCATTTTCTCTCTCTTCTCCCTCTGATATACCTATTATTCTTATGTTATTCTTTTTGATGGAGTCAGATAATTCTTGTAGGGCTATCTCATTTTTTTTAATTTTTGAGTCTCTTTCTTCTTCTCTCTGTTGTGCCTCAAGTTGCTTGTCTTCTATTTCACTAATCCTCTCTTCTATCTGACCTGTTCTATTAGCTAAGCTTGTTACTTCGTTTTTCAGCTCGTGAATTGAGTTTTTCATTTCTGTTTGATTTGTTTTTATAGTTTCAATTTCCTTGGACATATATTCTTTGTGTTCATGGAGTTGTTTTCTGAGCTCCCTATATTGCCTTTCTGTGTTTTCTTGTATATCTCGGAGGATTTTTAGGATTTCTATCTTGAATTCTCTGTCATTTAGCTCCAAGGTTTCCAATATATTAAATTTTTTCTCCATAGATTTTTCCTCATCTAGCTGTGTTACCTCTCTTTCGTTTGTATCCATGATATTCGATTTTCTCTTCCTTAATGGCATCTGAGGGTGGTTTTGTTGATAGTATTAATGAGATTTAATAAAGAATAAAAAGTTAAAAAAAAATAAAAAAATAACAAATCGAAAAGAGTTGTTTTTTTTTAAAAAAATTAATAATGAAATAAAGAAAAATAAAATAAAATAAAAATTTTTAAAAAAAGGAAATTTTCCCCCCCCCTCTTTTTTTCCTCTCCTCTCCTCTCCCCTCTTTCTTGAGAAAATCTTGTGGTGGACTGTGAGTTATAACAAACAATGCCTGTGATGGAGGGCCTGAATTGGGGAAAAGTAATAAAGGGGCAAAAAAGAGAGAAAGAAAAAAAAAAAAAAAAAAAAAAAAAAAAGGAAAAAAAAAAAAAAAAAGGGTATGGACCCACAAAAAGCAAATAAGGAAAAAATTTGGGTCAAGAATAAAATGATTTGCTTTTAGGTGTTGGTTTTCTAAGAGTTATGATGAGAGGAATAAGAGGAAAATGGAAAAATGGGGGGACAAATTAAAAACTTACTATTGTATTTAGTGGAACAAGAACTAGATAATATGGAGAGCCAGGGATGGGAGCACTGCTAGTGAGTTAAAAAGGTGAAGTAAAAACCCCCCAAAATGCCACAAACATAGGTTTGAGTCCCAGATAAGATAATTTGTTTGTTATTGAGGTTTGAATGAGAGGAGATGTAAAGGAGAAAGGAAGAAACTAATATAGAGGGAGAAAAGAAAGAGAGAGAGAGAAAAAAAGAGGGAACCACTAAAAGAAGAAAAAAGAAAGGAGAGAGAGAGAAAGAGTTAAGGGTTTTGGAGTGCAACCCTCATAGAGAGAAAGGAAGAGAAGAGAAATGATAATGGGAGATGTAACACTTATGGGTAGTGTAGTTCAAGGAGAGGAGAGAGTAAGACCGGTAGAGAGTTAATCGGCCAAATTGGAGGAGGAAAAAAAAGTCTCAAGAATGAAGATAAGAGAAACAAACGAACAAATATAATAAAATGGGATAGGTTATAAAGTCTGCAGATTATTCTTGATTTTGAGAGGTTATCTTCTTGCTTTTTCTTTTCTCTCCCTCTTCCTGGTCGGTGACTCTGTACCCCGGGTTCTGCCCCTTTGGCACGCTCAGGTAGAGGTTTGCAGTTGATAAGTCTCTATGGCAATGTCATGTATTATGCTTTATTCTCGTTGGGAGTTGAGGCTCATTAGCATTTATAGGCTCCGACAGTGAGAGAGTCCGTGTTCCTGGAGCCTTTCTCCTAGTCTTTCCTTCCTCAATTAGTAGCCTGATAGTCCAGGTATGGGGTTGCTGCTGCCTCTGCCTGGATAGTAAGAGGCTCAAATTGCTGGCAACTCCCCACTCTATTTCCACTCAGCACAGGGCTCTGGGTAAGGCTCAGTCAGTCAGAGCTGCTAGCATAATCAGGTGGGCTTTCCGCCCACTCAAAGACCACTGGCTCTGCCACTCTGTCCGGTAACACAAGCAGGCGCCCACTTCCGGGGCGCTTGGAGGAAACTCTCACTCACTGTCTGCAACCAGGATATCCGGCCAGCAGTCTCACGCTCTGAGTGAAACCCCCAACCGCAGGGAAAAGTTGCAGCGTTGGAATTGAGTCTCGCTCCGTCCCCGTGTGCGGCTTTTGCAAGGCGCTGGGGCGGCCCAAGATTCCGCTTTGGCCCACACAAAGGCCCCTGACTCTGCCCCTCTGTGCGATAACACGGGCGCGCACTGCCGAGGCACTCGGAGGAATCGCTCACTCCTTATCTGCGCGCGCACACCAGGATATGAGGCCGGCCCCGGTTCCCTCTGAGTAAAACCCTCACCAGCGCGGAAAATCTCCACCGTTGGAAGTAGTTCTCACTCCCTCCCGTGCGTGGCTTTCCCAGGGCGCTGGGGCTGCCCAGAGACTCTGCCCTCAGCCCACAGAAAGGCCTCTCACCCTGCCTCTCCGTGGGGCAACACGGGCACCCACTTCCGCGGCTTAGGAAGAAATCTCTCTTCTACTAACTGCGCACCGACCAGGAGACCGGGTAAAATGGCCGCTCCGCTTGTCTTTCTTTGTTTGGGTTTGGCGCGAGTGTTAGCTTGTATTGCCCGGGTTGCCATAGGATCAGATTTTCCTCGGCTTGGATCTCTGAGCCACAGCCTGGTTCGGCCGTTTTTGCTGCGGCGGCCTGGATCTATTCACCCCCTTTGCCCGCCTCAGTTTCTATATTCACAGTTACCAGAGAAAGCCGCCCTGTTTAGGTTAGTGAGGAAGGCAGAGCATTTCTTACTCCCTATTTCCTTCGGGGTTTGGTTATATATTTAGCCAATTTTTCACTCAATCATACCTTTGGGTGTATTGCGAAGAATCTGGAAGCTCCAAGTATAGGTTTTTCTGTTTCTGGTTGAAGATCTTGTTGAGTTTTGGGGGAGATTTATCGGTATCGCTTCCTACTCCGCCATTACTCTGACGTCATCCGCTGCTTTCTTTCAATCTAGGCCGATGTCAAAAAGCCTTCTCACCAATGGAGAAAGATCTTAGCATCTTACGTATGTTTTCCTGTACTTCAGATGGTTAAAAAGCAAACACCTATAATAATGCTCCCATGTTTGACTTGCCAAGCAAATTATGTATATTCAAAGGGAATAATCTAAGGTTGCATTCAAATGTCTCAAAAATCAAGAAATATTTACTGAGCATCTACTATATGCCAAGCACTATGCTAAACATTCCAAGGATATAACTAAAGTCAAAGTACTATAGGGATTATATTTAAACAAATTATTGAAAGCACTTTGTGTTGTTTCTGGCATGTAGCAGTGCTCAATAAGTGGCAATTATTTTTTAATAATCTGGGGTCTTCTATCCAGATCATGGGTTTGCCCTGCTCCAAGTAATCAAGCTGGGATATGCATGTATGCCATGATTCTTCCCCACCCATGTTCTCTTTTCACTTTAACCTGACTCCTAACAACCTATTTTATTTATATACTAGTGCTATTACTTATCCACTATCTACTTCAATCTTGGTTCCAGTTACTGCTTATAATCTCCTTATCGTAATCATAATAGCTAACATTTAACCAGACTTTTACTCTTGCCAGGCACAATGCTAAGTGCTTCGTAAGTACTATTTCATTGAATCCTATGCAGTAGTTCCCATTACCCTCCCTTTTTCACTTAATAAATACTATTGTGGAACCAGGAGTTGAATTCAGGCAAATTGACTCCGGAGCTTGTGTTCTTCAATACTAGGCCGTGTTGCCTGGCCCTTGGGCCTTAACGTTAGCCTCACTTGTCTCATTCTAGGTTGGGCAGATGCTTTTCTGGATTTTGGTCCTGATAAGCTCTTGTTAAATGTGGCCCCTCTCAAATTCAAATGATAAGAACTAGAGTTATATAACTAAGGAGAAGAAGAGCAGTCCCATAAAAAAAAAAAGGCTTTCTAAGTGGTCTTCCTGGGTTAACCATGTGGACATTGAAATGAGGAATTAAAGAGACAAAATGAGTTCTGAGTTTTATTGGAAAATAGGTAGTGTCAATGTAAGAAACTTCCAAAACTGTAAGAATTTTTTTAGTTTATTTGAGCCAAACTGTCAACAATTGCTGGAAAGCAGTCTCAATGAATTAAGAAAAGGCTCCAGAGAATGGCAAGTTTACCACCTACCTTTATGCATCAGAATCCAAAGGGAAGACGTAAGGGGTTACATGAAGCCCATTGGTGATAGATTATTAGGGAGGCCGGAGAAAGCAAAGCAAGGAAGTCTCTGTGATTGGATAAGAAGTAAAAATGTATGTACTGAAACTTCTTTTCCATAGTTAGGAATAAGATAGTTAACGGATAACAATTAACATGATACTAATAACAATGAGGGGGTTTGTTGGTTCCTGCTCTAGTGGGATGTATGCCCTGGGAGGGGGTGGCATGAAAAGATTTTCCTTACATTTCAGAGACATGTTATCAAGTATGTTATTATAGATACAGAAGACAACAGACAGGCTTGTTTAAGGTAAGCATTGATTTTTGTATAGAGAAAAATACCTCCCTAGGACATAACTACCCACAGTGAACTGTTGTTAGTTAGAAAGTTTTAATTTTCCACTGTCCTGTGTGGTTACTTTAGGTCTCCAAGTTTGCAAAGCCACCATGCAGGGCTCCCCTGAGCTTGTCAGCCTTAGTCTGTGGCCCCGTCTTTTTTTTTTTCTTTTTGTCCACAGTAGACAGAATAACTCCATGAAAATTTGCTGTGAAGAAACACTGTTTTGGGGAGTTTTTAAAAAAAATTTTTTTTAAATTGATTTTAGAGAGAGAAGGGGAGAGAGCAGGAGAGAGACACGAACATCTATTCCTATATGTCCCCTGATCAGGGACTGAATCAGCAACCTCCATGCTCCAAGATGATGCCCCAACCAGCTGAGCTATCTGGCCAGGGCTAAGAAACACTGTTTTAAGGAGAAAGAAAACGTTACTTTAAAAAATTGAAAGGTGCCTGACCAGGCAGTGGTTCAGTGAATAGAGCATGGGCCTGGGACACTGAGGACCCAGGTTCAAAACCCCGAGATTGCCAGCCCGAACGCAGGGTTGTTGGTTTGAACACGGATGGAATCATAAACATGATCCCATGGTCACTGACTTGAGCCCAAAGGTTGCTGGTTTAAGCAAGGGGTCGTTCACTCTGTTGTAGCCCCTGACTCCCACCTCCGTCAGGGCACATATGAGAAAACAATTAATGAACAACTAGGTGTCGCAATGAAGAATTGATGCTTCTCATCTCTCTCTCTTCCTGTCTGTCTATCCCTATCTGTCCTTCTTTCTCTCTCTCTCTCTCTCTCTCTCTCTCTCTCTCTCTCTCTGTGTCTCCCTCAAAAAAAAAAATCGAAAGGTAATAAGTGAGGTCAAAATGTAAATGCAATTCTTGGGAAGGAAAGGGGGTGAATAGAGAATACTGCTCAGAAGCGTTCCTCTCCACCGCTGGGGGTGACAGCCTGCTTCTCAGCTGGCACGGTCTTTCTGTCTTTCTAAAGATTTTCGAGATTCTGTTGTAACTCTTTGGGTGTTCTCTTTTCCCTTTTACTGCTCCCCTCGATTACCATCCAGTACTTGTTCAGCTGCAACGAACTAAGTCCTGAACAGCATCCCCAGCAGGAAAAATGTTGTTTCTACCCCGAGAGGACATATGGCTTCAACACAAAGATGAGCTCAATTTGCATTTCTGTTGACAACCAATTTAAGTGCCCATGAAAAATCCCTTGGTGTTGCCATTCTGGCTGAAGGTTTGGCTTTGTTCGCCTAAGTACTTCCTTACTCTGACTTGCAGTCACCAGATGCAACAGAGAAACCTGCTGGGGCAGCCCTTTCCTCTCTATTTCTTTCCTCTTTTTCCAGAAGCAATTAGACATATGGTGATGGGTGCCAACAAGTCTCTTTTTGAGATACTTCCTGGCCACGCCGCACAGTGGGCACTTGTCTTTGCTCCTTCATTTTTGGCATTCGTCCTCAGGGCCTCAGCTCTGAAAACATTTGTTAGCACCATGAAAGGTGCCTTTCAGCTAGAACAAGAGGGAGGACATTGTTCATGCAGAAGCATTCTTAGGGAAGGGGACTTGTCAATATTAGGAAAGACTTTTTAAATTTTATTTTTATTTATTGATTCTAGAGGGACAAGAGAGAGAAAGGCAGAAAGCAGGAACAGGAGGCATCAGCTCTCACATGTGCCTTGACTGGGCAAGCTCTGGGTTTCGAACAGGAAACCTCAGCAATCCAGGTTGATGCTTTACCCACTGCGCCACCACAGATGAGGGAGAGACTTGATACAATAGTAACTAGGAGACTGTTTAGCCTGGAGGTGAGTAGACCTGTTCTTTGTTGCTTGCTAGGGCAGGGGTTTTTGCAGAAATCGGTCTCTCCACATGGGGGAAGCGTGATTCCAGAGCCAGCCTATCAGGCTTAAACTCCATTACTCACTGTCCCTGGGACCTCAGGCAAGTTTTTAATTTCTTACACCTTGATTTTTCTCACCTGTGTAATTAGGTATAATGATAGCAGTTTCATCCCAGGATTGTGGTGAGAATGAAATGAGTATGTATGTAAAGCAAACAGAATAATGTGGGGCACATAGGGATCGCATGTAATTGTTCCTCTCAAGTCTTACTTAACCATGTCAGTCCCCATCCTTCCTAGAATCCCTGCTTAAGTGTCATTTCCTCAAGGAAACCTCCTCACCTCACTTTGCTACATGTCCTCAGAGAAATCTGTTCTATGTCTGCGGTCATAGGTTTCTGAATGTACTCACTTGGTGTATATCTGTCTTCTCCACTGGGTTGTAAGCGCTTTTTGGTCATTGGATACCCAGTACCTGGCACAGTGTCTAGCACATTCTAGGTTCTCACTAAACTTTTGCCAAATGTAGGAGTGGATGATTCACACATAGAAATGGTTAAAGCAACTGAATCAATATGTTTTATCTAATTTAATAAAAAAAGTACTGAGCGCCAGCTCTGTACCAGGCGTTGTGCTAGGAACTGAACAGGCAAAGGTGGAAAAGATGGTTTCTGCTTTCAAGAAACCCAGCCTGAGCTCAACAACCCTGTACCAGATAAATCACAGTAAGCTGGAATGAAGCCTGTATAAGTCATGTGCCCACCATATGCGAATCATTTTAACAACAACCCGGTAGGAGTTGTTGGAATAATTTTTGCTTTACTAGATATTATGGAAACCTAATGTGTTTCTAGTAGATGTGTATATGGTGGCGGTAGGGCTTATACACAAACAAATAAAACAGGATACTCAGAAGAATGATAATTATGTAGTAGAAAATAATAATTTGCATTTTTTTTGGAGTTTTATAGTTTTGTAGTTCCATGTCGGTTTTCTCTTACGATCTTCTTGGTTTTCACACTATTTTTATGCCCAATTTACTGGATAGGAGAAAACATTCCCAAGAACACAGTGAGAACTTAAGCCTAGACTTTTCTTCCTAGACCAGCTAGCCCTGTTACCCAGCAAATAGAATTTGGGTTTGGGAAGAGATGCCTTCGCATCCCTAAGCACACCCTGCTTGGAGTGGTAAGTGAGCCCAGGGCTCCTTGTCATCCGGATAGGTGTGTAGCAGCTGAGGATCCTGCTCCCACAAATTCTGCTCCTGTCAGAGCTAGAGATAGTAGGTTTTTCCTATGGCAACTTCAGCCCATCAGACCCTCAAGGCTTTTCTGCTAAAGCTTAGCACATTGCCTTAATCACTTTGGGGCTGCAAATGAAAAATTACAGGCTGTCCCTGGTTATCAATGAGATAGGTTCTGTAGGTGTGTTCTTAAGCCGAATTTATACATAAGTTAGAACAGGCACATGTACCTATTAAATGCAACTTAGACAGATGTTTGTCTTAACATAGTATTTATTTTTATCTTTCTGTGCATATACATACTTAAGCATTTTCAGATACAACTTTAAATAATCTTGGATGATGCAGAAGATGATGGACTTGTTGGAGTGGACAAGACAGGTGACAGTTTCTTGAAGTAGACATCAGGGAAGTTTGTACAGAGCTTTTCTTTTTTTCATCATAAGTGGCCCTGTAGCATCTCAGGCCTTCGGTAACTGGACAGTAACCTTTGGTGAAGCTCTCTGTATCAGGATCTTGCTTCTCTAACTTTGCCATTCCTGCTTCAACAAGATGAAAATCATCAGCTAACTCCTTTGTAGAAACTCTTTCTGTTCTGGAGTTTCTAGGTCCCTGTTTTCTTCTGTAAATGCCATCATCTGCTGCTCTAGTTCCATAAGGTCTTCATTGATCAGTTCTTTGCCATGGGAGTCGAGTAACCCTATGATATTATTTTCACTGATGTCCAACTGCGGTTGATTACCAATAACCCCTATGGCACTCCATTCATAAGTATGAATTGTATGTAAGCACACCACAGATTAGGTGGCTTAAATAACAAACATTTATTTCTCGCAGTTCTGGAGGCTGGAAGTGAAAGTTCAGGGTGCCAGCATGGTTGGGTTCTGGTGAGGGCCCTCTTTGGAATTGCAGACTCCTGACTTCTTGTCTTAGCCTCACAGTAGAAGGAGAGCTAGCTAGCTCTCTGACCTTTTCTTATAAGGGCACTAATACCATTCATAAGGGTTCCACCCTCATTTTATCCTCATGACCCAATTACCACCCAAAGGTCCTACCTCCTAATACCATTGCCTCAGTGTTTTAACACATGAATAGGGAGGGGGAAAGGACACAGACATTCAGTTCATAACATATATTTGCCATTACTGAAGAAAGGTTCGTTAGAAGACCTCACCATCGAATCCTTGCACCCAGAAGGAAGTCTGCGCCATCTCACTCTTACCGAGAAGAAGGGGAACCTCCTCCCAGAACTCAGTCTCCAAAGCTTAAGGCAATTTTGTTTTTTCTTCTTTCTTCAGGGACCTTAGTTCTAGGAATTGCAAATTTTAATTATAGGCTCCGGAAGTGCTCTCTAGTGTTTCATCCAGAAGACTCAAATATCCTTATACAAATGGAATCCCTCGTGCCTTCTCAATATTCCAGAGTTCTTCAGGGGATGAACTTAGTTCAGATTTCTCTGGGGACACTCTCCTTAAATAAACTCATTCCTATTCTTTCACAGGCACCACAAATTTCCACCATCTCTTCTCTATTTCTTATGTAAATACAGAGGCTGCCCTCAAGATAGTGCTGGACTAGTGGCAGGAGGGAGATGTCCAGAGTTGTGCCTTCTAGACCCATTCAATTCCTGTCGCAGTCTGCCCAGCAGAGACAGTGTACTCTTTGGTGCCATACTTGTCAGGCCAGGAAGCACAAACAAATGCCCTGCAACAAGACAACAGGCTCCCTACTGTAAGTGCCAGACTTCCCTCTTTTGTCTCATCCTAGTGCTCAGAGCTGCTGTGGCCAAAGCACAGAGTCTGGCACCTGATGGGGGTGGGGGGCTCTCGGCAGCCAGCCTACCTGTCAAGTGCTTCTGGGATTAGAAGTGCCCCTTGCCAGCACTCCCTCTGGAAGAACTTGACGGGTGGGCATCTTGCCAAGAGGCAGAGCTCAAAGCCCTTCTGTGCATGTGCGTCTCAGACCCCTAACTGGCTACTTAGCCATTTGGCCAGATACCAACTTTTCCAGCAGTGTTTTTGAACACCACCCATCTTCAGTTTGGCTGGATTGAGCAGACCCACTATCAAATACTATCAATTTTCCTTCATATGCATGAGGCTGACCCTGAAGCAGTTTGTTGGGTTGGGTCCATGTCTTTCCTCCACTCTCACTGCCCCCTCTCTCCCCACTAATGATTTTGATGATACAAGGCTGGTTTTGTTCTTTTGAAGCAAAGCCTCTGTTCTGGGTGGATGTTCCAAGTCAGAAAGCCTGGTTGTGTTTATCCCAGGCCATTGGCTGGGCATTCACATGCTTTTTGTATTTGGTAAGTGACAGTATTTGCAAAAGCTGATGGCCACAGCAGGCGGAACAGAGACAAGACTAGCAAAAACATGTGTCGGTAACATATGCTGTAGTCTTTTCTTCTTTGCTTGGAGGACTGACACTTCCTACAGGAAGAAGTAATTATTCTGCATGTGCATAGATTACGCTGGAGTTAAAAAGAGTGGGAAAGCACTGCTTTATACATGAAAGAAATATCTCTCTCTGTGTGTTTCTCTCTTTCATACACACACCTCATGCTCATATGCATACACTTTTAGATGTTGATTCTTTTAAAAAAGTAAATGTCCTGAAAATTCAGAGATGCCCTTTGTAGGAGAGAATAAAAGCACCACCTTGGAAGTTAAATGAGCCTCTGCTCAAGTCCCATCCCCCAATCTTCTAGGCTGTGTCACCCAGAGAAAATGATTAAACCTCTAAACTTCATCTGCTACCGGCAGACAAAAGACTTAACTCTCAGGTTTGTTACGAGGATTAAACACCAAAATGCACGTGAAAAGCACCTTGAGTGGGCTCTGATTAGAGTCCCCCTTTCCCTTCCTTGAGTCAGCTTGCCAGGAGGGACAATGACTGTAAGCAGTGCTGACATTTGACTTCACTAGCCTCTTCACGAATATGTAGAAGCAATGGGGAAGCAGCAATCCCAGATAGTTCTGGAACCACTTAGAACCTCAGAAAGTCATGTATTTTCATGCAGTTACAAAGAACAAGTCTGAAAGTGGAACTGAGGGAAGCAGACCCAAATCTGATTCCTGTGCTTGATGCAAGTTTTGCCGCAGTCGTTTGGTGGAAGTTCAAAAGAACCGATGACGCACGTTGGGATGGAGCCGGGAAGGCCCTCTCATGTCTTGCTGTTAGCTTGGAGCTCCTGGCAACAACACGGCCAACATTTGATTTATTATTCCATCTTAACCAATCCTCTTTCTCACCCTAAACCTGGAATCATTCTGCACTGTATGCATTAGCATGTGTTTCACATTCAAGAGCAAAATATCTCTCAAACTTCTCACATATACCTGATTTTATTATATATAGCATTAAGATTTCTCTAAAATAACAACAAAACAATTGTTCCATCTCTCTTGACTTGCAGTCATGAGATGGAAAGTATTGAATAAATTTTGACTGAATGATGAGAGCTTACATTTATTAAGCACACACTTTGTGTTAGGGACTGTGCCAAACACATAGTTAGAGACTTCAAAAACAACCTCACGAGGTACTATCAACCTTATTTTACAATTAAATGCTAGAAATGTCAAGTCACTTTCCTGATGTCACAAAATTGGAAAAATGGAGGATATGAGACTTAACTGCAAGTCACACAATATTTAACTTTTGCTCTATACAGAGTGAATGAATGGATGACTATTATAGCTTGAGAGAACTTTCTCAACATCCTCATATATGTCACCCTTGTTCCTTGCTATTTCTTCCCCATAGTTCCAGCTCTGTCCATCTCCTGATGTAGGAACGGCTTTAATCCTCATTTCTGTGATTTAGTACTGACCACATTCTTCAGTTCTTACAGCTAGGTCACCATTTTCTTCCCTTGTACCTAATAACTATGTGTCACAATCACCAAGTTCCAAGCTGCCCCACCAGTAAGCCCCACCACTAGGTCGTGGAAATGCGCCTCCAAACCAAAGCTCAGGAACTGGGGTTTTACTGCCAATTATCACAATGCCAACCTCCTACCTGTCTGTTTCACCTGCTATAGTTCCATTAACTGTGGGAACATCTTTGTTATAGCACCTTCTGCCCCCTAGTGCCCATCATTGTTATTGCACCCACCAGATACTTGGTTCTGCCCCAGACTAAACTTCCTTTCTCCACCCTTTCATCCAACTATTCCCTATGCCCCTAGCTGCCCCACTCCACTAGGCACGCCCAATTCCAGACTACAGCTCCTCCTGATCTGATCAACACTCCTGAAATTAACCAGGACAAGCCCAGAGTATCTCTAGACATCGCAGAATCCATCTAGTCCACCCTTCATTTGGATGGAAGGCTAAGGAAGTTCAGGGGTTTTGTCAAGGTCACAGAGGAAGACACGTCAGAGCTAAGGCACCAGAGCCAGCCTGGGTGCAGCCCCTTGTTCAGCATCTTTCCCCCACACAATCCTGCCTTCTTTCCTCACTCTGTCTATGGTTTCCTCTTGCTTTCTTTTTCTCCCTCACCCACACCTTTTTAATTTAAGTTTTAACATCTGTTCTCTCTTAGTTCATTATTTCTGTGACATTTTATATCATGTTGAATTTCCATTTCCATTTAAGACCCTTTCATTTCTTTTACTTTTAAAAAAACATTCTGAGTCTGCTTTCACCTTTTTTTTATATGACTTTTTAAAAAATTCAGTTTGATTCTTTCATTCTAGCACCTTTCTTGGCTTATCTTTTCTGCCTCCCTAAGCAGCAAAAATTATTCTCTGCCTCCATGTGGGGCTTTGCTCCTGTTACCCGTGCCCTATAATATCAGGCCTAGAATCTAACAACCCACTTCAGTTTAGTATTTATGAAATTCATATTTTTTAAATGCAACCGAGGAGACTAGTTGTTTGAGTTTAATTCCTGGTTTTATACTGGAGAAGAGCCTTTCTTCTGGTGTCTTTACTGATTCTGCTAAAGAAAGATCATAGAGAGGGAGAGGTAAGGGTAGTACCACGTGTGAAGTGCCCTCCACTCAGCACTTCTGAAACATGCATTGCAGTTTCATCCCTGGGGTCACCTGCAGCGAGCACCGAGCTCTGCGTTGAGAGTCAGGCTTGCAGTCCTGGGCCTCCTGCCTCCGACACTGCATAGTTCTATCCTCAGAAGTGACCAAGGACCATTCAAGGTCATTGCTGGGGTATTGAGCACAAAGACACTTTTATAATAAAAAGGATTATAGCACCCATGAAAAGAGCACTTACACTGTACTCTAAGTATTGGGCTGAGCATTTTGCTCATTCATCTCTCACAACTTCCTGAGGACTGCCTCCTCATTATCTCCATTTAGCAGATAAAGAAGTTGAATCTTAGCAGTTAAGTAACTTGTCCAAGTTTAGACAGCTAATAAAAGGCAGAGCTGGAATTCAGGTGCTGGAAAGCCTAGTTCCAGAGCCAGTGCCCCTAACTATACAAGAATATCTTCAGGAGACTCAATTTTAAACAGCTTGCCATACTTTGGAATGAAGATGAGCCCAAGAGACCATAACCCTGGAGTATCCAACCTTTACATTATCAGAAAATGGAGAATTATCACATTTTCACTGAACTCTTTCTATTCTGACATTTTTAGACCTAACCTTTTAATTTAGTAATATTACATGCATTCATAATTCCAAAGTAATATTTTAAGGTTGCATTTGTTGAGGATTTCTAACCTTGACACTATTGACATTTTTGTTGGATAATTGTTTTGAAGGGCTGGGTATACTGTGAGATGTTTAGCAGCAACTTGCCATCTACCCACTTGAGGCCAGGAACATACCCCATCCCTAACCCTCCTTTTCCCTCTTCCCAAAGTCATGAAGTCATCATAATAAAAATGTCTCCAGATATTGCCAAATATTTCCTGGGGACAGGGGTAGTAAAATCATCCTAGCTGAGAAGCACTGCTTTAGGCATTGCCCAAATCATAAGCACTTGACTTGCAAATGGTCAGCATGAGACCAGTATCTTACTCACCCTTGCCCCAGAGCTTAAGCAAAATGTTCTTCTTACTTGGGAAATGGTGTGTGCAGCCCATTTGAATCTGTTTCTCTCGATTTTCACTATCTCTTCCTCTCAGAGAGAATCATACAATTCTTACCAACCTCGTGTTCTCCCCACATTCTTTCCCCTTTTCTCTTCTGTTTTCCAATGACCATATAAGAGTCCTTTTATTTCTCCTCTTCTTTTCCTTCTCTGTCACCTCTTCTATCTGAGCTAAAATATAACCTAGCCATTCTGTAGTAGAATTAACTATTCTTCAATTGATAATTCCTTTTCTAGGAAAAGGAGAAGCTGGTGTTTTGACATAAAATTGAGTGAGATAAAAACCCCTAGCATCATCAAGCTTTAAATCTTTTGCAAGTGGATAGATGTCCCTTTCAATATCTTTATAGTTTTTTTCCCCTGCAGCTTTATTTTTCATTGCAAGTCTACATTTCCAGGAACTAGCATATTCTTAGCAAACCTCTGTATCACAATTAAATTTTCAATAGTCCAAAATGAATAACATTGGTATGATGGGCACTCTAAGTGCTTTACAAGTACCATCTTATTTAATCATCAAAATTTAATTCAACAAAGTTATTCAGAATTTACATCATTCCAGACATTGAGTTAAGTGTTTGCCTATCTAAGCACTGTGGATGTTCTGCCAGCTTAAATGATTTTTTCGAAGGCAGGAAAAGTTGAAACGAGGACTCAAGTCCAGGTCTTCAGTATTGCTATTCCCACCCCACCCCCATTTCTAAAAATAGCATAGTATTTTTTCCACTCTTTTTTATTTATTTATATAGTATTTCTTTTCATTTTCCATTGATTTAAGAAAGAAAAAGAGGGAGAGAAGGAGTGAAGGAAGAGAGAAAAAGAGAAGCATCAACTCATTATTCTGCTTAGTTGTTCCATTTAGTTGTGCACTCATTTATTGCTTCTCCTAACTGCCCTGACTGGGGATCCAACCTGCAACCTTGGCATGCTGGGGTCAACACTTTATCTACTGAGCCACGCAGTCAGGAGTATATCGTATATTTTAACTATGTTATAGAGGAATAAATTACTTGAGGAAACCTGGAAAATATCATGATTTATGATACTCCTGAAAAGGAAATGCAGTATGAATTTCAAACACCCATTTCCACCAATATAATTTTGTTCCATAAGCTCCCTTAACATGGATATTTTCTTTCCTATTGAACATTCACAGAGAACTGCAGGATCAATGCTAGTTCTATTTTAAACACTACCTACTGGTTCTTGAATCTTAAAGGGCCAAAGTGCTTAGGAATAAGCACATTTTCCCAGTAGCTGAGTCAATTTGTAAATATTTTGAAGAATAAGATGAAGACAAATGTGATGCAATGCCTTAAATAAAGAGTCACCCAAAAATCAATACAGGCCTCTTCTATTTCATCTGAGATGGAGTTTACAAATAAAATTTGTGTAGAACAAACCTTAGGCTTTTACATCAACCTCTGTTGTGAAACCTGACCAATAGTTAAAAAAAAAAATCGTAAAGAAGGAGAAGGAGCACATGGATAGCCAAACACAGGACTGCCGGAGTAGCGCCGATAGTGCTTTTGAGACATTTTCAAGTCTTCCCAGATCTTTGACAAAAACACCCCCTTGTCTATAACTTTCTCTCTTTGGTCACTTTCATTTTTACTATTTCAGTCTAGTTTAGCAAAATATCTACAGTGGTAAAATGTTTCCTAATTTTTCCAAGGTAACTCCTCTCCTTCTTGGCCTGGATATTTATAAATTACTGTATCAATGTGAGAATGATTTACTCGGGCAGCAGATGCTGCTAACACATCTAAAAAAGTCATGCGTGTCTTCAGCAACTGTTCAGTTTTTCAAAGGCTTGGAAATGCGAATTATTTCCATTGTTACAAACTCTTTCGAGCAAGTGTCTACCTTATTGACTAAAGATGAAAAGATCACAAACATTTCTTATACCAGCATTTTCTAACTCATTTTCTCACTTATTTCTCTTAGCAGCCCTGCGGCTAAATTAGGTATTTTCACCACTTCACAGGTGAAGAAAGACGGAGCCTAAAAACAGCTAAATGACACACTCAGCAATTAAGTGGAGAACTTAGCTTTGGAGCCAGGTCTGTCTGAGTAGATGCCATTATTATTATTATTATTATTATTATTATTATTCCTATTAACATATGCTCAAGGTCTTTTCAAAACACTAAGAAGGCTTTTAACCAGCAGATCCACTAGTCATGTCTCTCAGACACATCAAAATTCCCTTAACGGTTTGTTTAAAATGCGGATTTCCAAACCCAGGAAATCCAAATCTGTGAGTGTGGGGCTTTGGAATTTGCATTTTAATATGGATCCCCAAATAATCCCTATTTACACTCAAATTTGAGAATCATTAGATTGGGATTTATGAATGGATTTCAGGAGTCTATGAACTCTGAAATTGTATTCAACCTTTTGTGCAAGTATTTTGTGGACATTTATTGAGAGAATATGTTTCATCAAATTCTCAAAGGGGCTCTTGACCCTGAAAAGGCAAAAAACTCCAGCTATAACAGAAGAAAATTGGAATTGTGTCTTGTCATTTTCTAGTTTTTGATCCACAGCTGGGAATAAAGAACAACTAAGTCAGTTTGAAATAGAGCAGTCTTCCCACATGGTGTGTGTTTCCCTCCCCAGACGTGGATCCTTACCCACTGCACCCCACTTCCCCTGCCTTGGGTCCTTCCTAGTCCATAACAGAACCAGCTCCCAGCACCACCTCATTCAGAGCAAGAAATTCTTCCTGTTGACAGAATTTCTTCTCTAGCAAATGATGCAAAACTGTCTGCCCCCTTGTCTACATTAACTGCACTGAGCCAGTTGACTCAGTGTCCAAGTTGTATAACATTTTACTGTAAACAGGATACCATTTATGTGAAAGAATATAGTTACGATATTTCTCTGTCATCTGCAATCTACAGAGAACAAAAAACAATAGTAACCTGACCCTTGGGCAAAATGCTAATGGCTACATAATTGACTAAGCAGATAATTATAAAACACAGTTCTGTATTAGAACACAAAAGATGTAATTATTGCACTTTATAAACTAATTAATGAACACTAACTCAATTCAATAATTAATAATTCATTATTTAACCTCTAATTAAAAGATCATCCTTCCTTTCCCTGTAAACTTTGCTGGTGGCTTAATTGCTTTGGGCCAAATATACAAGAGAGCTCTCCTTCTCTGTTAATTAAACAGTGAAGAGATTTGAAAACATTGTAACAAGAAGAATTAGGGAATTTAAATGGAAGCATTTCCTATTTGAAAGAGACAAGAACAGCTACAGCCTCAACACCCACCCGAAGAATTAATCAATTAATAAAGTCCAGGGTAACACATACTAAAGAACTTAACAAGATGTTTGGTTGATAGAGGGGTGTTCAAGGTATAGATTAGATCTTAGGAGTCAGGCAGGACCCCATCAGACTGGATGCATCATCAGAGTCCCAGGGGGCAAGTTGTGTGGCTCAAGAGAGCCTATTGTTTGAATTTTTTCCCAACCATATTTTTGACATCACTTTAACAGCTTGAAATCAGTCATTATGGGTGAATTTACACGAGGGAAATTGGGTACACTACAAATCGGGGCTTATTTTTCTTTTATTTTTTAAGAAATTATTGAGTGCTGAGCAGCAGAGGCAATTCGTTGCTGAGTCCTAGGTTGTTTATCTACAAGTGCTAAAATCTTTGCCAGCTTTGGGGCTTGCCTGCAAATTGGCGTTTTATCTGTGGGAAGTAGGAATTGATGTTACCGAGTCTGCTCTAGGACCAGTCTCGTGGAAGCCCTTTATGTCTCCTCTCTGGAGACCCTCAAACACCTCTGTGATAAACCCTGCCTTGTTGCTAGCAAACTTTTAATTTTTTTTAAAAAAAGGACCTATTTTCTTCTTGATTATTCTCCCTTAATTTAAAACATTTATAATCCATTTGTTAGTGGTACTCTTTAATTTTTCAATAATTAATACATTCATAGCATTTCCGTAAACAATGAGATTTTTTTCTACTTGTAAAGTATTATATATGTGTACATATATACATAAATTCTTTAAAATTTACTTTTATGTTCTATTGAAGGCTGAGAAACATTAAAACAGCGTACGTGGTGTTTCTATAGGGGCTAAGGGATAATGGAATCGAACAAACCTTTTCCCCACAGAATGGGCTTCCTCTGGTGAGAAGTGCCAGTGAGGAGGTGAGGGAGCAGTTGAGCTATCATTTAGCTACCCTCCTTCACATTCGAAGGGGCCATACATCTGCTGCTTCTTGTCCTTCCCCCACTCTCCAGGTTGTTCCTCTAAAAGTGCTCAGTTTACTAAGCAGTTACTAATGGTTTCCTCAGCGACACAATTGTGATTATGGTAATACCTACCTCTTACCCATCTTCTAAGAATTAAATGAGTTAATATTTGTAAAGCTTTGACCACAGCGCCCAGCACACATTGACAGCTGTCGGAGGACTGCTGGGAGTGGCAGACGGAGAATTCAGCATAAGCAAAGATATGGAGCTGAGAGCTGTAAGGTTTGTCCAGGTCATTGTGTAGAGTCCCCAGATCTCACAGGAACATAGGAAATGTGTGAGTGACCAGATGACTGGTCCACCCTGTGGGTACAACCAGTCATTCCCCTCCCCACTCATTATACATGGCCGTTGGAGTCACGTATCAGTTCTAAGGGAAGGGATTGGCTCTCTCAGGCCTTTCTGCATGGCTGTGTGAGAAGAGCTCAGGCCCCTCCCACTGCTGAGCTAAGTCACTGTAGCAGCCTCTTCCTTGACTCTCTCCCTAGACCTCTGATATGGTTTCCTCTATTGTCTACTCCATAAATCATGATTTATCTAAATTGCACATGTGACCACCCAACTCCTCCCCTAAAAACCTTCAAAGCTCCCCGTAACTTTCAGAATGAAAAGGCCTTTCACATCTGGCCTCAGCTCACTCTAAGGCAACCCCAAGGCATGTCCCTTGCATCCAGCCACACTGCATGGGCGCTATGTCTCAATCCTGCTCACCGCACTTCATGCCTTTGCACACGCTCTTCCTTATGTCAAATGTGCTGTCCAGAGAGCTACCATTACACATTCTCATGTGGTGAATTCTGTACTCTTTCAAAGTTCACCTCCAACATCACCTACTCTGTGGTGCCAATCCAAAATCTTCAAGGTTAATATAGGTTGTACAGGGTGAATGCTTGTCTTTCCAAAACTCATGTTGGAACCTAATGTCCCTCACAACTAGTGGTTCAGTTGGTCCAAGCATGGCCGCAGATTGGGGGTTGCTGGGTGGATCCCAGTCGGGGCACATGCAGGAGTCTATCTCCCTTCCTCTCACTTAAAAAACAAAGAAACAAACAAACCTAACTTCCAATATGATGATGTTTGGAAGTGGAGCCTTCGAGAGGTGGTTAGATAGTGAGGATGAAGCCTCATAACTAAGATGAATATTCCTATAAAAGAGAGCTCCCTTACTCTCTGCCATGTGAGGACACAGCAAGAAGACAGCTATCTATAAACCAGAAAGTGGGCTCTCACCAGAGACTGAATCTGCCAGCACCTTGATCTTGGACTTCCCAGTCTCCTGAACTATGAGAAATAAATTTCAGTTGTTTATAACCCACTCAATCTACAGTATTTTGTTATGGGAACCCGGATAGACTAAACAATAAGCCCATTTTCTATGCATCCAGAACACCCTTTGTGTAACTTTAGTATGTGGTTTGTCACCTGTTATATTTGTCACACTGTTCACTTATTTTACTCCACTCTCCTACCACACACATGCACACGCACCTTAACAATTTTAGCTAACATCAGAGTTAAAGGTCATATTGTCTGGGTTCAAATTCTGTTCTAGATGGAATCACATTTCCACATTTGTAGAATGGAGCTCATAAGAGTAATCACTCCCAGGATTGCTGTGAGAGTAAAATGCAGTTATCTATGTAGGTTCTCAAAATCTGCCTGGCATTTCATAAACCCTCAGTAAGTTTAATGATTATTTTCCTTTGTGATCAGGAACCATCCAACACTGTACGATCAACACTATGGGACAAGTATAGCAGAGCTCAACAAAGACTGGGTGGGGTTAAGAGTGTGGACCCTGTAACAGGCGGGCTTGGGTTATAGGGTTAAACTGTGGCATCTCCAAAAATTGTATAATAGGAGTCCTAATCTTACAGAATTGGTGTGAATAGCATATGAAATAATGCCCATATAATTACTTAGTAAAGGTTAGTATCATTGTAAAGTTGGAAATGAATGATGAGCATGCCAACGTGAATATACAGCTCCCACTGCCAGTTACTGCCTGAGACATAGAGGCTGCTGCCCCCTGACCAGGCAGTGACCCATGGGCTCTACTATGACCACGATGCTCAACTGTTCACATCATGCTGGTCTGGCCCCTTTGCCTCATGAAAAGCTTTGGTGACAAAGGCCTGGCTCCTGCTACATTTGCACCTAGAGCCCCCACACTAAATCACAGCAAGCGATAAGTTGCTGGGGAGGAAGAGCGATGGAGGGTGTGTATAGTCTGGCGGAGAGGCTCACCCACACTTTCAAGTAGCCTCCACAATAAATCCAGGACTGTCGCTTGGTGATTAGTTAGAGGAAACAGAAACTGCAGGACAAAGCCAGGAAATGACCTTAGAGACTAAACACGGTGTATTTTATTTTAGGGCTTTTTCTCACTTAGAAGTGCTGCCAGGTTGTATAAAGAGAATGAGTGTTATCAGGGAAGGATTTGGGGATCTGCCAGGCTTTTGACAACATGTGGTAAAAGATTTACAAAGCCCAGAATCAAAGGGGTAGGATGGACAGGAGGATGTGTACTTGAGAGATGCTGCAGGTGGGCCTAACGTGGACATAAACTTTGTACTGCCCTTTGGGGAGCTTTCTAGTAAGCCCAATGGACCCTGCGCGGTGGGAGCGGAAACCACAGCACGTTTCTGTGAATGACAGCAGAGGGAAGGGTGAGAGCCATTTGGGTCATTTGGGACCCAGGGGAGTTTATCAGGGAAGGGAGTGGAGGGTTAAGGATTACAGGACATGTGAGGTTTTTGGGACTGTCCTGCCCCCTTATTTAGGCAGATGGAAACTGAGGAGATGTTTGAGCACAAAATAACCTTTAGTTTCAAACCATTCACAGGAAATGTAGAGGAAGGAAGGTTAAAAGTATTGAGCTCCTCTCTTGCTGAGGAGTGCTGGCTGGACAATTAACACTAATTCCTTACCATCCTTAAGTAACAGAGGAGCCGCCTGAGGTACAGACGGGATAAATTCACCTTGTTTGTTGTAAGAGGGAGAAATGAAGATTATAGCCCGGTTCACCTCCTCCAAGGCCTTCTGACACTGCCTTGGAAGGGACAGGCAGGAATTTATTACCAGCCACCAGGAATTCATTCTTGTCAGCTTCTTTAAGCAAATGTCTTTCTATTCCTCGTTGCAATGGCAGAGAGCTACCCAACGGGTAGCTTGTGGGCCCACGGGTCTCCTCGTGATTTCCTGCATCCCAAGGACAGTTCTAGCATACCAAACATTCATCTCTTTATGTTCCATCATCTGCGGACACATGCCTGCAGACTCTTCTATCCCTGCTTTGGCCTAAAGCCCACTTATTCTTAATGAGTCATTAATTGAGGCATGCAAAGAAGTAATTCTGAGTCCATTGATTTTCTCTTTTAAAGAGAATCTGCAAATGGTTCCAGGGATTTTAAAATGTGATAAAATAATAGCTAATAATAGCTCCAATTTGCAGAGTGCTTACTATGTGCTAGGCACGGTGAGAAGTATTTTATGATCAGTGTCTTATTAATTGCAAACTGGTGGCATGCAGGCAAAGTTGGCCTATAGGTTGAAACTCTGTTTTCTAACTGTACATTTGAATGCCTTTAAATGGGGTCTGTGCTCTTCAATTTTCTACTGTCCACACCACTCCCGAATTTAAGCCCCCTTAATTCATTTACATTGTCGCCAAGGTCCTGTAGCAGTTACTTCTGCTTTAAAACAGTCTGAAGATATAGATCATGTATGGTCCTGATTTTATTGCTGAGGTAAAGAAAGAATAGGCAGCTTGACCAATGCCACACAGTTGCTGAGTGGGTTAGAATCTGAAAACAAATTCTTCTTACTAGAGAACAAGCTCTTAACCCATCTTCTCTATTCCCTTACTGTCGCGGGGAGTTTTCCTCAGTGTCTTTCTTCATGGACAAGAAAAGGAGTCCTGAACACCCTTGAGCAGCCACCACTTCTTCTTTCCCAGCTCCCCACTTCTATAAAAACTATTAGCACGTGGACGTTGTCCCTCCACCTTTACCTCACAAACGGAGACTAGAGTTCTGGAACATTTGGTTTCTGAATTGGGAGATGCATGAGCAGAATGCCATAGAAGGGGCTTTTATTTTTATTTTATTTTTATTTTTGTGTGTGACAGAGACAGAGAGAGTCAGAGAGAGGGACAGATAGGGACAGACAGACAGGAAAGGAGAGAGATGAGAAGCATCAATTCCTCGTTACGGTACCTTAGTTGTTCATTGATTGTGTTCTCATATGTGCCTTGACCGAGGGGCTACAGCAGAGCGAGTGACCCCTTGCTCGAGCCAGTGACCTTGGGCTCAAGCTGGTGAGCTTTGCTCAAACCTGATGATCCCACGCTCAAGTTGGCAACCTCGGGGTCTCTAACCTGGGTCCTCCGCATCCCAGGCTGATGCTCTATACACTGCACCACCACCTGGTCAGGCTAAATGAGGCTTTTAAGAACAGAACCAGTGGCATCCATCTTCATAATTCTGTCTCCTGGCACAGAAACTGGACTACGGTAGCAGATCAGTAAGTGTGGGCTATCTGCTACTGCCCTTATTGTTGTTGATTGTTGTTGCTTGTTGTTGTTACTACTGCTGCTGCTTCTACTACAAGAGGCTGGCTAAGAGATAATAACATTGGGCCAACTATCTAAAACTACCACTTGAGGGTAACATTTGCATTTTATTTTATGAGTGTATCTTTTCTAATTAATTTGTAAATTAAGTAATTGTACAGATTTTATATATTGAATATAGAATATTAGCTTTAACCTATTCATTTATTTATTCACCTCTCATTTAGTAAACAGATACTTATCGAAGTGACAATGTATTAGGAGCTGGGATACAGAGAGATTAGAATTTCAGCATTTAAGGATAATGTAATCTCATGTCATGTTTTCAGACAGCAGGACATAATTTATTAGTGAGACACAAAATTGATTTAGTGAGTCATGACAAGCATTAAAGAAAATAAAAGAGAATAGAATAGAAAATACTAAACTGGACTTTGGGTATTATTTTATGAATTTATTTCCATAATACCTCTGAATGTATTGTGAATATCCTGAGTGGCATTGTAAAGAGCATTTCTCACAATAGACCGAGAGATCAAACAGCATTGAAAGCCACTGGTCTGGTGGTCTAGAGAGAAGAGGGCACAGAGAACAGATGCTTGGACAAGAGGATGGACCAGATGGCTGCGTTACGAGGGTTTCCTTTGCCCCTCAGGTATTTCTCAGCAAGTCAACAGATGTCCACAGATTGAAAAACACTAGTGCAAAATTCTCTGATGCTTTATGCTTTGGGACTAGAACTATTTTCTGGCCTTAAAATCTTCTCTTTCCCCTTTGATAGTGCCTGAAATTAGCTAGACACATGCACACACGCATACATTTTCACAATTTTTAAAAATATGTAAGCTCCAAGGCTTTCTTATAAGAGAATCCATAATTTTAATCACATAATTACATTCCCAATGCCACAGATAGCTTAAATATTTACAGGGTTGAGTGGGAACCAATAAATGTAAAAAGGCTGTCAAGCTTGGCAGCATTGTCAATAATTCAGTAGTAACCTACTTGCTTAAGACCAAAGCCAGGAAAACCAATTTCTGTGCCAAATGTGGGTTCCAATAAAGTTTATATTTCTATTCCAGTCCCATTGCTTGTGTGCATGGATGTGTTTGCTGATGGGAGTTCATCGATTGTTTATTTTTTCTAAGCCCTTTGTGCAAATCGTTTTCCAGACCTATGCTTGGAATTTTATGCCACACAGTCTCAAGATTCTCAACCAAACCCAGACAGCAAAGTCTCATTTTGTTTAGATTTGTTTTCCTTTAAATAGTCTTCCAACGAGGCTTTGAAGCGAGCACCCTAGGATGATAAATGGGAGAAACTCACACCTCTAGGAAAGGCTGTGATTCCACTCTGTCTGCCTTGAGCCCAAGCAAAGCAGCTCTAAATTGATTTACAGAGACAACTGGGAAAATGGGAAAGCGTTTCCGTGGAGATGCAGCTAATTAAAGGCTACAGTAACCAGCTTGGTCTTTGGCTCTTTCTTACGCCTGAGCACCATATTCCTTTACAGTACAGAAGTTTCCGGCTCTAGAATGTCCACAGGGCTTTAACTCATTGGAAAATATTTTCTCAAGTAAAGCGATAGGTGCTCTTAAAAGGCATCATTTTTTGAACATGTCGGCCAGCCATTTGCCTTTCCCACTTGAAGGGCAAGAGGGGTGATTGTTTTCCTCCTCAGTTTGTTTTTGAGGAACAGCTGCCTCTCTGGGCATTTGGCTAACTCTTCTCTAATCTTAACAAAATCACCAGGAGCCAAGAGCCGGGTAAATGAAAAGTAGGTACCTTAAGGCTAAACAGATTGTCCCTTTTCTCCCACAGATGAATGTTCTTTATAAGCAAAACCAGAGAAAAGTTACTTTAACGTATCTTAGCTCAGTGGTGGAGAGCGGTGGACCTTCTGAATGCAAATCAAATAAACCAATCCCTTGTTTTCCAGTCCAAGGGAAAGTCACAAATCAGTGACAGCTAAAAAGACTACAATTTCCAAAAGCAGTCATTGCTACCCAGGTAATTATTAACAGTAACCAAGGCTGTTAATTCTGTCCCCTTTCTCTATTACCTCCTGCTCACCTCGCTATGGAGTTCCCTTTGTGTTTCCATGGTAATACAGAGTGGTTTACAGGAAATATTCTTTAAAAGCAAGCTTGGGAAATCCGTCCTTTGTGTATTGATCTTATTAACTATATTCTGTTGTACCAGCTTGATATCAGGTCAAATGAATTATTTCAAACCTTTAAACCATGCATTTTATTTCCATGTTCTCACTCAAATCTATTGTGAAAATATATACTGGGTGTGATTTAAGAATCAGTCTGTTGTAGCTTTTATAACTGAGTGGGCTGATTTTTCAGACTCAGTGTCTAAATGGCAATAGAGCCACCATATCATTTTGTTTTCTTTCAGGATAGTAAAGCATTTGTCCCTATTTAAATTTTATTTATCCCTGGCCAGTTAGCTCAGTCAGTTAAGAGCATCGTCTCAAAACAACGAGGTTGTGGGTTTGATTTCCAGTCAGGGCACACATGGGAAGCAAACAAAAAATGCAAGACTGGGTGGAACAACAAATGCTTCCCTTCTCCCCCCCTTCCTCCTTTCTTCTCTCTGTCTTTCTAAAAAAAAAAATCAATAAAAATTAAGCCCTAGCTTGATAGCTCAGTTGGTTGGAGTGTCCTCTTGGAGCATGGAGGTGGGCAGTCGACTCTCTGGTCAGGGCACATATAGGAGCAGCTCGATGTTCCTGTCTCTCTCTCTCTCCCAGCCCCTCTCAAAAAAATTTTTTTATATAATATTTTTTTTCTGTAATATTCTTGCTGTTGAATCCAGATCTCTACTCTTTCCGCAGTCATATCTGTTCCTGATCATTTTGAATCAAACAAGTTAATTTGGTGATCGTGCCAAGAATAATAACTAGTACATTGTAGGTATTTCAGTGCATGCTTTTATTCCTTTCAGATCTGTAATGTGATCCTACTTACTAGCAGATAGATGGTTGTTCAAGGGACGATCAGGCTGGAAAATAGCAGTGGACCAGGTTGGTTTGACTGTTTTTTTTTAGTAACATTCAACTCATATTCCTTACCATCAAATTCTTGGACTAAGATCCCAGGAGAGAATTGGTAAGAGAAACACAGCAAAAACCTTTTATTTAGTAATATAACTTAGCCATATGATTCCTTTGTGTATGAAACTGACCATGTGGATTAGTGACCACACTTCTATGGACTTCAATAATAAAGATTGTGAGACAGTGGGAGGTGCAGTCATTGAGTACCTGGCCTTTAATCCCAGACTGACTTGGCTCAAATCCTACCTTTGCCACTTACAAGCTGTGAAAACTTGGGCAAGCTGTCTAATGGTTCTGTGCCTCAGCCCCTCATCTATCAACTGTGACTTATAATGTACTTACCATGAGGGTTTTAAAATACAGATTAAATAAGATTATACACACATACAGACACATACACACACATATTGCTTAAAAAACATCTGTTGTATGGTAATGGTAAGGATTGCATAGGTTTTTATATTATCATTCAAAATTATTCTCATCTCTGTGGTAAATAGTGGAAAGAAATTTGATAGGTGATAATGAGAAGAAAGAAGTGTGAGGAAATACAGAGAAGTGCTTCCTTTTAGAAGTAGAGAGGAAAGACTTTAGAAAGACATAAGCAACAGTTGAAAAGAGTGTTGCGTGGAATCAACCAGAAAAGATACCTTAAATGTAGTAACACTGAAGAAGGGGAAAATGTATCAGGTTTAGGTGGTATATGTAGGCTATATTAAATCAGGTCCTTTAGGAGAGACATTGAGAGGAACAGGCAGGACGCGAATGTGGACTGTTTTTATCTGAGGTGAGTTGGATCATGGTGAGAGTTCAACCAGCTGAGGACAGGGGTGTTGGCACCAACTGTTCTGTCCCAGCTACTGCCGGGCAAGGTGGGAGGTGATGCTAATGGAAGGAGACCAGCAGCTCCTCACACTCATAATAATATATTGAGATATACGAGCTTTAAATAAGTAAGTGGCTATTAGGAGTAGCCCATCACCTGGGGGGACAATCTGAGAGGGAGTTAGAGAGAGGGTGGAAAGCAGACAGAAGGGGACACAAAGGGAATGGACAGAGTTATCCATGCAGGAAGTTGTACTGGACCCACCATGTGCTGGAAACTTCCAGGACACTGCAGTCTGACTCAGTGTAAACCATGTCGCTCTTTGCTTCATCTCTTTTACCCAATGGCCTTTGCACCACGGAAAACTCTCTGTGACAAGAAAGCCTGGAGCTCATTCTCCTGCTGCGGTGACTTTGGTGAACCGTGTATGTGTGTGTGTGTGTGTGTGTGTACACACACATTCCCCACTTCCCTTCCAGTTTATGGAACTCTTTAAAAATTAAAAAGTATTCAATTACTTGTACAATTATGGTTAGTTATTTTAATGTGAAGATGTTTATTTTTTAGTTTCCTACTCCTGTATTTGAATATATGTACACACACATATAACATACATAAATACATATATTTATATATTATGCCTATGCATACTGTATGTGGTCTCTTAAATATATGAGTGTACAGGTGATGGGTAAACTCCTGATCTCCAAGGGAACAAATAAAAAATAAAGACTAGAAGGAAAGAGCCACACAGAAAATACTCTTTCCATATATTCTTATTTTTTTAAATATTTTTAAAGACTTTTTTCATTTTAGACAGAAGGAAGAGAGAGAGAGAGAGAGAGAAAGGGGAAGGAGCAGGAAGCATCAACTCCCATATGTTCCTTGACCAGGTAAGCCCCGGGTTTTGAACCAGTGACCTCAGAATTCCAGGTTGATGCTTTATCCACTGCACCACCACAGGTCAGGCCCCATATATACTTACTTAAATGATGTTGAATTTAATGGAGTCTTTGATTTCAATGTCTTTATTTGACTTTGATAAATTTTAAAGGTAAAAGCAGCGTAAGAGGAGGAGAAAACCCACTTGCTATCTCCACCTAGTGATGATCACTTCAATGTTTTAGTGTATAGATTATCTTTGTGCCAGTTTCTCTACATGCAAAAACACAAGCATACACACACTTTCTAGACAGATAGATTAGCAGATAGATGATAAATAGATAGATAATAGACAGATGATATATAGATAGACAATAGACTTAGAAAATTGCAATCACTCAAAGCATGCTTTTAATATTTTTTATACTTAATAATATATAATAAAGATCACTTCATGCCCCCAAATAGAAAAATTCATTATAGTTATAACTATTAATATACATACAGTATTATAAATGTTTAGATTAATTTTATTTTTATCCAACTCTATGCCTTTTAAAATTAAAATTTGTCACCTTTTAATTCAAATAGTGTTTGTTTCCTTAAACATAACATAAACATTTATTATAAAAATTAAAAGTAAAGCCTTTTTTTTGTCCCTCCTCATACTGAATTATCCCCCTTCATCCTCCATCTCCAGTCTTACTCTCTACAGAATGAACTTCTGCTCACATTTGGAAGTGTATCCTCATACATTTTTCTAAACATCTATGTGTGCATGTATGTGTGTGTGCACACATGTGTGCTTGTGTAGTCGGAGGTTTTTATTACATTTCCTTTCAGCAAATCAGTCATTGAATTTAAATATATCCTCTATGATTTAGAAATATTTAGTGCTTAGAGAAAATATTTATACAGCTTTAGTTAAAGAGTAAAATAAATCATATATAGTTCATAGTTTATTTATCTTGAATTATGCATAGGATTAGGTTAAATCTAGATGATCAGTCACCTCAGATCCTTTTGATAGTGTATAGATTTGTGTAAATGTAGTATAAATTAAAAGCAAAACACATTCAGGAAATAACTTAGGAGTCAGTGTAGAATACAGTTTATTTAACTGTGTACACTATTTCATGAGTTTCTCTACTATACATCTACATTTATGTCCTGAGTAGATGTCTTTCTAATCTAAATCCTAGAGTTAGATATTCTATGTATCAATCAATAAAGTATATATTACATTTTCATATTTTTTCTAATAACAATATTCCGGTGAAAGGATTCCGAGTTCTTTAATAATATAATAGACTTAAGCTAAGAATAACATTTTGGTCTCATAGAAATATGATATTTCTAAGAAAGGGGATGGATTATACAGCTAAGATAAACACAGATCTACTGGATATCATTTTATACACTCCTCTCAGTTTAAAAAGCATTGGCTTAGGTTTTTTAGTCTGTGGTACAGATCAAAATTAGTAACATTGTCATGTTCACTTTAATATTCCTCATTACTGTTGTACACATTTTCAGGTGATAATAGAAAAAAATGTCTAAACAGCTAAAGCTACAATAGCATGGTTCAGTACTGATCCTTTCCCTCTCAGGTGATTCATTTAGATTATAATCTTATGTAATTGAATTGTAAAATAGAATCTTAGACAATGTAATAAAATAAAGTATGTAGCGGGACTTTACCTATTGCCTTAGAAACAGTGGCTAGGGCCTGAACAGGAGGAATGAGGGACCCCCACTCCTCCATTTGAATACCTGGGGCTAGGTTTCCATTCAGGATCACTGAGAGATGAGCTCTGCTAGCTTATCCACCAGTCCATTTTAATCCCCATCTGAGTTTATACGAGAAGACTGGAAGTGGATAGGGAATGAAAGAACCACTGGGGTTAGAAGACATAGGCCTTGGGATATTTTGTATTGTGTAAACCTAGCTAAGGTGGAACTGTTTTACAGCATTCCCTGCTCGGTATGGTCTGGGCCCAGGCTGGCCACAAGCAACATTCTCATGGGAACACAAAGGCACAAGTGAAGCAGAAGCCATCTTTACTCTCAAAAGGTCAGATGCTGTTGCAGCTCAAGCATATTGTTGGGAGCCTGCTAGCTGACCGTACAGGAATAAGGCTGGAGCCCAGCCCAGAGCCTTTCTATTTCTTATCAGATATCCTTCTTCAGCTCAACTCCTGGACCAGGTATGTGTTTAGCTCCATGACAAAGGTGCCAGCTTCTACAGGACTCTCCATCTTTGAATCTGCAGACTTGTCGGCAGTGAGACTGACTCAGGTTCCAGTCCATCCTTGTGGGTTGGTCGCAGCTTGTCCTTGCTCTCCCTCACTTTATGCTCATCTTTCCTTTCCGACTGCTCGACCTGCTGAAATGAGGCCTAGCACCAGGTGCAGGAAACCCAGCCGTATATAAACCATATGAACAGAAAGAAGGGGCCCTCAAGAGAATGACTTAGAGACGGAGGGTTCTTTAATGAAGGGAAGACAAGCATCTCCCCACCCTGATTGCATGTTCTTTTGAGCAGGAAACCTGAAGACCATCATTGCTCCTGCCACTGTGGTGGGGCAGAAGGTGAAGACAGAGTAAATAGAAGAACTTGATGAATTCTTTGGAGTTTGGGGTGGGAGTCTGGAGTCTGCCTCTTTCCTAGAGGTCTCTGGTAACAGCAGGCTGGCCCACAACAGTTTAGCATTCTGGAGAGGAGAAGATGGCAGCAAATTCCCACCCACCTTACCTCTGAGATGATATAAGAGGATGTTCCCAGGGCTCTAGTTCAGGAGGTAGAAGCCCTGAGGCCGCCCAGGTGGCTACCGAGTGAATGTTGCCCCATCTGGATGTGGGACAGAGATGTGGAACGGTGGCTACAACTACCTTTGAGCACAAGAGGGTCGAGTAAAGGCAAACGTTACCTCCTAAAGCCATGCAAACGCTGTCCACATGCACGGGCCACCAGTGGCAGACAGAACCAGGCCAGGCCACAGTGAAACCAAAGATACCTCCCAGTGCAGAGAGGCAGCCAGAGACCCCCGGCCTTCTCCTCTGTGCCCCTTCCAAGAGGACCCAGACACCCGGAAGTGTATGGGACTGGGGAAGAGAAGGCATCCCAGAGTCTGACCTAGGAGAGAAAGGAAAACGGGAATTAAAGAAGAAACCCACTTGTGCTGACTTCTGCCAGTCTCTTGAAATATAGGTCAAGTTCATGTGGCAGAGAAAAGGAGAGGAGCTTTGTAGTAGTTTTGGAATTAAACTTTCAAACTGAGCAAAACTCATTTTTAAGTAACCAACTTTTAACAAAGAGTAATCAAAATGCCCAAAGAGACCTCTGACATAACAGTTGAGAAGGGTGATTAGTGAAAAAGAAAACCATTTCATGTTAGAATTTCCACTGCATTCAGTCTTTTCAGTAATGTGGATACTTTATAGACACATGCATACATGGATTTATGCACACACATGTTCACACATGTAGAGACCCCTCATTTTCATGAAGATCACTGTATTGGAAAGCTTGAGAACCTAGATTAGGTTGAGCAAGTATGTGGCACAGGTGTCGCCCACCTCACCTCACCCTCATCCCTGCCCAAGACAGATGTTCCTCATTGGCCACTGCCCATTTCCACGTTGAACCAGGACTCAGGCACAGAATCCTTTCAACCCAACATTTCAGGCAGTCACTTTACTTCTGAGAGATCAGAGTTGGCATACAAGGCGTGCCCTGTTTATCGTCCCTGTTCCAGATCCTAGAACACTGACCAGGAGCAGGGAGTCTGGTTTTAAGCAGTCATGAAAACTATGCCCTTTATTTGCTCACAGCCTATTTATTCTTACCGTGTGCTTAATTCTAGTAAGCTTTATCAGCTGCCATCTGATTTATCACGCCACAGCATGAAAGAGTAAGCTAATTAAGAGCTGGGATTTTACTGGAGTAAACAGCACTAACAGTAGGAAGCCAGGATACTGACAAAAAAAGAAGGTGACATAATAAAAATATTTTCCATTTACTAAGCATTTTTAACTTTGTTCCAGGCCCTTTATCTATATTTTCTTTTATCCTTACAACAATGCTCTAAGGAAAGTATTACAATGTATTCCCATTTTATAGATGAGAAAAACCTTAGGCTAATAGAATTTAAATGACTTAAATGAGAACACACAGTTGGAAGTCAATTTTAGGTCTTTAAAGCTCCACCCCCCATCTTCCTGCAAAATTACAGGCTTAAGTTTTCTAAGAGCATAGTCCCCTGCTGTTATGTAATATAGGAGCAGAAAGTCCCCTAGATCAATGCGACCTAAAGGCATGAACTTTAGAATAGGGTAAAACATAATGTTTCTGAGTAATTAAGAAAATATTAAATTAATATGTTCTGTAAACAAGGAAGGTAAGTAAATGCAAAATATCTTTTTAGTTTTTAATCAAAATGCTTTAAAATATGATTTAAATGGTCCATTATGTGTATATAGTATTGCCCTATACATAGTATATCATGTAGTTCATTTTTATGCCAAATAAATTAGGTGAATGCATTTATGTGTATATAAGCTCATGTGTGTAATATGACAGGATATATTTATAAATTTCTTAGGAGAAGCTATTGAAATACTGGCTACCAGCTGAGCCTATGCCTCCCACCTCCAACTTTCAGGTTTTTTTATATAATACATAACCTTAAGTTTCTTTCTCTCTTTCTTTCTTTCTTTCTTTCTTTCTTTCTTTCTTTCTTTCTTTCTTTCTTTCTTTCTTTCTTTGCTTCTTTCTTTGCTTCTTTCTTTCTCTCTCTCTTTGTTTCTATTTCTCTCTTTCTTTATTTGCTTCTTTCTTTCTTTCTCTCTTTTTTTCTATTTCTCTCTCTTTCTTTCTTCTTTTTCTTTTTTCTTCCTTTCTTTTTTAAAGAATTAGGGAATGAGATCCTGGAGTTTCTGATTTTGACTATGTTTTTCCCCATCCACTCTCCCTTTATCACCTAATTAAATCACTAATTCTGGGTTTTATGAACTAATTTTACATTCTGCAAACAATGTAAAATTATTTTCCTCCACTCTGACCCAATAGAACTTCTTTCTGAAAGAACCCTCCTTTGAAATACTAAAGAAAAACTAACTTTTCCCTTCCGAATCATTTAGGACCTCTACTTTGGCTTGGCAGCATACTGGACTAGTTGATAAAAGAGGATTTAGAATCTCAGAGACCTGATTTCAAGTCTTTGCTCAACATTTTAGTAAATTTGTGACTTTATACAATATGCTGGACTTATTATTTATTTCCTCACCTGTAAAGTGGGTATATCAGTGTCTACTCTTTGTGCTACTGTGACAATTAAATGAACTAACACATATAAAAGCCTTAATACTGTTTAGCACAGAACAAGCCCTCAAAATGTGTTTCTTTAGTTATTATTTTTAAACTCTTTTATTTTTAGTATTGTCAGGTGATTGAATGTCTCTGTCCCAGTGCTTTTCATGGGAGAATTTTCTAGGCCCAACAATTTATACAAAAGAGAAGAAAGAGGGTCTTCTGATTTGCCCAACTTTGAGATCAATTGTAGATTTAAAAAAAAAGTATTCATTTATCTTTGTGGGAATTATCAGATGCATGCAGATTAAAATTAAAGAAACTTCTGCAGAAACTCTTCTCTCTATGAATTTTATTGTAACATTTTAATTCAGTTTTAGGTAGAACACAACTATTTCCATGACAACTGATAACAAGAGGTGTAGTTTAGGAAATTATTTCATTATGATAACAGACTGGAGCACTAGAAAGAAAATCCCTTATTTAACACCAGAACTTTCAAGGACAGAGAAAAAGTATTTAAAAAAAAAATGATATTTGCCTCATTCAGAAATCTTCTTTTTATATCACTCAGGTTCAATTATGTAACTCCAAAGGGAGAAAAGAAAACTCATTGTCTTCACAGCACATTGTGAGGCCTGCTCACTAAAAGCAGTGCCTGCTTTGTTTTGCTATAATCCCTCATTCTTTGGGATTTAATGAGACAAGATACTGTATTTTGAAATGAACACATATACAAAGCTAAGTCGATTTCCTTTGGGGATAAACCCCTTATAAAACTCCAGCTCAACAAATTTAAATATAATAATGACTTAGACTAAATCTGTATACGGTGAAATCCACTAATGGAGACCACCCCATAGTTCAATAAAACAAAGTAAGACAAGGGAGTCTTGTAGGCAGGTGGTCTTGTAACACAAATTCATGATAGCTTATGTTAAGTTATTAACTTGAAAGATTCATGGTAAGATAGAGTCAGCATTGTTCTTTTTCTTTCTTAAAAAATGTCACTTCTCTTTCTCTCTTTCTATGCTCCCCACTACAGATTCTGGGGTGCTCAGTGGTATGCACAGCTTCCCCGGAAAAGGCCAACCACCAGAATGGCCACAGGCCCAGCTGAGCATAGGACAGCACAAGTGTCTTCCTCTCTGATTTTAGGCTAATGGGAGGGAGACTTCCAAAGGTGGAGGACTAAGGAATTGGGGAACAGAGGCTGTTATGCAAATAGAGATTGCAGGAGCACAGTGCATACTTTCTTACCATCATTTGGCTGTTTGGTAGAGAAACCTAGTTATAAGGGACCTGAATTTATGTCTATGTTATACCTACTCAGCATTAGACACAAGAAAGAGTATCAGGCTGAGAAAAATCTTTCTCAGAACAAAGTAAAGAATACCACCCCACAATCCTAGCTCTCCGGCCCAGCAACTACTTGCCCATCTGTATGTTTTCTTTTCAGATTTTTAAACGTATGCAATAGTGGAAATGATTGAAGATACACAGTTTTATATTTTGCTTTTTTTTTTTTTAATAAACTCTTATGTTAATACAGTCTTTACAGCCGTCATTTAAATGGTGGGGCTATGGGTTGGCAAACTACTGCTCACTACTCAAATCTGACCCATTGTTTGTGTTTGCAAGTACATTTTTATTGGAATCAACTATGTCTATTCATTTTCTTGTTGCCTATGGCTGTTATAATGGCATTACTGAGTAGTTGTGACAGAAATCCTGTGGCCTACAAATCTTATAATGTTTACTCTTTGACTCTCTACTTAAAAAGTTTATCAACCCTTGGTTTACTTTCCATCAAATTGAGCTCCATAATTTATTTAACCATCCTCCTGCGTCTGAACACTTAGGTGGCTTTCTCTTTTCTTATTACCACTTCACTGAGTATTAATATTTATACAATTGTTTATATAAAAAGGATTTCCTTAGCCCTTCCCTCATGTAGAATTACTGCATCAAAAAGATATGAATAGCCTGACCAGGCAGTGGCTCAGTGGATACAGTGTCAGATTGGGATGCAGGTTCGAAATCCCAAGGTCGCCGGCTTGAATGTGGGGTCACTGGCTTGAGTGTGGGATCATAGACATGACCCCATGGTCACTGGCTTGAGCCCAAAGGTCACTAGCTTGAGCCCAAAGGTTGCTGGCTTGAAGCCCAAGGTCACTGGCTTGAAGCCCAAGGTTGCTGGCTTGAGCCAGGGGTCACTTGCTCTGCTGTAGCCCTCCAGTCAAGGCACATATGAGAAAGCAATCAATGAACAACTAAGGAGCCACAAAAAGAATTGATGCTTCTCATCTCTCTTCCTTCCTGCCTGTCTGTCCCTATCTGTCCCTCTCTCTGTCTATTTCTATGTCTCTATTACAAAAAAAAAAAGGTATAAATATTTTGATGGCCTATAATTTCTAGATAAAATCTCCTGAAACAAAGCTGTCTGTCCAATAATGGTGTATTTTTCTGACAATAACGTGCACAAAAAAGAGGTGTGGTTTTGGCAGACTTGTGAACATATGGCTAAATGCTGGAGTCGAGTCTTAGTAGTGTCATTCTGCCTGTCGACATGAGCGTAGTTCTCTAATGTGAGTGTATGTTATATGTTCAATTGTTTGGCTAGTTGCCATATATCATCTTCTGTGACGATTCCCCATACATTTTGGGGAAACCCTCTCTCAGAGGGTGTGTGTGGAAGCCGCCACTAATAAGGACCCTGCTAACTAGAAGACAACCCTGTAGTTAAGCCCTCGTGGAACTGTCAGACATGGGCAGTAGGTAGAGAGGGCATAAAAATCTGAAAACAGTAGGTTGCTGCCCAGCATCTGGAAGAGAGAACACCAAGCACTTCTGTGGCTTCCTTGGTGGCAGTCACTCTGAGTGTACCAAGCCCCCGTCACTTACCTGTCCCTTCTGTAGTTACAAGCATGGAGTCTTGAGTCCAACTGACTGAGTTCAAGTCCTAACTGTGATTTCCTGTGAGGTCCTGGAGAAGCTGCCTTCAGTTTCCTCATCAGCAAAATGGATCTCATAAGAGTGCCTACCTCGTGGGGTTTGTTTAAATGGCAAGTGCAGCAAAGGCTCTTCTGTTTTCATGCCTTCTCATACCCTTGGTCATTTATAGATTTTCCTGGTGTTATATATTATCTTTTCAAAGTGATACCAAACTAATCATTTTTTACTGACAGAAAAGTTGAAAGGTTGCAGTAAGGCTTTTGCAGAAGCAAATACTATCTGTTTTTCTAAAATGGAAACAACGTGTATTGCTCAGAGATACCTTCCAACTGCTGGTGAAGCAGTGCTGGCCTGTCAGCCTACGTAGACAAAATGTTGATGTGAAGGTAAAATGAAAGTGTTATTATATTACCATTACTCCTCCCCGGTGGAAATCTCGAGGTGAAAAGTAGAATGCTCGCCGCCTCTGCCCTGGAGGTCACCGGACAAAACAATCCTTTCACTCTGTGTTCACCTGTACTGAACTACGTTCCACTAACCCAGGGCTGATGGCTGCGTCTAGATGTTAAAAAGCAAAAGTCAGTGAATGAACAGATTTTGGAAATGCTGTGTTAAACTCTAATAGATAGTATTCCCACTGCTGATATGCCAAGGTGTGAAAGGGTTGCATTATACAATTTTCATGAAGTACATTTTTCAGAGGTTATATCATAAGACAAATGCTTAAAGAAATACATTTTTTGGAGATAGTGCTCTACTAAATATTTTAGTACTGAATCAAAGTAGGTGTTGCTTTGTGAAACCTTGTTTCTCTGGAACAGAAGACTCTTAGCAAGTGACCTCATGAACAGGAGACATAACTTCATAATGCCCAATTCTGTGTAACAAACAGTCTTAAAGACTCAGAGGACAATACTTACTAATACTTGAAAATACTTAGCAATTCCTTTTTTCCTACCTGAGGCAAGCAGATCTCAAGGTATTCACCAAACCTAGCCACTCCTATCCAAGAGTAGACTGCTGTGCTTTTATTTAGTGTTGCATGATGGGTCTATTTCTGATTCTCGTATGCATCACTGAAAAGAAGGTAGGGCTTTGATATCCTGAGGACAGTTACACTTATGCTCAGCAGAGCAGGTTGGGAAAAATGACTTAGGCAGCACAGGAAAATTAAGTGGCTATGTTGGCTCTTCTCCCTTCCTGGCTGAGCCCTTGCCAGAGTTCCTTTTGTAGGGCATTCCTCTCCTTTCACACAGGGCCAGCAAGCTCAGGTGGCATCTCCCCTATGGGCCTGACACAGGGCTGAGGCCTGACACAGGGCCACCAAGGTCAGCCAGCAAAGAGGCAACAGGGTCCAGGATGGTCAGTGAGGGTTCTCCCTATGAATACGCAGCTCCCGAGGAAGGGGGTACACATTACATCGGCCCTTAGGCCCGTTCAGTGCCAGCATCTAAGTAGGCAGGACACTTGCTTACAGAGAACAAGGTGGACTCTGCTATTGGAAACAAGGGCCTGAAACTCTGGTCTTTGACTTGCTCCTTTGTGACCTACGACATGCAGTTACCACGCTTCCATTTGGTTCCTTGTTTTAAAAGTGACGGTGGGGCCATTAGAGCAATGGATGCTTCTCTCTGCTCTTGGACAACAAGGTAACATTCTATTTTACTATCTGCTGGAGTCAGGTGATCCTTCTAAACTTAAAGATAGAGTAAAAATTGCGACTCATGCTCCCCACCTCCCTCCCCCCACCCTCATATACGTAACTTTCCTGTCAACAGTGGTTCTGGTTTTCCCATGAAACATTTCTCCGTATGTGAAAGAAAAAGTCTCACATTTTGCTATTAGCTCTGTATCTGTGGCATATTTCCTTTTTATTTATTTATTTATTTTTTTGCTTAAGTAAAAATCAGGCTTTATCTTGTAATTCAAGATTTGAGGCTTAAAATGATAAAACCCTGACATTTAAGAAACCCAAAAGCTAAAAGGTGGCAGAAATGGAAGCGAAGGGAGAGAAAACCTGTTCGCTCAGAACGAGTTCACGCTCTTCCTCTGAGCTCCTGTGGCGGTTACTGGGGGCTTTGTGTGCGGGCCGTTTGACATCTCATACTTCTGTCTTGCTCTGTGACGAGACTGGACACACAGTTTGAAATGGAGATCCTGGCACAGAAAGGGCTCTCTAGGCTCTAGTGGAGAATGTTTCCCTGTCACAACTACAGGACATCTGGATCCAAACAGCCTAGGCCGAAGCCTGTCTCTGCTATTTCCTCACTCCATCCTAGCTATATGTGGGCAAGTCAGTTAAGCCCTCCATTCCTCAATTTCCTTGTCTATAAAATGGGAAGGTGTTGAAAGTGAAATCCATATAATGTGCTTAGTACAGCTCTTGGCAAATAGTAACACTGTAAATATTAGCTATCATTTTATAAAGTGAAAAATAAAATAACATTCACTAAGTGCCAGCCACTTTCATACACTCCAGTTTACAAAAATATTTTGAAGTAGGAATATCACCCCTGTTTTGTAGCTAGTAAAACAGCAAAGCAGAGAAATGTAGTTTTCTTCTCTTAGTCAGTGCTGAGCAAAGCTGGAATTCCAGCCCCCAAGACTAAAGTCTCTGCACTGCTCCAGTGTCCCCAACCCTCAGGCCATGAGGGTCCTGAACTGGGGGAGCCTCAGTGTGGATTGTCTGCCACCTGCCAAAATTGCTACCAGTGACCAGAATAAGGAGAGAGAAAACAGATTCCTTCTTGATGTGATATTCCCAGCTGCGGGTACTGACGGCTCCCTGTGCCTCCTGGGTCTCATGATGAACATCCTCTATGACTCTGGCTTGGGAAGCTTCAGGGTGACAGACAAGAGGTCAGTTCTGTAATTCCATAACTGCTTGCTCACTGACTGCTTAGGGAGAAGCCACGATGACAGCTGGGATCCTTCCGGTGATGAGTAATTGCCCCATCGTACAAATCTATTCAGACCACATCCTTCTGGTACACAACCACCAGTTGATTTAAGATGCAAACCTTTTGTAGCTCATTGCCAGAAGGATGAAATATAGAGTTTACCCAGACTTTTCTTTGCTGAAGTATTTATTGTAAATCATTCGTTACTGTGAGTTCTACCCATATATCAAGCAATTCTTACCCAGCTCCGGGCGCTGAAAGAATTCTCTGTGCTTTTCTTTAAAATGTACCGTTTGTCCAAGAATATAATTACTGTGTAATTTTTTAAAATCCCAAACTCATGTATTTATATGGAGAAACTCAGATCCAAGGACACCCAATTAGCCTGGAACAGTCAATGTGGTTTTTAAAGCGGGAACCACAAGTCTTTGGGTATGTTTAAGAACATGGATAATAAATGCCTCACCTACTCTCCAAGTTTATGGTCAGAGATGGGAGGGGAAGGCACTAACATTCAGACAGCACCACCCTGTTCCAAGCCTTTGCTTCTCCCAGCAGTCCCAACGGGTGGGTATTATCGTTTTCATTTTACAGACGAGTAAACTAGGGATCAGCATCTCATGCTATGAAGCTGTGGAACCACAGTCCCTATGTAAAATAATTAACTTTCCCAAGTCTCTCTGCTGAATCACCACACACAGAGAGACTCCCAGCCCCAACTAGCTGATTCCTAGCTTCTGCTGCTCTGTCTTACATGGGTGGCTCTGTAACAAACAGGAGAGCTGAGGTTCCCCATCAGCGGAGCAGCCCTTGAACATGAAGGAGGAAAGCTGCAATGTATAGCAAGCATTTTCATCTTGCCACCAACAAAGATCAAGCACATGAAATCTGAATCCCCCAGGGGTGGGAGAAGGAGTGAGGCTCTGTTTCCCCCTGACCACTCTATCCAGGGCATGCAGCAATATGGGCAGACAATTAGTATGAACAGATTTGAGCAAACCACCAAAGCTGATTGATGCTGAAAGCACAGCCACGCAGGAGCACACAAAGGGGTGACGGAGAAGAGGGATGGTCGTACATTGCAGGGCCTGCTTAAAAATTCTAATCCTCATAAGCTTCTGAGGAAGCTGCTCTTTTCACTGGGCAGGTTTTTAATATTTATTGCTGAAGGCCATTTTAATCCTAATAAAAATAGTATGCCCTAAGGAAAAGAAGCTCTGTTGCTAGAAAGAGAAAATGTGGCCCTGGTATTTAAACGTCCCTCAAGGCTCATGGAGGTGAGAGGTGGCCGGGAAGTGAGTCGCTGAGATACCCCTGAGAAGAAGAACCAAGCTTCTGGGCAGGAGAACAGTCAATATGGCTCACAGGTTAAGAGAGACAGATGCAGAATACATCCACCAGGGTTTGAATTCCAGCTCTGCCATCTGTAAGCCTCAATCTCCTCATCTGTAAAATGAAGGTGATAATGATTACATATCTTGTTGATTTGCTTTGAAGCTCATTTGAGATGATAAATGTAAATCACTTAACATAGACTGGCACAGAATAAGTGTTAAGTGAATGAGAAATGCATTATTTTTACTATAATTTTTATTATTGTTATGGCTTATTCCCAATGTTATTGGTTTGTTTCATAAATAAATAAATAAATAAATAAGGATGCCAGATGTGAAGTGAGAGCTAGCAACTAGAAGGGCTTGTTGGAAAAAGAGAATATTAATGATGCATCTTCTATTGATAAAATTAGGATTCAAATCTGGCTTAAGATGGGAAGGAAAGTAAGAGCTTCTTCCTTGCAGAAAGAAGCAGTGACAAAATAATTATTTATTCAAATAGTATTTCCATTGGCAGATAAAATGTATCGCTTAAATCCAAACACATCATCATGTGGGATCCAAACAGGGCTGAACCTGTGTGGAATCGCTAAGCCTGGAAATTTGCCCGGCCTGGGCTGCTGCTATATGCCAGTGCTTTCATCAGTGCAACTACTTCTGGCCACGCGGTAAATTCTTTTTCTGTGCATTTCTCCATCAGGAATAGTGCATTGGTGATTGGGGGAACCCTACTTTCTTTGGTGACTCCTGGCCTCGGACAGAGTATGCACATTGACTCTGACCCCCCCTTCTCTGATCTGCTCAGGCTCACAAATGGGGGCACTCAGCAACCTCCCTCTAAGGATTAGATTAAGAGTTTAAGAGCCTGACCAGGTGGTGGCGCAGTAGATAAAGCATCGGAATGGGACCCAGAAGACCCAGGTCCGAAACCCTGAGGTCACCTGCTTGAGCACAGACTCATCCGCTTTGAGCACGGGGTCGCTGGCTTGAGCGTGGGAACATAGACATGACCTCATGGTTACTGGCTTGAGCCCAAAGGTCACTAGCCTGAACAGAAGGTCGCTGGCTTGGGCAAGGGTTCATTCTTTCGCTGCAGCCCTCTCCCAGCTGCCCCCCCCCCAGGCACATATGAGAAACCAATCAATGAACAACTAACGTGCCACAACAAAGAATTGATGCTTCCCATCTCTCTCCCTTCCTGTCTGTCCCTATATGTCCCTCTGTCTCTCTGTCTCTGTCTCACACACACACATGAAGAAGAAATAGTAAATTTCTCTTATAGACTAAATTCTAGACATTTCTTCTAGCATTTAAAAAATGTCTTTCTCTGGGCCCTGGCCAGTTGGCTCAGCGGTAGAGCGTCGGCCTGGCGTGCGGGGGACCCGGGTTCGATTCCCGGCCGGGGCACATAGGAGAAGCGCCCATTTGCTTCTCCACCCCCCCTCCTTCCTCTCTGTCTCTCTCTTCCCCTCCCGCAGCCAGGGCTCCATTGGAGCAAGGATGGCCCGGGCGCTGGGGATGGCTCCTTGGCCTCTGCCCCAGGCGCTAGAGTGGCTCTGGTAGTGGCGGAGTGACGCTCCTGGTGGGCGCGCCGGGTGGATCCCGGTTGGGCGCATGCGGGAGTCTGTCTGACTGTCTCTCCCCGTTTCCAGCTTCAGAGAAATACCCAAAGGAAAAAAAAAATTTAAAAATGTCTTTCTCTGGAAGTCCCTGCGGGTGAGGCACCGCCAAACCTCATTCTGTTTCTCTGCGGCCAAGGGGAGAGGGAGAGAAGGTGAGAACAGCCGGGGGCTCAGAGCTCTCTCCTGGCGCCCCTTGCCCCACCCAGGCTGTGGACACGAGGGGAGAAAGCGCATAAAGGTTGAGTGCAGTTTCCCTTTTTGATTTCTCATCAGAGCAGCCCCAAAGGGTGGTGGATGGAACATTACACTTTAGTTTGAAGGGGTTAGGGAGTCAAAGGGGTTAAAACCAGCGACTACCCCCTCCGCCTCCCTAAAGCTTCCACCCCGCTAGCCAGCCATGGGCGGCAGTGATCACATGTTCAAAATGCTGCTGGTGGGGGACGCCTCAGTGAGCGAGACGTCCCTGGTGCAAAGATATTCCCAGGACAGCTTCAGCAAACACCACAAGTCCACGGTGGGAGTGGATATTTCACTCTGAAGGTTCTCCAGTGGTCTGACTTGGAGATAGTGAGGCTCCAGCTGTGGGATATTGCAGGGCAGGAGCGCTTCACATCTATGACGCGAGTATACTATCCGGATGCCTCCGCCTGTGTTCTTATGTCTGATGTTACCAATGCCACTACCGTCAGCAGCAGCCAGAGATGAAAACGGGACCTGGACAGCAAGCTCACACTGCCCAATGGAGAGCCTGTGCCCGGCCTGCTCATGGCCAACAAGTGTGATCTGTCTCCTCGGGCAGTGAGTTGAGATCAGGTTGACTGGTTCAGTAAGGAGAATGGTTTCGGGTTGGACAGAAACATCAATCAAGGAGAACAAAAATAATAATGAGGCCATGAGAGTCTTCACTGAAAAGATGATAAGCTATTTCAGAGAAGATATGTCTTTGTCCACCCAAGGGACTACATCAGCCTACAAACCAAGCACTCCTCCAGTTGGGGCTGCAGCTGGTTGTTTATGCTGTTTTTCCTTTTCAGTTCTAATCCCTTCCCTTTGGTTCCCCACCAGGCAATTTTATTAAGTACTTTGGAACTATCTCCTGCTGACTGGCCAATAAGGAGGGCCATCATAACCAAGAAAAGACACCCGGGACCCTTGTGCGTTTCTGCACCTCCTGCAACTTGGCTCTCACTGGCTGCTGGCTCATGTGGCCCAGTTAGTGACTTTTGAATAAAAAAGGTCAAACCTACTAAATCATACAGAAATCACTAGCTAATTTAAGTGCTAAAACAGGTAGGGTTTTTGGTATCAAATCACTTCTAGACAGTTTAATTTGTTTAGTTCCACAGAATGGTGATTTATAACCTAACCAAGTTATGAATATTCTTAGTGAACTCAGAGGCCTAAAGTTCTTTGAGAGACTTATCTAAATAAGTGTCCAAAGTCATTGGTTCCCAAGCCTTTCTGGTCAGATCTATATGGGATATTGCTAAAATTTTTTTGAATGTTTTAAGATTTTGGGTCCCAACATCAAACCTACTGAATCAAATTTTCCAGGGGTGAAGCCTGAGAATTTGTTATTTCCCAGGTGATTCTGATTGGCATGGTTAGAAAACCATTGTTGGAGAACTTGGTAAAGATGCAGAGACCCAGGCCTTTGCTGTTCATGCTCCTGGGCTTCTGTAGCTCTCTAGCTGATCCTGCTGCACACCACACTCTAAAACCACTGTCCTAAGAGAGAGAGTAGAGGCCAAATATCAGAAAGAGAATGAGAGCCAAGCCTTCAGTAGCTTGTCTCTTTGTTTGTTTTTAATGACAATTATAACTTTTGCACAACCTTTTGAGATCTGGAAGTTCTCTTTTGTATTACTCGGTTCAGGTAGGGTTTTTATTACAATGATTCTGAAAATAATAATGGATTAACAAATTCCCTTTACATGAGAAGAACACTGATTTTTATGCACTGGTTTGAACCCCTGCAATATCATAAATAAATGGGAAACAAGTCTTGGGGAAAAAAAATGTATTTCTCTGGTTCTTATTCTCAAGAATCACACCCTGCTGAAAGGCTGTGAATATTGTTTGCTTTCTGGCTTTTATACTGTCTTCTTCCTGTAATAGTGGCATGGTCTCCTAACTAGCTGTCTCCTTCCCCCTTGCCTTGCTGCCCTCCACTCCATTCCTCATGCTGTTACCACAGAGGACTTCTTAAAACCCAGATCCAATGATCTCACTGCCTCGTTTGATACCTTTTAAGGGTTCTTCATATCTAAGGCTATGTTCTTAAACTAGGCAATGAGTACTTCTTGGGGTAAAGAACATGGTGAAGTATGCAAGGGCATAGGATATACAAAGCAAAGTCATTGGTAGTCAGTGTAAAACATTATTTTTATGTTAATAAACATGAGTTTATTGTGGCCTATAAATTTCCTGGGTGTTAGAGATCAAATGTGAGATTCTAGCAGAATTTCACATTTGGAGTTGCTGGCTCTTGACCCAGGACTTGTGATAATGTTCCATCACTTTCCTAAGACTACAGAGTGGGAAAATTGGTGAAGCACTGACCTGAAAATCAAAAGCCTCGATGCAAAGCTCTCCAGGAGGTGGAGCCTACCTTTTCTTCCGAGCCTCATATTTATTCCCATCCCCGCTTTTTCCAACACTCCAAGTCTCTTGCAATTCATGTGCCATGTCAGTGACAAGTGCATTAACTGATTCCACTCTTTGGCTCTGTGTCTCTGAAATTCCTGTCTTTAGGCACCCATCTTCTCTCAAATTTGGAAGGTGATGTTCTCTTCCAAATTCTCCTTCTCCTCACCCAAAGAACCTAGTCCAACCGCCTCCTGACAGTGGGATCCGAGAGGTTAGCTCGGCAGTGAGCATGTGTTAGTGACCTCTGAAGTGGGGAGAGGCATAGGCTAGGCTGCTTTGACTCAGCATATAGTGCCCCATCTCTTGAACATTAGGAAACAGTGTGTGATTGAGGGCTGTTCGCTGGGTCACTCTGCCTAGTTTTGCATATGGGCTCCCTCACTTATCAACTGGATGATCTTAGAGGAGTTAGTTTAACACTTTGGGCTTCAAATTCTTTATCTGTGAAAAATAAATCATAGCAGGATAATAATTTGATAAAGAAGGGCAAAGAACCCGAATGTGTTAAGTGCTTCAAAGACTGTCTTGCTCCTGATTGAACATTAGCTATAAGCACTCCTTCTTCTAGGAGGGAGTTTGCACAAAATACCCAGTGTCTTCATGGGAAAGATCCTGCCCTCCTCCACCTTGCCCTAGCATTTTCTCATGGCTTCCTCACAACCTAGGTCCTGTGTGTGTGTTCACAGTACAAGTGCAGTCTGGGGAAAAGGTTCAGCTCTTTTTATATTTTTTCCTTCAAGAAGACCAGGACATTCTGAGGTCAACACAACCTCTACTCTCTGATTTCCTCTGGGCATGTGTGGTGAGGAGAGGAGAGGAGAGGAGAGAAGAGGTCATGAGGGAAAAGTTTTATGTTGGAATGATAAAGATTAGAACTTTTTAACTGTGATGTACTTCACACACCAACCTTATTATTTTTAAGTCTGAAATATATTCATGGAAGAAGAAAGAAAAAGAAGGAGCTGATATTTCTTGCAAGTTTCTGTGCCAGTCTTCAATCCTCACTGCTATAATAAACCTGCATGAAGAAATGGTTTTTCTTATATGAAGGAAAAACAAAAACAAACCAAAGCCCTGAGATACTAGTTCACACAGGGGTTAAATCCTCTCATGATTCCCCAAATTAAAAAACAATGGCATTTCCTCTTACTGAAATTCAATATCCTTGATTTTTTTTCAGGGAAAGGATGTTTTTATACTTATTTTTAATTAATGAAATAAATCTGCATGGTCTGGGAAACAAACTCCTCAAGTCTCGCCCCTCTCTCTGCCTATTCGAAGAGACCTTCACAGTTAAGCGTGTTTCTCTCTGCAGAGCGAACTGGCCCAGGCTGGTTCCTGAGCAGACTAAAGCAGGAAGCTCTGGGTGCACAGAGCCACACCCTCTGCAGTCAGCAAGTGGTGGCCAGGGCCCTGTCCTCACACATGCTGAGGTCCTCAGGGGCCCCTGAGAAGTTACTCCGCTCCCTGCCTGGGCACTCCTTTATAGCTTGCCAACTTCCACCAGACATTCAATCTGAGACTGGTAAGTGAGGCTTTGAACAGAGTCAAGGGACTAGTTATCTCTCCCTCCCAGGCATGACTTGTTAATCCACTGTGAATAAGCCAAGATGAAAAACTTTGCAGCTGCTGGACCCACAGGTGCCCAATCCATTCGGACATAAACCAATTGGTCATGCTCTAGCCGGGAATTTGTATGACTCAGAATGCGGAATGAGGGCCTGGTCAAGACTCTCACCCACAGAATTTATTGTGTTGATGGTTCATTACCCTGCTCATCCACACTTAGGCTTTCTTCTCATGGTCTTTTGCCAATGGTCACAGTTTGTTATTGACTATGAATTTAGCACTTGGCAGCAGAAGACTCATGCTTTGAGATAATGAGAAATTGCAGTACCTTCCCTTGATGGAGAAGGTTTATTTTCTCTCCTCTTAAAGTGTCTTTTCCCCTCCAAGCAGAGTGTGAAAGCGGCTACAGTGGTAAAAGCAACTCACCTGAACTCAGCCGGATCCCAATCTGACTCCCAGCTTGGCCACCTGCCAGCTGCATAAACCTCTGCAATCTCCTTGGCCTCTCTTCACTTCAGTTTCCTATACACGGAGCGGCTGTGAGATTAATTACAAATGAATAAGATAATGACAGAAGGATTCTTGGCATGTGGTGGGGGCTCAATTACCGTGTCTTTCTTCTTCTCTTCCTGTGTTTAGATCTGATCACTTTCACCACAGGCATTAGTGATTGGTGCTCTATCAATCACTAAGCACAAAGTTCAAGCCTCTTTATTAGTGGTTACGGAGGATATAATGGTAATATTTGGGAGGCGCTTAACATCTTGGGAAAAGAAGACATAATTAAAGAGTAGGATAGTTTGCTGTAAAATGCTCAATTACCTAATGCACACACTTGGCCCTAGGTGGGAATAACATCCGTGTGGGCTCTTGTTCGCAGGCGTGGCTTCGTGGACCAGGTGATAAGGAATGAGGAATTAATGTGGCCCACAGCCCTGAACAGAGTAGCCAGTACTCTGTAGCTGTTGACTGTGTTAAATAACTGTACATATGTAATGTATGAAACTTTCCGGTTTATGATGTTAAGCAAATGCCCATAGATGGTTAGAGAACAAGTTTTAGGAAAGATAAGGAAAACGTTTTTAAAAGTTATGAATTTATTTTCATGTGGATCAAAAAAAAAGTAAACTGATACATCAAATGTGAGAGTTTACATATTCTATATTCTACATTAAATAAATAATATTAAAAGTAGTATGTGCCATGCCAACAATCGAAAGTATGTGGTATGTGAATGACTAACATTTGGGCAGCTCTGCTGGAAATAATGTGATTCATCTCTGGATAGCCCGTGGATGCAAATATATGAACTAAAACCTCTCTGCTGGGTAAGGCTGTGTGATGTTAGGCAAATGCTTTCACTTCTCTGTGCCTCATTTTTTTCATTTAATAAATAGGGATAATTATGATGTTCTCTTACAGGGTTGGAGATGAATACCTATAAAATACTTACAACACTACCTGTCTGGCGCATGTTAAAAGTTCAAGTAGAATAATTAAAAAGAACAAGAAGGTCACATTGGTTAGGAAGCTGTCACTGACTAAGTGAACCATGGTAGCACTAGATGTTCTAGTAGGTCTGTGAGAATAAGAGTTAACCTGCTCCACACTGATGCAAAATGATCAACACATTGCACTGCAGTGGCCAGGAAAGGATTCCCAACTCTGTCATTCAAACCCTTGTGGGCTATTTAAGGTTACACATCCTTTTACTGTATGACCAAAGAAACCACAGACTTGGGCAGCTAGAAGCATATTTCTGCCAATATATGAAAAGCCAATGTGATTCTACAAACAATGGCATGGGTGGTTTTTCCAGCCCTAGTCAACTGAAATTTCTCTGAACCCTCGAGCCTGCTCCGGTGGAGTCCTGGGCTCCCCTGATTCTTCAAGTGACATATGAAACAATTAACCAAATCTTGTTCCTGCTTTTTTATTCACTTGATAAACATTTTATTACAATTCCAAAGGCTTACCAATTTGAATTGAGTGGTACACAGTTCACATATAATGCTAACTGGCTCTATCCAGAGGTAGATAAAGTTTAGTATTCACGTATACATTTCCAACCTATAATGTATACACACTGGTTTTGGAATTTTAAAAATATCTTTATTTAAAAACTCCTATCAAGGGAGCAGTCACTGTAAACCCAGAGAAGAGCTATCATCAAAGATCTGCTAAAGAAAATAACTCTCAAAACTCTACCGGCAGGCCAGCTTTCTTGAGCACCAGACTGTATTACCAAGGCTCCTGGACATGCCCAAGTGCACAAGGCATTATTTTCTAGACAATTCCCAATGCACGGTAGTGTTTAACTATGTTGAGTAGTTCTGTATCAAACAATCCTATTTAACCCAACCATATTTCATAATGATTTCCTTTTTAGTGATAACATTAATATTTCTGTTCTCTAAAGACAGAATAAGAAATGTTTCCCCAACATAGATGGTAGCCATTCCACCCATTCAAAACCAGGGTGACTCAATCTACTTCTTTTCCCTCATCCAGCCAGTCCCTAAGTCCTCTTGCTTTTACTTGGAAATGTTTCTAGAGTCTCTTTGTATTTCTTTGTCCTTGTTGCCAAAGTCCTAGGTTAAGTCCTGCTCAGGTCTGTTCTGATGTCCGGGCTGTTCTTTTTGTCTTCAGCATTTCTCCTCTATAATCCATTGTTCAGTTATTTTCCTAAAATAAATCTTATCATATTACTTTTCCACTTAAAACCTCCTCTGGTTTCTCATTGTCCACACAAACAAGGCAAAATTATTATCATAGACACCAATTCTATGGTAGGGTATAGCATGGTCGTTACAAGCATTGAATTTGAAATCACGTCATCCTAGATATACCTTGGGCAATTTATTTATTAGTCCTTTCAATCCTCAGTTTTGTCATCTATAGAATAAATACAAGTATAGGACAGATTGAACAGGATTGTTGTAAGGATTAAATGATATAATACAGCTATAATGCTTAACATAGCACCTAAAATATTAAAAATGATTATAATTTCAGCCATTTTTATTAGCATTATACAGTACTCAAACTAAGGCCTACCCCTCCTGTCTCATCACTTGACAGCCCTTCCTCCTTGCCTCACAGTCACCTCTGCTTCAGTCACCATAAATATCTCACCCTTCTCCAATATGCCCTCGCCTGTCTCCATGAGTTCACACTGTTTCGTCCTTCTCTGCACAGTACTGCCTTCCCTTCCTCCAGTGGAAATGTCCTCATTCCAGGAGACCCTTCTGTACGTTGAAGGAAATAACTATCATATAGTCCATGTAGTTCTCTCTACAACAGAGTCTTAAAGCCTTAGTCTGCTTATTTAGAATTGAGTGGAAATTTTTTTTTATATATATAAATAAATTTTTATTTTAATGGGGTGACATCAATAAATCAGGGTACATACATTCAAAGAAAACATTTCCAGGTTATCTTGTCATTTAGTTATGTTGCATGCCCATCACCCAAAGAGAGATCGTCCTCTGCCACCCTCTATCCAGTTCTCTCTGTACCCCTCCCCCTACCCTCCCCCTCTCCCTCCTTCCCTCCCCCCACCCCCCATAGCCACCACACTCCTGTTCATGCCTCTCAGTCTCGCTTTTATGTCCCACTAATGTATGGAATCCTGCAGTTCCTGTTTTTTTCTGATTCGCTTATTTCACTCCGCACAATGCTACCAAGACTCCACCATTCCGCTATAAGTGATCCAATGTCACCATTTCTCCTAGCTGAATAATATACCATGGTGTATATGTGCCCCATCTTCTTCATCTAGTCCTCTATTTTTTTTACAGTGATTAAAAGCCTTTAAGCAAACTCTTGGCCAATACAGCAAGAATCCATAAATGAGTAGTGTCCTTAACATGTTCCCCAAGTCCAAGTTGGCCCCCTCACCATGCCAAATCCCTGAAAAATGCAACCCAACCACAGTTCAGTCTGTTAGGAGCTGTCACAGGGAGCAGGAGTCCAGGAAAGTTCCCCACAGGAAAAGTCCGTATGGCACTGGAATTGTTGTCACCATTCTATACTTTGCAGCTCATGTCCAAGTCCCAATGACCGCTGCTTCTAGCTGGTAATGATTCAGGTAGACTGGAAAAAGCCATTTGCAGCATGCGTGGATATGGAGCTTCTGTTCTCCTCTGCCTGGAGAGTTGAGACCAGGTTGCTTTTCCCTGGAGCTCTGTGGCTGTGGCCTGGTAAAGAGAACCTTGGGATACACTAAGCTGGGTGGCAAAGGTAAATTCATAATACAAGTTGGCAAAAGGAGGAAAGAGAGCTCTAAATTAAGAGTAGGTCCCAGCCTGAAATATGAGTGGGGCATTGAGGTAGGAGGAATAAAAGAAACACTATATATTAAGCAAAGCAGCAGAAAATAGGACTATCAACACCCACAACAGAGATCTTTGAGGGAAGAATAAAGAACCTGACTATTCAGGCAAAACATAGTTAAGTGGCCCTTGTGCAAATGAGATCAGTTTACCTGCTTCTTGGAAGAAATACCCTAGGCTCGTCCACAGTGTCGTAGATGGGGTCGACGGCCCTGGGCACCTTCAGCCTTCAGTGGCAAACCCCAGCATTCTGGGCAAGGTTAGGTCATAGGTGGCTGGAGCAGGCCTGGAAGAGACTGAACCCTCCCTTAGAGGAGCGAGGGGGAAGCCCACCTTCCAGTGTCCCTGTTTCCTCACAGCAGAGGTGTGTAAGCCTGGCAGGCTTTAGCTCAATGACCTTCCTTTCCACTATTGAAGCAGGACCCAGATGGCATCCTATGAGACCCCTTTGGGGTGCTGGAGCCTTTAAGGGTGTATCCTAAAAGCTGGTAGTTCCCCCTGATCTCTATTGGGCTTTTTCTGCCTCTAGGTATCTTAAAAGCCATTCTCAGAAGATCTCGCTGAGGGGTTTGAGGATCCCCATCCGCCTATATAAATCTTTTCCATATATCTGGAGCTATTTGGAAAAAAGACAGAACAGTGTTATTAGCTAGATCTAATAAAGAAGGTAGATTTGGTGTCTCCTGTTCATCAGCTTTCAAAAGAAATGTAAATTTTTTTTTTTTAAGTAAAAAGCATGATATGGTAGACCCGTCGGAGTCATTGGCCTGGTGTGCAGGATTCCCGGGTTCGATTCCCGGCCAGAGCACACAGGAGAAGCGCCCATCTACCTCTCCACCCCTCCCCCTCTCCCCCCTCCCGGTCCCTCTCCTCCCACCCACAGCCAAGGCTCCACCGGAGCAAATCCACCCTGGGCACTAAGGATGGCCCCATGGCCTCCGCCCTAGTTGCTAGAATGACTCCGGTTGTAACAGAGCAACATCCCAGATGGGCAGAGCATTCCCCCCGGTAGGCATGCCAGGTGGATCCCAGTCAGGCGCATGCAGGAGTCTGTCTGCTTGCCTCCCCATCCCCATCCTCAGAAATATACAAAAAATAAATAAATAAAAGAAAAAATACAAAAAAAAAAAGGGGGGGGGCATTCCCTTGTGCTAAAGCACCAGGAAGCATGGAGTGAGCTTGAGTATGTCCTATGAAACATGGAGCTCTATGTTTACATATAAGTCTTTGAAGAAGGAGGAACTGCTGAAATAGTTTGTCAGCATTTGTCCCTAAGACAGCAGTCTTTATAGTGGGAACACCATACGTAAATATTTGCTGTCTGTCTATAGATTAAGGGGGGAATATGGCCAATGCTGAAAAGCCATGATCTTTGTGCCCCTCCCCTCCCCCAACCCCCTCCCTCTCCTCCCCCCACCCTGTAACCCCAACACTGTTGTTCATGTCTCTGAGTCTCATCTTTATGTCCCACCTATGTGTGGAAACATATAGTTCTTAGTTTTTTCTGATTTACTTCTTTCACTCAGTATAATGTTATCAAGGCCCATCCATGTTGTTGTAAAAGATCCTATGTCATCATTTCTTATGGCTGAGTAGTATTCCATAGTATATATATACCAAAGCTTTTTAATCCACTCATCCTCTGATGGACACTTGGGCTGTTTCCAAATCTTTGCTATTGTGAACAATGCTGCCATAAACATGGGGGTGCCTTTCTTCTTTTCAAACAGTGCTATGGTGTTCTTGGGGTATATTCCTAACAGTGATATAGCTGGGTCAAAAGGCAGTTCGATTTTTAATTTCTTGAGGTATCTCCATACTGTTTTCCACAGTGGCTGTACCAGTCTGCATTCCCACCAGCAGTGTAGGAGGGTTCCCTTTTCTCCACATCCTCGCCAGCACTTATTCTGTGTTGTTTTATTGATGAGTGCCATTCTAACTGGTGTGAGGTGATATCTCATTGTGGTTTTAATTTGCATTTCTCTAATCATTAATGATGTTGAACATTTTTTCATATGCCTATTGGCCATCTGTGTGTCCTCTTTGGAGAAATGTCTATTCATTTCTTTTGAGTGGAAATTTAAACCTACTGATTTAACATGTAAGGTTATTGAGTTTTCTTATTGAGCAGAAGCAGGAGTGTTTTTAATTTACAGGGAGATCAGATTAAAAGCAGTAAAGAGAATGACTCTATAATATACTAAGAAGCAAAAACTAAGAAACAAGGGAGATCAGGAATAGTGACAGGTCACTTAGCATAATGAATAGCCTATAAGGACATTACAATATTAACATCCACTCTAACACTTACATAAAAGGACTGACTGGGCTATGTGCAATGATTGACATCATTATGATGACTCCAAACTCATCACATACTAGTAATAATAATAAAAGTGCAGTTGTATCTTTTATTAAGTTCTTATGATGTGTTGGCATTATGCTAAGTATTTTTGTTGAGTTTTTTATTCACTCTCATTATAGGTATTATTATCACCCTTCATTTTACAAATTAAAAGAAAAAAGCTCAGAGAAATTAAGAGACTCTTCATAGGTACTCAGTTGGTGAGTGACAGGGTTCTATTAAATCTAGAACTAGTGATCTTAACCATTTATAATATTCCCTTCTTGTGGTGTTTGATAAACTGCTTAAATTGGTATGGGATGATATCAATACATAATATTTATTATCTTTAAAGTGTATGATTAAAATGTATTTTATTAAAAATATTTATGTAGCATTGTTTACATTTTTTAAATGCTGGTGTGTTTAGCTAGTTGCAAAATTAATAACTAGGATATCTCGTATTTCTCTGTTGGTGGACAAATGGCACTACGAGCAGAGGACTAAGAAAGTTAGCTTTCTAACAGAAAATCTAATGGTTGCAAGCATCTTTGTGCTTCACATGCCTGTTGTAAAAATTAACATAGTAACCAAAATGTTATCTTTTATTTCATCACAGGAGGTTTTCCTTCCATCTGGAGTCAAAGGGGTGTGTATGAATTGGAATGAATGCATTCAGTGTACTTCTGAACTTGGTTTTGTTTCAGAGCCAGATAAGTGTGTGTAAACTTGTTTCTCTCTTGCCTCTTGGTTCTTCTGCAAAAGCAGAACCACCCCTGTGGGGGACATTGCCTATTCCCTGTCCATTCGAGCTTGTCCTTAGGGTGTCACCCTTTAAAGCCAGCTCTTGTCTCTCTTCTTATTCAAGTCAGATCCTCCCTCCCTTGTCTAATTCTTAACCAAGCATAGCAAGGCCAGCTGGTGAGAGTCTTATAAAAACAATGGCACCAGACTTTGCTTAATGGAATGCTGCTTGTGCCAGTCGAAGCTTCCTGGGTCGAAACAGTTGATTTTGAGTTGTGGCCCATCCTTCCACCCATATTGAAGTTCTGTGTTCAGTGGGAATTAAAAGCCTTGTGAACTGGAGTAAGAAGAGATAGAAGAAAGAGGTCATTGTGGGTCTAGAGGGAATCAATATTGTGTCTTTGAAAAAGCTTGTGTCTGTTCTCAGACTGACCATCTGGGGCTATGTGACTCAAAATCAGCTGCAAAAGAGGAAAACAGAATTAAGTTGGAACAGAGGGAGCTTTGAAATGGCAGGCTTGAAGGTGGCTTGTCCGGGAAGACTAAGGAGGAGCCAGAGACATTGTGGAGAGGGCAGGGTTCAAGAAAAGGAGAAACAAACTTAAATTTCTGTACTTACCTGTAGTTCATCTGTCCCTCCTATGCCCCTACCAAATGTTTTCCAGATGTGAATAAAGAAGTATTGCTACAATACTCACAATTTTCTCTTCGATTCTTGAGTATCTCTTTAGTATAACCTTTACAAAAATGTTTTTGTTTTCAATGAAATAGACATTTCCAATAGATAAGGACCTGAACACAGGTAGGAAGTGGTAAGGATTTCGAGATGGTGTTTCTGACTCAGAGCCCCTCCAGCAAAGAAAGTATTTCTTCTGCTCAGGGATTCACAGCTTCACTTTTCTTTGGGGCAGGATGGTAACTGGGTGAAGACAGAGCAGCAGAAGTGGCCAGGAGAAATTGAGAATGCAGGTGTGTGATGCAGAAGGATGCTACAACTGAGTATGCTCAGAGCAATAAAACCAGCTCCAGCTAATTTTCTGAAATTGAAGGGACTCATAGGAAGATAGATACACTTTCCCAGGAAGCCTATCAGCCTGGGTGTGATGCAATTCTTGGTCCTTGAATCTTGGATTAAGTTCAGTACTGCTGTCAGAAGTGAAATGGTTCCTGGCAAGTGTGATATTGAAGCAAGAGTGGTGAGAGCTTGGTGCTGGAAAAATTCTGGCTCTCAGATGTGTCCCTGGATGAATCTTTAATATTATATAATCCTCAGTCTTCACTAATCAATTAAATGACAAAACTGAATCTACTGAAAGGATCTTGTGTCATAACTATAGGAAGATAGAAAGTTGGTGATTACTTGTACGTGGTTAATATTTTGACTCAGAAAGGAGTTTCATGCATAAGGTCTGTCCACCAGGGTCTCTCCTATAACTCTTCTTCTCTATTATTTTCTGTGAGCCAGTGTTCCAACTGACTGTGAGAGTGCTCTCCACCTGCACTTCCCCACTCACCTCCAGAACTCCTGACCCAATTAATCTCATTGTCTACGCACTTCAAACCTGGTCTTCCTTCCACATTCCCCTCTACTGCAACACAGCATCAGCTCTTCCAGGTGAGCAGTTTCAGCATCACCCTCTACTCCATCCTCTCTCCCACTCTCCACTGTCCAGTACCACCTTCATGGTCTGTGTCACATCCTCCTGTCAGTCACTGCATCTGCTTGAATCCAAATTTGTCATCTTTCAGCAGAGCCAACACCATCCTTTTTTAATTTTTAGTTGAGTTGAAATTCACATAACAGAATATATTAGCCATCCTATTTATTTATTTTGTATTGTTGTCTGTGTTTTGTCATTTTTTTCCAGCTTTGTTGAGTTATAACAGACAAATAACATTATATAAATTTAAGGTGTGCAACATAATTAACTATTTTAAAGTGAACAGTTTGGTACAATCCAAATATTGTGCAACCACCACCCTTACCTAACTCCAATATCTTTTCATCACCCTAAATGGAAATCTGTTCCCTCTCACCCCTAACCCCTGGCAACAGTCTGATCTCTGGTATGAGGCTATTACAAATAAAGCTGCTATTAGATTTCTCTATTCTGGATATTTTGTATAAATGAAATTACACAATATGTAATCTTCTGTGTCTGGGTTCTTCCACTTAGCATGTTTTCTATGTTCCTCCACGTTGTGACCTCTTTTTTTTTTTTTTGGTAGCTGAATAATATTTCATTATATATTTAAACCATAATTTGTTTATCCATTTGTCTATTGGTGGACATTTGGATTGTTCCACCTTTTGGTTATCGTGAATAGTGCTGCTGTGAACATGAATGTACATGTATTTGATTTTTCTTTGGAGTGTATACCTAGGAATGGAATTGCTGAGACGAATGGTAATTCTGTTCAACTTTCTGGGGAACTGTCAAACTCCTTTCTCCAGCAGGTGAAACATTTTACATTCCTATTAGCAATTACAAGGGTTCCAGTTTTCCCCATATCTTCCCAAACACTTGCTATTTTCTGGGGTTTTTTTTATTATATCTATCTTAGTGTATGTAAAGTAGTATTCATTTGCATTTCCCTAATGGTTCATAATATTGAGCATTTTTTCAATGTGATTCTTGGCCATTTCTGTCATTTTTTTGGAAAAATGTCTATCCAAGTCCTTTGCCCGTTTTTTAATTGGACTATTGTTTTTCTGGATTTTTTTGTTGTTCTTACTGTGTAAAATAGTTCTTTATACTATATTCTGGATATTAGACTATTATCAGATATGTGATTTACAAATATTTTTCCATTCTGTATGTTGTCTCTTTATTTCCTTGATAATGTCCTTTGCTGCACAAAAGTTTTTTTACATCTTGAAAAAGTCCAATTTACCTATATATTTTTTTGTTGCTAATGTTTTTGATGTTATACCTAAGAATGTATTGCAAATGCAAGGTCATAAAGGTTTACTCCTATGTTTCTAAGGGTTTTATTGTTTTAGCTCTTGTATTTAAGTAATTGACTAATTTCGAGTTCATTTTTCAATGGTTTAAAAATCATTCTTAAAGTATAATTTACACGTGAAAACATGCATTAATTTTTAGTCTACAAGTTGATGATTTTTGACAAATGTATACAGTTATGTAACTATCACCAAAGCCATGATCTGAACATTTCCATTACCCCTTGTTTCCTTTTATAGTCAAAAACCTCTCTGACTCTGGCCCTTGGCAAGAGTTGATTTGTTTTATGTCAATATAGTTTGGACTTTTCTAAAATTTCACATAAATACAATCATGATATATAGAATATAGTATTTGTGTCTGGCTATTTCATTTATAATAATACTTTTTGAGATTCAACCCAAATAGTTATGTACTATATATCAGCAATTCATTCTTTTTTATTTCTGAATAGTATTCTTATTATATGCTGGTACTACAATTTGTGTGTCCAATCACTATTTGATTGACTTAAAAAAATTTTTTTTAATTAATATTAATGGGGTGACATTGATAAATCAGGGTAGATATGTTCAGAGAAAACATCTCTAGGTTATTTTGACATTTGATTATGCTGCATTCCCATCATCCAAAGTCCAATTGTCTTCTGTCACCTTCTGTTTTTTGTGCCCCTCCCATCCCCCAACCCTCTTCCTCTCCTCCCCCCCCACCCTGTAACCCCCACACTCTTGTCCATGTCTCTGAGTCTTATTTTTATGTCCCGCCTATGTATGGAACCATATAGTTCTTAATTTTTTCTGATTTACTTATTTTGCTCAGTATAATGTTATCAAGGTCCATCCATGTTGTTGTAAATGATCCGATGTCATCATTTCTTATGGCTGAGCAGTATTCCATAGTATATATGTACCAAAGCTTTTTAATACACTCGTCCACTGACGGACACTTGGGCTGTTTCTAGATCTTCACTACTGTGAACAATGCTGCCATAAACATGGGGGTGCATTTCTTCTTTTCAAACAGTGCTATGGTGTTCTTGGGGTATATTCCTAAAAGTGGTATAGCTGGGTCAAAAGGCAGTTCGATTTTTAATTTTTTGGAGAATCTCCATACTGTTTTCCACAGTGGCTGCACCAGTCTGCATTCCCACTAGCAGTGCAGGAGGGTTCCCTTTTCTCCACATCCTCGCCAGCACTTATTCTGTGTTGTTTTGTTGATGAGCGCCATTCTGACTGGTGTGATTGATTGACTTTTGTCCAGCATTTGGCTATTATGAATGAATCTGCTTGTCATATTTCATAACAAGTATTTTTTTGGACAAATGTTTTTTATTTCTCTTGGTTAATTCTCAGGAGTGGGAGTGCTGAGTCATGTGGTAAGTATATGTTTAACTTTATTTTAAAAATTGCCAGCAGATAGTATATGATTTTCGGCTCCCATCAGCAATGTATAAGAATTTTAGATGCTCTACATGCTCAACAACATTTATTATTGTCAATCTTTCTTCATTTTAGCTGTTCTTGTAATGTGTATTACTGTCTCATATGGAGGTATTTTTAACTAGACTTATTTTTTAGAGAAGTTTTAGGTTTACAGGAAAAATGAACAGTAAGCAAAGAGAGTTCCCATATGTTCTCCCCAGCCATTAAATTTTGCACATGGTATGAGGTAGGGGTCTAACCTAATTATTTTTCATGTGGACATACAGTAGTCCCAGGACCATTTATTGAAAAACAAATCCCACTTAATGGTCTTGGAACCCTTGTTAAAAACCAGTTGGCCATAGATACATAGTTTTATTGTAGACCTTTCAGTTTTAGTCCACTGATGTATATATATGTCTATCCTAATGACAGGATGATGCTATTTTGATCACTGTAGCTTTGTAGTAAGTTTTGAAATCAGAAATTGTAAGTCTCCAACTTTGTTCTTTTTCAATATTGTTTTAGCTATTCAGGGCCCCTTATAATTTCATATGAATTTAATGATAAATTTTTCCATTCCTGCACAAAAGGCTACTGGAATTTTCATAAGAATTGCATTGAATTTATAATCATTTTGGATAGTATTTTCATCATAACATTATTGAGTCTTCCAATTACTGAATATGTGATATCTTTCCATTTATGTAGTTCTTTTAAAATTATTTTCAGGAGTGTTTTTTATTTGCAGTGTACAAGTCTTTCATCTGTTTGTTAGATTTATGTCTAGGTATTATATTCTTTTGGATGCAGTTGTAAATGGAGTTGTTTCCTTAATTTTCTTTTCAGGTTGTTCATTGCTGGCATACAAAAATACAATTTATTTTTGTGTGTTGATCTTGCATACTTCAACCTTGCTGAAATGCCCACTAAGTACCAGGAAGAGTCTATTTATGTCTTTTCAATTAATTCTCTCTTTTCACCTGACTCTGCCCACTTCCTAGCATCATCTCCCATGACTCCCTTCACTGAAATTGATGCCCCATCATTCCGGTCTGAGTATTCTTCAAACCTACCATACTGCTTCTTAATGTCACCTCTGTGCTGGTATTTTCTTAATTTGAAATGCCTTCCTCTTTTACTTCTCCAGTTGTGTGACCAACAACATCAGTGTTACTTAGAGCTTGTTAGAAAATGCAGAATCATTTTCTCTAGGTACTAAGTCAGGTATTTCAATTCCAGCAATCTGGATGCAGACTAAATTTGAGAAGGATGGCTCTATTTTCTCCTTTTCTGCTAGATAACTTTTCTTATCTTTCAAAGTCCGGCTGATCCTATCAGCTCCTCTGGGAAGACTTTACCTACCTCCCCTCCAATGATACTCTTTTCCATACTTCTACTGTGTCTGTTTTCTCTAGGCGGTGAGTTTCTTGAGTCAATAAATTGAACCAACCTCATTTCTACATTCTTTGCAGGCAGTCGACCTACAATAAATATTGATTGAATTAGGTGAGTAGCCATCCACAAAAGGGAGACTTTATTGTCACAATACTGCAAATGCAGAAACTGGAGCTCAAGGAGATTAAAATTGTGCTGTACATGACATAATTGAAATTTGAGCCCAGGCTTCCTCATTTCAACACCCACATACTCACCTATATGCCACACAGCCATTCTAAGAATTTCAGACAGTGAAAAAAAAATACCTTAAAATACTGAAATCATCTCCATGTAGGCAGCTGCCTATTTTCAAGTCTGCTAGCAACTAAAAATAAGGAAAATAAGACCATTCAAATATTAGTGCTAGAGAATGATGGCATGGCTTGGGAAAGCAAAGAAATATTTTGTGATTTTTCAGGAACATTTGCAAAAATCAGTCCTAAATTGTGTTCCCCATGTGTATGTCTATGTGCGTGCAGTGCCTGCTTAAAAAAGGGGTCTTCAAAATTGTCTAACTGAATGAGTGAAGGCCTTTCTTTGCACCTGTAGGTGTGTCCAACTACATGTGTTTATATACATATTGCACACCTTTGGACATCTATGTGTATGTGAGTCTGTGTTCCAGGCCCTTGCTCTTCAAAGTCTGGTCTGAGGATCAGGAGCATTAGCACATCAGGGAACTGGTGGGAATGCGGCAATTCAAGCGCTACTTCAGCACACTGAACCAGAAGCTACATTTTTACCCAGTCTCCAGATGATTCATATGCACATGAAAGTTTGAGAGGGACTCTTATTATGTCAGGTCTAAACTCGAGATGGTGCAAAGCTTCCAGAAAGAGAGGTGTCTCAATTGTGCGCAGTCCACTGGGATCATTATTTCGCACCTTTGCTCTTCATGTACCTGTAGACAAAGTTCTAATTTATTATTTAGAAAAAGATCTCTCTTTTTAAAAAATATTTCTTTTTAAAAAATATCTCTCACCACAAGTGCGCAGAGCACATTTGAACCTTCGTTGATACTGTGTCATCTGATTGGGCCTTAACATCTTCCTCTGCCAGGATGTGGTCATTTTGCCTCAATGTGCAGATAAACTTGCCTCTTTCATTCAATAGAGAGACTCACCTGCCCCGTTCTTTCTCTCTCTCCTCTCTTCTGGCTTCCCTTTACCCTCCATCTCAGGCCACTCATTTACCAAAAAGATAACTTTTCACTTACCTCCCAATTCCGGCAATTCATAAAATTACTCATTTCTCCTCTGCCTCAAACCCAAGAATGAGATGTGATTTTCTGTCTGTTTAGAGGGAGTTGGGGAACAATTGATATTTCTAAAATTGTTAAACACTTTGAAGAAAAAAAAATACCCTTTTACTTCCTTGAATTTGTCCTGGGAATCATAACATCGGTTGGTTGTATTGACACTGTCCCCTTTCCTCATCTATTGTCACCTACTGTTTCCTGCCCTAAACTTTTGTTTTTTAAGACTATAGAAATTATATTCGGACATATTTGCTTTCTCTACTAAACTGACACATTCTTCAACTTAAAAATGGCATTTGGAGCAAGCTAAAGATAACAACCAGTGCTTATTTCTGAACAAAAGTGCATGAAACTTATCATTTCTTTCTAAAACTCTCTTTTTAAGGAACCCATAAAAGTGGTTTTTACATCTTTTTGCTAAAAATGTCATCAACAATTACATGATGCAGGTGGTCATATATCAATATTATGTAAGGCATTACATGTACTTATAAAGTTGGAAAACCAGCTTAGTGAATGACTATTCTATAAACAGAAGCATGTATTTGATGTAAATGGAATTTCATTTGAGAAATACAAAAATACATAAATGTTTACCCTCTTATTCTCTGCAGTTAAATTAAATGAGCATCCATCTCTCTATCCTGGCAGAAAATTTGTCATTAACAAGACTCTTTCAGGGGTTGTGCAAAGACCATCAGGTCTTACACAATAGATCACAATGAAGAAGAGCCTCTGGCCAGCACTATCTGTCCACCCTGTCTATCTTGACGTCTTGACATACCCATTATCCCAGGCACAGGATCCTTTCTGGTCCAATTAGAACATACAACTATTTGGTGGTGTTGAGAGCACTGATTCTAGAGCCCATCTGTTCTAGATCACTTCTTTGTTCTCTGACCTCCAGCTTCTTTTTATTTTAGGTGAAATCTCTCCATTTTCTCTCTAAATACCCTCAAATGTTCTCCTCAACTAAATCTCCTCATTGGGTTTAGGGTTATACAAAAGAAAGGAGGTAAAACTGTCTTCAAATACTTACTGCTTTTTTGCCCTGCAAAAAATTCCCAAAACAAAAAATATCAAGGGTTTGGCTACTTGCCTAAAACAAAGAGAATAGCAAGGATTCAGTAATTCAAGTCAAAATTAGTATCTCAGAATAGTATCCACACTACTCTAAGTTTTAAGTTCTGTGAGCCACTCTAGCAAATTAATCCAACTCAAGGAGGGTGTGATGGGAACCTCTGATTTATAAACAATTGGTCAGAAGCACAGGTAATGCTGTTGTCAACTGAAACGGGGGGTGGGGGCAGGACTTGTAGATGACTTCTTAACCTGAGGGATCTGATTCTATCTCAGAGTAGATAGTATTATTGATATAATTGAGTTAATTGTAGAACACCCAGCTAATGTTACAGCATTACTTGTTGGAGGTGTGTAGAGCATCCTCCCTCCCCCCAAATGAATCAAAATTGAGTGCAGAAACAAAATATTCCCACTCCTGTCAGCTGTGCATGACGATTCCTTTCCCCACATCCTCACCAATACTTGGTATGCAGTTCTCTAATGCTTTTCCAACTAATGAGGAAAATGCATTTCTAAGATTGCTAATGGGTTAGAAAATTTCTTCATATACTAGTCACTTAAGTTTTCCATTTTTGAATTGCTTTTCCATTTTCCTATGGAGTGTCTTGTATTTCTATTTCTGTCTGTAGGTACTCCTTGTACAGTCTAGAAGACTCATTTATTTTGTTTTGAAAATAGCTTCTCCAATTCATCTCCATTTGCTTAATTCACAGTGTTATATCTTCTACTAAACCAAGATAGATGGATGCTCATTTAATTTAATTGCAGAGAATAAGAGGGTGGACATTTATGTATTATTGTATTTGTCAAATAAAATTCCATTTACATTAGATACATGCTTCTATTTATAGAATAGTTATTTACTAAACTGTTTTCCCAACTTTATAAATACATGCAATGCCTTGTATAATATATGACCACCTCTTTGTTTAGTAGACCACTTATAGCATAAAGGGTAAGATTAAAATCATAGTGCCAAGGAACACTTCTGGAGATTAAAAAGCTCTATAATTGTTTGTCATTAGGCATTTCATTCCAATAATTATCTTATTCTACATTATTTTCAAGATTTTGGATGCTCCTTTAAATTTATGTATTTGAGACCTGCCTGGTCTAGTAACAAGGCCTAGACTAAAGGTGTGTGGCTAGGCAACTTAGCTAGCTGCCATCATCCACTATTAATGTACTGCAGATAAGTAACTCCATGTTTTTATTCCCCAGTTTGCTCATTTTATTAAATGAAGTTTTTAACCTGTTATTTTACAAATGATTATTGGGGGGGACAAAATGTAAATAAATCATGTAAATATGTTTTGTATAGCAGATGCACTATATATGTATAAAGAGCCATGCTTATTCTTAATCGTAATGATGATAAAGAGGAATTGCTCAAGAAGGCTGGCATTGCCAACAGTATCACAGGTCTACCTTTCCATACATTCCCTCCAGCTTTTTCCTTTGGTTTGAAGGCAATCAAAGCACCTATATGTCTGTAATCAATAGGACATAAACGACTTTACACTTTAGGCTGTATATACAAATACAACTACATGCTTTCTCAGAGCACTGTCACACAGCTTCACACATCTTTGTTTGGAGTAAAAAATAAATTACATATTTTCACATTAAAAAAAAGAAAACAAATCTTTATCAAATCTTAAAAAATGTTTCTGCTAAAATCCATAATTATTATATCTTCTCTGATTTGTTTAACTATTTATACCAAGTACTATATCAAAGATCTAGAAGCATGTGGCATAAGGCTTAAGAGCTCAGAATCTGCAGAATGCACAAGTTTGAATTTTGTCTGGCAGTTATTTGCTGTATCGTTTTAGAGAAGCTACTTGACCTCTCTGTTTCTCAGTTTCTTCATCTATAAAGGGGTGGTAATAATGGTACCTCAGAAGGTTGGAGTGAGGATTATATTAGTTAAGACAGTTAAGTACTCAATGAAAGTTTGTTATTATTATTATTATTATTATTATTTGGATTTGACGAAATTAAAGCTAGTTCTCTTGGGATTCCATTGACATAAAATTGCTGTCAGATTTGATGGTTATTCTTGTTTTAAAAGTTAGGGAGAAATGAAAATCCTGATGATAGAAAAAGGCAGTGTTTCTAAGCAAATACTTTGTGTATAACTTTGTTTTCACCATCTCATTATTGAGCCCTGTCTTCAAGGATTTTGGAGTCCGAGAAAGTGAGGAAATGCTGGTGAGATGCCTATTCTCTCCCACTATGTTTTATCACTATTGCAGAAAAGAGGCTGTACCAAAACACAGCTCGGAATCTGGAGAGTCGGTGGAACTGAGAAGCAGGTCAAATTCTGATTTGCAGTTGGGAATGAGACCTAGTGGTAGACTGGAACTCAGGGCAGGGATCAACAAAGGATGGGTTCTGCTGGAGAGAGGGCAGAGGCCAGTGAGGGGTTGAGGGTCAAGAAGTCTGGGGACTAGTGGAAAGAGGACTTTCCACTAGTAATTGAAATATATATATATATATATGCACACACTGGTAATTGAAATTAGGAGAAGTACTGCCACTTAAAACCATAAGATTCAGATCCCTCCAGAAATGGTAATGTGAGAGATAGAAGACTTTCATTGGCAATTAAAACAAAAGTTACTCCTCAAAAACATATGGTCAGGGAAAAGCAGAAGGTTAAGAGACCAGTAATCAAGATTAGCCAAGGTCAAGAAACCAATATTATAGATTAGTCCAGGCCAGGTGTGCAGTAAATTCTCAATGACTTGTGTGGGCAAAATACCTAGTGTATAGAATCTGAGTAACAGTCTAGAACATCAACAGAAAGGACATGATGACAATGGCCAATGTATCTTATGCTTCTGACCCTAGGTTAAGCACTGAATGCAAGATTTTTTAAAAAATAATTTTATTTTTTTAATGGGGCGACATCAATAAATCAGGATACATATATTCAAAGATAACAACTCCAGGTTATCTCGTCGTTCAATTATGTTGCATACCCATCACCCAAAGTCAGATTGTCCTCTGTCACCTTCTATCTAGTTTTCTTTGTGCCCCTCCCCCTCCCCCTTTCCCTCTCCCTTTCCCCCCTCCCCCCTGTAACCACCACACTCTTATCAATGTTTCTTAGTTTCACTTTTATGTCCCACCTACGTATGGAATAATGCAGTTCCTGGTTTTTTCTGATTTACTTATTTAACTTCGTATAATGTTATCAAGATCCCACCATTTTGCTGTAAATGATCCAATGTCATCATTTCTTATGGCTGAGTAGTATTCCATAGTGTATATGTGCCACATCTTCTTTATCCAGTCATCTATTGACGGGCTTTTGGTTGTTTCCATGTCCTGGCCACTGTGAACAATGCTGCAATGAACATGGGGCTGCATGTGTCTTTACGTATCAATGTTTCTGAGTTTTGAGGGTATATACACAGTAGAGGGATTGCTGGGTCATAAGGTAGTTCTATTTTCAGTTTTTTGAGGAACCACCATACTTTCTTCCATAATGGTTGTACTACTTTACATTCCCACCAACAGTGGATGAGGGTTCCTTTTTCTCCACAGCCTCTCCAACATTTGCTATTTCCTGTCTTGTTAATAATAGCTAATCTAACAGGTGTAAGGTGGTATCTCATTGCAGTTTTGATTTGCATTTCTCTAATAACTAAAGAAGATGAGCATCTTTTCATATATCTGTTGGCCATTTGTATTTCTTCCTGGGAGAAATGTCTGTTCATGTCCTCTTCCCATTTTTTTATTGGATTGTTTGTTTGTTTGTTGTTGAGTTTTATGAGTTCTTTGTATATTTTGGATATTAGGCCCATATCTGAGCTGTTGTTTGAAAATATCATTTCCCATTTAGTTGGCTGTCTGTTTATTTTGTTATCAGTTTCCCTTGCTGAGCTAAAACTTCTTAGTCTGATGTCCCATTCATTAATTTTTGCCTTCACTTCTCTTGCCTGTGGAGTCAAATTCATAAAATGCTCTTTAAAACCCAGGTCCATGAGTTTAGTACCTATGTCTTCTTCTATGTACTTAATTGTTTCAGGTCTTATGTTTAGATCTTTGATCCATTTTGAGTTAATTTTAGCACAGGGGGACAGACTGTAGGCAAGTTTCATTCTTTTGCATGTGGCTTTCCAGTTTTCCCAGCACCATTTGTTGAAGAGGCTTTCTTTTCTCCATTGTGTGTTGTTGGGCCCTTTATCAAAAATTATTTGACTATATATATGTGGTTTTATTTCTGGACTTTCTATTCTGTTCCATTGGTCTGAGTGTCTATTTTTCTGCCAATACCATGCTGTTTTGATTGTCGTGGCTCTATAATATAGTTTGAAGTCAGGTATTGTAATGCCTCCAGCTTCATTCTTTTTCTTTAGAATTGCTTTGGCTATTCGGGGTTTTTTATAGTTCCATATAAATCTGATGATTTTTTACTCTATTTCTTTAAAGAATGTCATTGGAATTTTGATGGGAATTGCATTAAATTTGTATATTGCTTTGGGTAATATGGCCATCTTGATTATATTTATTCTTCCTAACCAAGAACAAGGTATATTCTTCCACCTCATTATATCTTTTTCGATTTCCCTTAACAATGGTTTATAGTTTTCATTGAATGCAAAATTTTAAGAGCAAGTGAGCAAAGGTAAATATTTGTGAGACATTTCACCTCACTCTAGCTCTGTGTGGGTAAAAATGCAGATGAAACCAACAGGGATAATCAATGTTAAGAGCCAGATTGAATTATATTAGATGTTACTTGGCTTCTTTTAAGGATCTCTAGATCCAAAAATAAAATAAAAAGAAATACTTAGTATTACAATACATATACTAGGAAGAAGGTTATAATATACATTGACTATGTAACTAAGTTAAACAAATACAGCTGATTATGTTTTATCATGTTTTATTATGTTTTAAAGAAAATTTACAGAAACGTGAATATCTTTTGGGCTTCCAGGTCTTTCTCAATAGTTCACTTACTGGGATGGCTTGGACTGTGCCCAACTCCCCCACTCTCTCTTTTTTTTTAAGTGAAATGAGGGGAGATAGACGGACTCCTGCATGCGCCCCAATGGGGATCCACCTGGCAACTCCCTGTCTGGGGCCAATGCTCAAGTCAACTGAGCTATCCTCAACTCCTAAGGCTTACACTCAGACCAATCAAGCCACTGGCTACAGGATGCAGGATAGGAAGAAAGAGAGAAGGGGGAGAGGGAGGGAAAGACAGTCACTTATATTTTCCTTGACCGGGGATCGAACCTGGGACATTCATACGCTGGTCTGACATTCTATCCACTGAGCCAACTGCCAGGGCCTCACTCTTTTTTGATCCATTGTCTTCTCCTGCTCTGTCTCTGTAATTCTCTTTTACCATTCTGGATAATGTTGTCCTTTGACGTTTTAGTGTCCTTGTTACTATTTATGTGGCCAAAGCCTATATTACCCATTGCAATAAGCCACCTGTCTAGACCTTGTTATGATTTCAACTGGGCTTTGCTGATTTTTATTATACTCTTTTATATGTTCATTAAATTTATTTTATGTTTTTATTTTCACAAGCATTTGTTATTGTTGTGTCTTTCAGACTGGAGCACGGGATCCAAGCACCTTTTATCCAGAGTTGTGTCAGAATCAACAAAGAGCAGATTATTGGAAGCGAACAGCATGTATTGAAGGAGTATAGCATTAAAGCCAGGATAAGCCATCAAAAACCAGGTCTCCAATCCAAGTGAGCCAAGGAAAGGGCTGGAACCAGTCTTAGAAATAGAGCAATCGCATAAAATTATGCAATGATCATGAACTCAGCTGAGACACTGAGTGCAGAAAAAAATAAATAGATAAAGCAATCACAGGAACTGATATGAGGCTTGATAATGAAAATAACAAAAAAGGGTTCACTTTTTTGGTTGCTGTTAGGACCAGGTACTTTCTATCCTTGTACCAAATCCTATGAGGCAGATATTTTAATCTTCATTTTACAGCAGTTATTGGAGATCTGAAGAGGTTCAGCATCTAACTAAGATGTGATAGAGCTATTGATTCAGATTCTGGTCCTTCTGATTTCAAAGTTCATCATCTTCCTCCAATTCCCTGGACCAACAAGCGGTACAGAGAAGTCGTACATGGAAGAATTCATTTAACGATGTTCAGGCACACTGGGAGGACTTTTTGAGATTGCCAGGATTCCTTCATGGAAATGATAAGTATATTTTAAGAGGGAAAATCAGAATGTGTAGTTAAGATGTCCAGGGAGTGTTGAGAGGAAAGAAGTGTCCATATGGAAGCAGGCCAGAAGCTAAGAAGTTAGAAAGCCCAAAGAGCTAAGCTAGGCTGTTAAAACTAGAGGATAGAGAGCAAAGACCTTTAAATCTGACCATTTATGTCCATTGGCCTAAACAAATCATGGTAATCCTGCTTCCTATTGCCTGAAATAGGTAATTTCATGATCTTTCCTTTGGGATGAATATGTGACCTAGTTTTAGCCAATGAAAGTTTAAGGGCAATCTATATGCTGGAGTGGGGGTTTCAGGGAAAGATTCCCCTGCCTGACAAAAAGAAAGAATATTTTGAGGAAACCTCCCCACTCCTACTTTTCTGCTTGCGACATGTATAATTATGTGGCAGTCAAATTATGACCATAGGGAACCATGGGAAAGTAACAGCATCCTATGAAATAATAATGTCTGAACTTTCTATAGCCTTTGTATATTGTTGATTGTTTGGAAAGTACTTTTATATACTTAATCTCATTTAATGTTTAAATAATTCTGTGATCTGGTTATTATATGTGATCTGGGGAAATCTAAAATCTGTAGATTCAACCAAAGTGACAGCGTATAATGAAAATAAAGTTACTCAATGTTTCCAGGTGGTTTCCTAACTAATCTTTTATGGTGTTCTGAAATAGTTTCCAATGTTGCCTAAAATGAGCTCCTGAAAGAAGCTTTGGACTTTAGACCCCCAGGATGTTTCAAAGAAAATCAGTTAATGGTCTAACGCACAGGTTTGTGTTTTGCTCAGAACAGAATATTGGAATGGTTAAAGGCAAAAAGCAGTCAGGCAAAACTATAAAGACTGCACAAGTACTTGTTGAAACAATTTAGGGGCCAATTACTGAGGAAATGCCAAAGGCTTAACACTGCTCCAGAAACTACAGGTTGGAGCGAAGACCTTGAGAATCATTTATCATAGAGATTTTATTATCATTCATTGGGAAAAATTTCAACATAGGGTTTCAAGGCAAATTAATAGTGACTTTAAATCATGGGTGCCCCTACTTCTATTGTCTGAGCACAAAAAAATTTATTAAGTCTTTTTATTTTTTTATTTTATTTTATTTTATTTGTATTTTTCTGAAGCTGGAAACGGGGAGAGACAGTCAGACAGACTCCCGCATGCGCCTGACTAGGATCCACCTGGCACGCCCACCAGGGGCGACACTCTGCCCACCAGGGGGCGATGCTCTGCCCCTCCGGGGCGTCGCTCTGCCACGACCAGAGCCACTCTAGAGCCTGGGGCAGAGGCCAAGGAGCCATCCCCAGCGCCCGGGCCATCTTTGCTCCAATGGAGCCTTGGCTGCGGGAGGGGAAGAGAGAGACAGAGAGGAAGGAGGAGGGGGTGGAGAAGTAAATGGGCACTTCTCCTATGTGCCCTGGCCGGGAATCGAACCCAGGTCCCCTGCACACCAGACCAACGCTCTACCGCTGAGCCAACCGGCCAGGGCCTCTGTTAAGTCTTTTTAAAAAAGAGTTGACAAAAGTACTAATTATTGTACATAGTCAAACGCTGTAAAGTGACATCAACTTAAAGCAGTAGCACTTGTGAACCAAGGGGAATGCAGGGGAGTTATGTTTGATCAGTGCCTATCTTGTACCAGAACTGAATGTTACATGACCTAATTTGACACTCTCAGCATCCTTGTGAAATAAGAGTATCAGTATTATATAAAAGTGAGTATGTCACAACTTTAATGAAACTAGTTTTTGGTGTACAATAGACCAAAATATTATCCTAAATCATTAGACTCTCCATATATGTGGAAAAAACATGCAAAGCATTCAGTTAATTCCATTTTTAAAATTGAGCCAAATGATCTTGCTGAAATAAAAAAAAACAAAATACCTTATTTGCTGAATAACTAAATTAAAAACAAAACTTTTAGTTAATTATTTTGAGATTGTACCTTTGAAAGGATCTCAAACAAGCTGCTTAAATATATTTGATTTGGGGGCATCTGATATAATTATCCTCTAACTTCATATTTGATGAGAGCTGTTTATATGAGTTGCCTGATTAACTTATCCCAAAATCTCATGAGTTATGAATTATTTATATTTTACAAATGAGAAAAAGAGATTCGGAAATGTTAGCATAATGCCAAGGCTTCAGAGCAAGAAAAGTGCAAAGGCAGGGGCAGAGTCTAAGTGGGTCTTGCTCCAAAGCCCGTGTCTACCCTCTGCTTCCTGCTGTAATCACTGCATGATTTTATTCTAACCAAAGAGAGAAAGAAATTCCTTTGAATTCTAAACTGCTTCACTCAACGTAGAGGCTGTTAAGACAATTTTTCTTAACTGAGAAGTTTCCACATTTCCTGCTTTTCTCTTTTAGGAAATTGCAAAAAAAGCAAAGAGAAAAGCTGTGCTGTTCTTTCCAAGGGCTGCCGCCTGATCGTGCCGTGCTGCGGCCACCACGTGGGCACACTGGGAGCATCATTTTGTTTTTCCAAGTCCAGCTCTAAAGTCCATTTCTAGCTCTGTAATGACTAGACTGATGTCAACAGATAAGCCCAATGCCTACCACTCTCCTCCCAGCCCCTCCCCCCAAAGTCAAAGCTCAGCATTATTGTTGGACTAGGCAGATGTAAGCAGGCACAGTAGAAGTCAAGTTGGACATTATGATAAAAAATAAAGTAATCTGATCAGCATTAGATTAAGGTGATTTTGAATCCTACCCTGCCTCTTAAGGACTAATGCATTGGCAAGTTACTTAATTTCTCTGAGCCTCAATTCTATTATTTAGAACTGTTTCTCAAACGTATTTTTTTCATTTCCAATTCACTTGAGAAAAAAGATACTTTTGGATGATGCATTATAATGAATTAGCAGGAAAATGAAGTAGAAAACATAAATTTATAAAATGTAAACTCAGTTTTTAGAGAGTTAGATTCAATAGGCAAAATAATCACTCCAATTATGAAAAGTTTCTAAACGCCTACTCTCAACTTCTCATGCTGCTGTGGACTGGAGAGTTCACAGCCTGGCGCCAGTCCAAACACTGCATTTTGAATAGCACTGATCTTCTAAAGTAAGGAGAAAATATCTTTGCTCATTGAAGTGTTGTTGCTAGAATTCAATGCATAATGTATGGGAAATGCTTAGAAAAGTGCCTCACACATGCAAAACATGGAAATTCTACTCTCTTCGGTAAAACTAACCCCAGAACCTCTGGGACACAGCACCAGGTAGAGCCCCTCCAGGAGAAAGTGAATCAGGCAAAGCTCCTGACTAAGGGCACTTGACCTGTGGCCCAACTTTATCTTCCAGTCAGAATTTGCTCTTTTTCTGTCTCTCATTCCCACTCTAACTCTCTCCGTCTATTCCCTTCTGGATGCCTCCAGAATACTGGCTTCATGGTGGGATGAAATTCCTCCCAATGCAGCATCAGAAACAGAGGATAAGCTATGTTAACAACCCAGTACACAAAGTGTAAAATTCAGGTCCCAATCTAACTTGCCTCCTCTTTAGCTCCAAAGCTTTTTTGCATAGAGATTCTTGAGTCACATTGGTGACCACCCAGCTCTATTCTTTAACTGTTATTTGTCTTCAGCAAGTCACTTTATAGCTCTGGGCTTCAGTTTCCTCATGTATAAAATGGGGAAAAATAATACCTTGTGGAGTTAAGAAGATCAAATAAGCTAATATATATAAAGAGCTGAGTATAGCACCTGGGACATAATAAGCAACCTTCTCACTAAGTGTCAGCTGTCATCATCACCATCATCGTCATTGTCACGTGGAAACTCTTGGGCCTTCACTGCTCACCTCCTGGTCAGCCTTCACATGGCAGAAGTCTTTCTATTGGACCCCAGAAAAACACCCTCCTAGACCAAAGCTCCTGCCTAGGAGAGATCCTAACACATCACCTTCCTGACTTATCTCATTCTTAAATGTACTTTCTACTTGGAGAGACACTTCTGTTCCCTGAGTAATTGGTGCAGAAATGATCTCACCTTTCAAATGAGAATCCTTCCTCTACCCATTGGATGTGGCTTACCCATGTAGGGCTGCAGTCTATCTTAACACAAATCCCTACTGTTGCTTTCGTATAATGTGCAACACAACTTACATTATGTTTTCATGTCCAGAAACCATTTCCTCACTGTAGGTTTTGTATCAATTATCTCATGTGGCAAAAATACTGCATAACAAACCACCACAAACCACACAACAATAAACATTCATTACTCATGCATCTGTGAGGTGTGCTCCAAAGCTTTGATGATCTTGGCTTAGCTAAACAATTCTTCTGGTCTTGCTTAGACTTGCTTATTATGTGTGGGTAGTTAACAGATCTAGAATGGTCTCAGCTGGATGACTAGAGTGACTTAGCTCTGTTCTGTGTGTCCCTTACCCTACAGCAGGCTGACACAGTGGTCTCCAACCTTTTTGGGGCCACGGACCAGTTTAATGTCAAAATATTTTCATGAACCGGCCTTTAGGGTGGGACGGATAAATGTATCACGTGACCGAGACAAGCATCAAGATTGAGTCTTAGACGGATGTAACAGAGGAAATCTGGTCATTTTTTAAAAATAAAATGTTGTTCAGACTTAAATATAAATAAAACAGAAATAATGTAAGTTATTTATTCTTTCTCTGCGGACCGGTACCAAATGGCCCACGGAGCGGTACCAGTCCACGGCCCAGGGGTTGGGACCACTGGGCTAACAGACATTCTTGTGGCTGTGGTAGAGTGCAGGAACAAGTGGAAACCCAAGCACTTTTCAGGTCTCTGCTGGCATTACATTCGTTAACATCCCATTGGCCTAAGTAGGTCACAAGGCTGAGCCCAGAGTAGGAGTGGGATAACACTGTAAAGTAACGTGGAAACCAGCATGGGCAGTGTGCTCATTCAATGTTAGTTCTGCCTTCCATTTCCTTATATTCCTATTCAATAAGTCAAGGCCTTATGTCAAGATGAGATTTTATTGAATATATATTCTAGGATTTGGTTGGTTGGTTTGCTTTAATGGAATCTGTAGGACACTTTTCTTTCTTTTCCCTGTTAGGCAGACAAGTAGCAAAAGAAAACAGATTTATTTTTAATAATGAATGTCTGAACATTTCATGTCATAATCTCTCAGATAACTTATAACTCCTATTGGGACCACTTTTTATCCTGTAGAATTAAGCTAGTCTCACAAGTGAATTTAGCACTCAAGGAATAATATTCAAACAGCTACTTATTATAGTTGAATGCTTTTCTCATAAAACTTGCAAAATATAAAATAAGCTTTCCTACTGGAGGTAGACTCTAGGGAGAGTCCTATGTTTAGAATTTGATATTTTTCTCTCAAATAAAAATTAATGTTACTGTATTTTTGCTTCCTGAAGATGTGTCTTAACTAAGCGGGAAATTATTATTCTGTTTCTTGAGAGACAAAAGCATTTTCATTTGCATGAAACTTCCCAGGTGACTCTTGGCCAAAGGAAAAGAAGAAATCCTTCTGTGTCAGTTAACTCTCCAGACAGTGGCTTTGTGGGAGGGTCCCTGGAGAGCACCAGTGATTTTAGAAAGGGTCCCTTTTCACTTGAAGGGTGAAATCAGAAGCTCCTCAGTCCCCTGGCAATAAAGGAGCTACTTGGGCATATGTGTGACTGTGCACGGAGGGGAGGTGTGGCAGTGGGAGAGGACAGGTCCTTGCCGAGAAGACTCTAGCTTACGGTTGCTCTTGGCCCTTGATTTTTGTGTAATGTCAACAAAAGAGTATGACTGAAATTATGGTGATGCATTATGTTACTGACCTCACAACCTTGCATAAAACTTGGACTCTCAAGTCAGACAGTCTTGGGTTGGTATTTTAGCCAGCAATTTATAAGCTCTGTCTGTATCCTTGGATATTTGAAATTATTTCTATAAACTTGACGCAACACATTAGTAAAATGAGAATATATTTCTTATACTTACAATGATAGATGACATTTAGAAAATCACCAAATAATCAATTTCCTACCATCTCCTGCATCTCCTCTCCTGCTGTCTGTCTTCCAACTTTCTCCCCTACCTTCTTCTTGGTCCATTTTTCTCATCTTAGCCTCAAGCCTCACAGGTGTTGTAAGAGAGAAACAGACTGAAACTAGCTAAATCTGGAATTTAAAGCTGAATGCCTCTACAAACATCACTGAAGAAAAGCAGTAATGTGCTTAAGTGAAGAGACCCCAGAAGAAAGGGAGAGGGAGTGTGTGGTTTCATCCTGAGGAGAACGGGAAGTGCGGCATTTTAGTGTTGCCCTGGCATGAGACTTAGACTTTCAGTGAGAGAAGGAGACCAAAATTACTTTGATTTCACGGAAATTATCATTTGACTTTGTTCTTGAGAAAATGTCATGGAGCCAAATTCTGAAGTTTGGGCTTTTGGGGGAGGAGATTGGGGGAGTGTAGGCTGTGAGAAAAAAGAGATGAAAAAAAAAGGAATAAATTTCATTCTGGGAGAAGAGAGAGAAGAGAAGAGAAAAGAAGAGGAGAGGAGAGGAGAGAAGGGAAAGAGAGAGAGAGATAGAGATAGAGAGAGAGAGAGTGTGTGTGTGTGTGTTTGTGCACGTGTGTGTGTTGTGAGGGTAATGGAGGTGGTGGATATAGGGACAGGGAATGCCTTTTTCTTTCTTGCCTTAAGGAATTCAGGTTTGAGACAGGAGAAGTCTTAGAGAAGCTGAAAGAAGACTGCTTGCTCTTAATTCCCTCAGTTCCGTGCTTGTTATAAACACTGAAAAGAAAATGGGATTGAAGAATGTCTGGTAAAACAGGCACTAGAAACCTTTTATTACCATATTTGTGGCTTCTGGGGTATGGCTTAAATGCCATCTTTCAAGATGTTACTCACTTAAAGCAATTGTGTTTAATTTAAAATTAAATAACAAACTTATACCAAGTATTTCTTTTTTCCTTCTATTAATTTTTCATTTAAGTATATGATTTTCTTGCTTAAGAAACTCATGCCCTGAGAGGAATGCATAGTTAAAATATTTTCATACTTTCTGATCTATATTAATTATATAAAATTATATTAAGATAAAAGGTAGTATATTGTAGGGGCAGAAATCCCTGCAAATATGCTGGTGCTGGCTGGTCAAAATTGGCTGTGTGACCTTGAGTGAAGTAATTAATTTCTCGGAACCTTAATTTCCTTATGTGAATTACATGATGTATAAAGGTCTTTTCATCTTTAAAACTTTTGTCATAATTAGTCTTGAAATGAATAAAAACAAACAAACAAAGTAAAGGCTTTCAGCTCTAAAACTGATCAAAATTAGTCTTAATGTGAATATAACATCTAAAACAAAGTTAACCTAAAATATATTAAGTCCTCCACTTTTTAGAGTGTGGATCTTAATTCTATAAACAAATTAACTTCTCCAAACTCCAATTTCCTCATCTATAAAATAGAAATTATAACCCTGTCTGTCCTGTTAGGCTTGTTGTAAGGTTTACAATAGAAAATGTTTGCAAAGAGTGCAGCATAGTGACTAACACGTAGGAAGTACTCCAAGATTGCAAGTTAAGAAAGGAAAGGGCAAAAGAAGCTGCTTTGGAGTCAAATCACTCTATTCCGGTGGGACACTGTGTTGAGATGAACAAGGTAAAGCAGAGTTAGCAAGACAATGACAGTGATGATGATGATGATAGCAGCTAACCAGACTCTGCTCACAGTGCTCTATCTAAACTCATTAAGTCCTCATACTAACCTTTTTAGTTCTTCAAAGATGCTGAGAATGTTGGCTGATTAAATGATGCATAAGCCTGAGTCATCCCAAAAAGTTTCATTCCTGTATCTAGCAGTTTCTTCACACCTGGCTCTAAATGAACATGCAAAAGAAGATCTCAACATTTGTCTGATGACATTAAGTAACGCTGCCCCCTACATGGTGATTATGAGTGGAGCTGTGCTGTGGCTCCAGCAAGCAGGTGGTAGAGATTCTTAATGAAGATTGCATGCAATCTTAGCGTTTTGGTATATTTTATGATGAAATTTGCCAAGGGTTAAAACCCTTTTCCAATTGGCTCACTTATCTGCAGAGCTAATAGGAGGGCTTGATGTGAAGAGCTAGAAGTATGGAAATAACTAAATATGAATTACATTAGAGCTATCCCCATGTTAGAGGACAAACTCAGAATGCTAATGAAAAAGGCTTCTGTGATGCTCGTCAGAAAAGAAAACTGACAGGAGGTGAAAGAGGGACTCAGAAGACCAGTTCAGACTAGAGTATTGGATTGATGATGAGACTCATTCTTCTATTGGAGAATGAGAATTTTGCTAAGAATTAAAAACTATATACACCTGGGTATTTGTGTAAGTGAAAAAGTGAGCTTGTTGAAGGATTGGATGTGGTTAAGAAAGATAAAGAAAATAGTGAATTGTTTTCTATACCAAAAGGAGAAATTTATTCATGCTAATGCATGGAAGTTGAACTATTGAAAAATGGTTTAATAACAGTGGAACAACTTATGATTTATTCCAGGGAAACAGAATGCAAGAGAAAATTTCTCTTATTCTTTTCTGTTTTTTATGTTTCAGAAGGCCATGCTAAATGTATATGTTAATTTTTTTGCCCATGTTTGTAATAAGCATATTCAAGCTCAATGAAATATATATATGCTAAATTGGAAAACAAGACAAGTAGAAAGGATCAAACATCTATCTCAACATTTTTTGCAAAACTTTCCAGGCTTAAGAAGAAAAATTTCATAGTAATTCTCATAGTAATTTACTCATAGTAATTTCAAAAGATTTTTTATTTTTTGTAGTCATCTCTGTTGAGCTTTTTCTTGGTAACTTCTTCTATTAACCATATTGCTTGAGAAGAAAGAACTTGTATTCAAAATTCCTAAGTCTTAGCATTGCATTTAGATACCACCATTCTGTTAGTTTGCATATCCACTTTTTGTTTGAATTTAGAAGTTTGTTTTAAACCATAGTCCAATATTTTCTTGTGTTTATTCATCCTTATAGAATGTTCAGCCTGTATTTCTCATTTTCCAAAAAGACAATGAGTTTCATAGGGACATATTTCCTAGTGAAAATGATATCCAAATGCAGCAAATTAAGCTCAACTGCCTTAACTCTTTAATAAGAAGTGTATTTAAAGTACAGGGTAGGGCAAAAGTAGGTTTACACTTGTTCATATGGAAGATAATATAAGTAATAATGTAAGAATAAACTGCTTTGTATACTCGCAACTGTACCCACCCTGTATATCTAGGTTGATTGTATTATTTTTTATTTATGATCTGAATTTCTTTTTAATGATAAATACTAATTTTTGGTAGTTTGAGCTTATTTAAGAGATATTAGTGGCTCTAAAGATGATGAAATGTTCTTTTTATTGATCCTTACTCATCATTGAACAAGATTGCCCAGTTAGAAGCAAAATGAATTAATGTAGACACCATTATTATATGTGCACCAGTGCTATTATGAACATGCACACACAGGTATCCAAATCTATTCTCAATTATTATGCTAGTGGAAGGGAGGCTGAGAAAATATAGATCTATACACAATTCAAAACCCCTAAATATTTTAGTTTGGAATGTCTTGCTTGACTTACATTTGAACTGGAAAATTTATAAAAAATGATGTATAAAGGCCCTGGCCGGTTGGCTCAGTGGAAGAGCGTCAGCCTGGCATGCAGAAGTCCCGGGTACGATTTCCGGCCAGGGCACACAGGAGAGGCGCCCAGAGAGCTTTCCCTCCCGCAGCCGAGGCTCCATTGGAGCAAAAGATGGCCCGGGCACTGGGGATAGCTCCTTGGCCTCTGCCCCAGGTGCTAGAGTGGCTCTGGTTGTGACAGAGCGATGCCCCAGATGGGCAGAGCATCGCCCCCTGGTGGGCGTGCCGGGTGGATCCCAGTTGGGTGCATGCAGGAGTCTGTCTGACTGCCTCCCCGTTTCCAGCTTCAGAAAAATACAAGATGACATCAGAGTAATGGTGCGGTAGGAAGCGATACCGATAAATCTCCCCCAAAACTCAACAAGATCTTCAACCAGAAATAGAAAAACCTATCCTTGGAGCCTCCAGATGTTTTGCAATACACCCGAAGGTATAGTCGAGAGAAAAATTGGCTAAATATATAATCAAACCCCGAAGGAAATAGGGAGTAAGAAATGCTCCGCTTTCCTCACTAACCTAAACAGGGCGGCTTTCACTAGGAACTGAGAATATAGAAACTGAGGCGGGCAAAGGGGGTGAATAGATCCAGGCCGTGGCACAAACGGCTGAACCAGGCTGTGGCATGGAGATCCAAGCCGAGGAAAAACTGTTCCTGTGGCAACCCGGGCAATACAAGCTAACACTTGCACCAAACCCAGAAAAGAAAAGACAAGTGGGGCAGCCATTTTCCCTGATCCCCTGGTCGGCGCGCGCAGATAGTGGGCGAGAGATTTCTTCCAAAGCCCCGGGAGTGGGCGCCTGTGTTGTCCCACAGAGGGGCAGAGTCAGAGGCCTTTGTGTGAGCCAAAAGCAGAATCTCTGGGCTGCCCCAGCACCCTGAAAAAGCCGCTCACAGGGAGGGAGTGAGAGCCAATTCCAACACTGGAACTTTTCCGTGTGGGAGGGGGATTCACTCAGAGGGTGAGGCGGCTGGCCTGATATCCTGGTATGCGTGCATGGAGAGTGGGCAAGAGATTCCTCCGAGCACCTCAGGAGTGGGAGCCTGTGTTATCCCACAGAGAGGCAGAGTCAGAGGCCTTTGTGTGGGCCAAAGGCGAAATCTCAGGCTGCCCCAGCACCCTGGGAAAGCCACGCACAGGGCGGAGCGAAAACTAACTCCAACGCTGGAACCTTTCCGTGAGGGTGGGGGTTTCACTCAGAGGGTGAGACTTCTGGCCTGATATCCTGGTCTGCGCACGCAGATAGTGAACGAGAAATTCCTCTGAGTGCCTCGGCAGTCTGCGCCCGTGTAATCCCAAAGAGGAGCAGAGTCAGGGGCCTTTGTGTGGGCCAAAAATGGAATCTCGGGCCACCCTAGCACCTTGAAAAAGCCGTGCATGGGGACGGAGCGAGAGCCAATTCCAACACTAGAACTTTTCCGTGCGGGTGAGGGTTTCACTCAGAGTGTGAGACTGCTGGCCTGATATCCTGGTCTGCACGCGCAGATAGTGGGCGAGAGATTCCTCCAAGTGCCTCGGCAGTGTGCACCCATGTTATCCCACAGAGTGGCAGAGCCAGAGGTCTTTGAGTGGGCAGAAGCCCCGCCTGATTATGCTAGCAGCTCTGACTGACTGAGCCTTACCCAGAGCCCTGTGCTGAGTGGGAATAGAGTGGGGAGCTGCCAGCTCTTTGAGCCTCTTACTATCCAGGCAGAGGCAGCAACAACCCCATAGCTGGATTATCAGGCTACTAATTGAGGAAGGAAAGACTAGGAGAGAGGCTCCAGGAACACGGAGTCTCTCACTGTCGGAGCCTATAAATGCTAATGAGCCTCGACTGCCAACGAGACTGAAGCACAATACATGACATCGCCATAGAGACTTATCAACTGCAAACCTCTACCTGAGTGTGCCAAAGGGGCAGAACCCGGGGTACAGAGTCACCGATCAGGAAGAGGGAGAGAAAAGAAAAAGCAAGAAGATAACCTCTCAAAATCAACAATAATCCGCAGACTTTATAACCTATCCCATTTTATTATATTTGTTCGTTTGTTTCTCTTATCTTCATTCTTGATTTTTTTTTTTCCTCCTCCAATTTGGTCGTTTAACTCTCTGCCGGTCTTACTCTCTCCTCTCCTTGAACTACACTACCCATAAGTGTTACATCTCCCATTATCTTTTCTTTCCTCTTTCTTTCTCTCTATGAGGGTTGCACTCCAAAACCCTTAACTCTCTCTCTCATCTTTTTTCTTTTTTCTTCTTTTAGTGGTTCCCTCTTTTTTTTTTTCTCTCTCTCTCTCTCTTTCTTTTCTCCCTCTATATTAGTTTCTTCCTTTCTCCTTTACATCTCCTCTCATTCAAACCTCAATAACAAACAATATCTTATCTAGGACTCAAATTTACGTTTGTGGCATTTGGGGGGGGGGGGTTACTTCACCTTTTTAACACACTAGCAGTGCTCCCATCACTGGCTCTCCATTTTATCTAGTTCTTGTTCCACTAAATACAATAATAATTTTTTAATTTGTCCCCCCATTTTCCTGTTTCCCTCTTATTCCTCTCATCATAACTCTTAGTCAACCAACACCTAAAAGCAAATCATTTTATTCTTGACCCAAATTTTGTTCTTATTTGCTTTTTGTGGGTTCATACCCCCTTTTTTTGCCCCTTTATTACTTTTCCCCAATTCAGGCCCTCCATTACAGGCATTCTTTGTTCTATTTAGTACAATATAATTCACAGTTCACCACAAGATTTACTCAAGAAAGAGGGGAGAGGAGAGGAGAGGAAAAAAGGAGGGGGGGAATAATTTCCTTTTTTTTAAATTTAAATTTTATTTTATTTTTCTTTATTTCATTATTAAATTTTTAAAAAAACAACTCTTCGATTTCTTATTTTTTTAACATTTTATTCTTTATTAAATCTCATTAATACTATCAACAAAACCACCCTCAGATGCCATTAAGGAAGAGAAAATCGAATATCATGGATACAAAAGAATGAGGTAACACAGCTAGATGAAGAAAAATCTATGGAGAAAAAATTTAATATATTGGAAACCTTGGAGCTAAATGACAGAGAATTTAAAATAGAAATCCTAAAAATCCTCCGAGATATACAAGAAAACACAGAAAGGCAATTTAGGGAGCTCAGAAAACAACTCAATGAACACAAAGAATATATTTCCAAGGAAATTGAAACTATAAAAACAAATCAAACAGAAATGAAAAACTCAATTCACGAGCTGAAAAACGAGGTAACAAGCTTAGCTAATAGAACAGACCAGATAGAAGAGAGGATTAGTGAAATAGAAGACAAGCAACTTGAGGCACAACAGAGAGAAGAAGAAAGAGACTCAAAAATTTAAAAAAATGAGATAGCCCTACAAGAATTATCTGACTCCATCAAAAAGAATAACATAAGAATAATTGGTATATCAGAGGGAGAAGAGAGAGAAAATGGAATGGAGAACATACTCAAACAAATAATAGATGAGAACTTCCCAAGCCTGTGGAAAGAACTAAAGCCTCAAATTCAAGAAGCAAACAGAACTCCGAGTTTTCTTAACCCCAACAAACCTACTCGAAGGCACATCATAATGAAATTGGCACAAACCTACGGCAAAGAAAAAATTCTTAAGGCAGCCAGGGAAAAGAAGAATACAACATATAAAGGAAGGCCCATTAGATTATCATCAGATTTCTCAGCAGAAACTCTACAAGCTAGAAGAGAGTAGACCTCAATATTTAAAGTCCTGAAAAAGAGGAACTTTCAGCCACAAATACTATACCCATCAAAGCTATCCTTCAAATATGAAGGAGAAATAAAAACATTCACAGATACAGAAAAGATGAGGGAATTTATCATCAGAAATCCCACACTCCAGGAATACTAAAAGGGGTTCTCCAATCAGATACATAGAACAAAAAAAAAACAAAGCCACAAGTAAAAGCTCCAAGAAGAACACAATAAAACCAAATTTAAACTGTGACAACAACCAAAAGAAAGGGGGGGGGGGAGAAGATGGAGATTAAAAGTAGCAAAGGAAGATGGAGTGCAAAAATACTCACAAAATAGTGCACTACAAAGAACAGGGTAGGAACCCTTTTCATTACTTAAAGGTAACCACCATTGAAAAAACCACCACAGAAGCACAGGATTTTAAAAAGATAGCAACAGAGGAAAGATGTATGGAATACAACCAAATAAAAACAAAAGATAGAAAAACGAAAGAGAAGGATCAAACAAGACACAAAACTAACAGAAAGCAATATATAAAATGGCAATAGGGAACTCACAAGTGTCAATAATTACACTAAATGTAAACGGATTAAACTCACCAATAAAAAGGCACAGAGTAGCAGAATGGATTAAAAAAGAAAATCCAACTGTATGCTGCCTACAGGAAACTCATCTAAGTAACAAGGATAAAAACAAATTCAAAGTGAAAGGCTGGAAAACAATACTCCAAGCAAATAACATCCAAAAAAAGCAGGCGTAGCAATACTCATATTTGATAATGCTGACTACAAGACAGCAAAAGTACTCAGAGACAAAAATAGCCATTTCATAATGGCTAAGGGGACACTGAATCAAGAAGACATAACAATCTTTAATATATATGCACCAAACCAAGGAGCACCAAAATATATAAGACAGCTACTTATTGACCTTAAAACAAAAACTGACAAAAATACAATCATACTTGGAGACCTCAATACACTGCTGACGGCTCTACATGGGTCATCCAAACAGAGAATCAACAAAGACATAGTGGCCTTAAACAAAAAATTAGAGCACCTGGATATGATAGACATCTACAGGACATTACATCCCAAAGTGACTGAGTATACATTTTTCTCCAGTATACATGGATCATTCTCAAGAATTGACCATATGTTGGGTCACAAAAACAACATTAGCAAATTCAGAAAAATCGAAGTTGTACCAAGCATATTTTCTGATCATAAAGCCTTGAAACTAGAATTCAACTGCAAAAAAGAGGAAAAAAATCCCACAAAAATATGAAAACTAAACAACATACTTTTAAAAAATGAATGGGTCAAAGAAGAAATAAGTGCAGAGATCAAAAGATATATACAGACAAATGAAAATGACAATACGATATATCAGAATCTATGGGATGCAGCAAAAGCAGTGATAAGAGGGAAGTTCATATCACTTCAGGCATATATGAACAAACAAGAGAGAGCCCAAGTGAACCACTGAACTTCACACCTTAAGGAACTAGAAAAAGAAGAACAAAGACAACCCAAAACCAGCTGAAGAAAGGAAATAATAAAAATCAGAGCAGAAATAAATGAAATAGAGAACAGAAAAACTATAGAAAAAATTAATAGAACAAGGAGCTGGTTCTTTGAAAAGATCAACAAAATTGACAAACCTTTGGCAAGACTTACCAAGGAAAAAAGAGAAAGAACTCATAAACAAAATCCAAAATGAAAGAGGAGAAATCACCACGGACACCGTAGATATACAAACAATTACTGTAGAATACTATGAAAAACTTTATGTCACTAAATTCAACAACCTAGAAGAAATGGATAAATTCCTAGAACAATACAACCTTCCTAGACTGAGTCAAGAAGAAGCAGAAAGCCTAAACAGACCTATTAGTAGAGAAGAAATAGAAAAAAACCCTTAAAAACCTCCCCAAAAATAAAAGTCCAGGCCCTGACGGCTATACCAGTGAATTTTATCAAACATTCAAAGAAGACTTGGTTCCTATTCTACTGAAAGTCTTCCAAAAAAGTGAAGAAGAAGCAATACTTTCATATACATTTTATGAGGTCAACATAACCCTCATACCACAACCAGGCAAGGATGGCACAAAAAAAGAAAACTACAGACCAATATCTCTAATGAATACAGATGCTAAAATACTAAACAAAATACTGTCAAATCAAATACAACAACATATTAAAAAAATAATACATCATGATCAAGTGGGATTCATCCCAGAATCTCAAGGATGGTTCAACATACGTAAAACGGTTAATGTAGTACACCATATCAACAAAACAAAGAACAAAAACCACATGATCTTATCAATAGATGCAGAAAAGGCTTTTGATAAAATACAACACAATTTTATGTTTAAGACTCTCAACAAAATGGGTATAGAAGGAAAATATCTCAACATGATAAAGGCCATATATGATAAACCATCAGCTAACATCATATTAAATGGCACTAAACTGAAGGCTTTCCCCCTTAAATCAGGAACAAGACAGGGTTGTTCACTCTCTCCACTCTTTTTAATGTGGTACTAGAGGTTCTAGCCAGAGCAATCAGACAAGACAAAGAAATAAAAGGCATCCATATCGGAAAAGAAGAAGTAAAGGTATCACTTTTTGCAGATGATATGATCCTGTACATCAAAAACTCCAAAGAATCCACAAAAAGACTACTAGAAACAATAAGCCAATACAGTAAGGTCGCAGGATACAAAATTAACATACAGAAGTCAATAGCCTTTCTATATGCCAACAATGAAACATTTGAGAACGAACTCAAAAGAATAATCCTCTTCACGATTGCAACCAAAAAAATAAAATACCTAGGAATAAACATAACAAAGAATGTAAAGGACTTATATAATGAAAACTATAAACCATTGTTAAGGGAAATCGCAAAAGATATAATGAGATGGAAGAATATACCTTGTTCTTGGTTAGGAAGAATAAATATAATCAAGATGGCCATATTACCCAAAGCAATATACAAATTTAATGCAATTCCCATCAAAATTCCAATGACATTTTTTAAAGAAATGGAGCAAAAAATCATCAGCTTTATATGGAACTATAAAAAACCCTGAATAGCCAAAGCAATCCTAAAGAAAAAGAATGAAGCTTGGGGCATTACAATACCTGACTTCAAATTATATTATAGGGCCATGGCAATCAAAACAGCATGGTATTGGCAAAAAAAATAGACACTCAGACCAATGGAACAGAATAGAAAACCCAGAAATAAAACCACATATATATAGTCAAATAATTTTTGTTAAAGGGGCCAACAACACACAATGGAGAAAAGAAAGCTTCTTCAATAAATGGTGCTGGGAAAACTGGAAAACCACATGCAAAAGAATGAAACTTGCCTACAGTCTGTCCCCCTGTACTAAAATTAACTCAAAATGGATCAAAGATCTAAACATAAGACCTGAAACAATTAAGTACATAGAAGAAGACATAGGTACTAAACTCATGGACCTGGGTTTTAAAGAGCATTTTATGAATTTGCCTCCAAAAGCAAGAGAAGTGAAGGCAAAAATTAATGAATGGGACTACATCAGACTAAGTAGTTTTTGCTCAGCAAGAGAAACTGATAACAAAATAAACAGACATCCAACTAAATGGGAAATAATATTTTCAAACAACAGCCTAGATAAGGGCCTAATATCCAAAATATACAAAGAACTCATAAAACTCAACAACAAACAAACAAACAATCCAATAAAAAAATGGGAAGAGGACACATGAACAGACACTTCTCCCAGGAAGAAATACAAATGGCCAACAGATATATGAAAAGATGCTCATCTTCTTTAGTTATTAGAGAAATGCAAATCAAAACTGCAATGAGATACCACCTCACACCTGTTAGATTAGCTATTATTAACAAGACAGGAAATAGCAAATGTTGGAGAGGCTGTGGAGAAAAAGGAACCCTCATCCACTTTTGGTGGGAATGTAAAGTAGTACAACCATTATGGAAGAAAGTATGGTGGTTCCTCAAAAAACTGAAAATAGAATTACCTCATGACCCAGCAATCCCTCTACTGTGTATATACCCCCAAAACTCAGAAACATTGATACGTAAAGACACATGCAGCCCCATGTTCATTGCAGCATTGTTCACAGTGGACAGGACATGGAAACAACCAAAAAGCCCTTCAATAGATGACTGGATAAAGAAGATGTGGCACATATACACTATGGAATACTACTCAGCCATAAGAAATGATGACATCGGATCATTTACAGTAAAATGGTGGGATCTTGATAACATTATACGAAGTGAAATAAGTAAATCAGAAAAAAACAGAAACTGCATTATTCCATACGTAGGTAGGACATAAAAGTGAAACTAAGAGACATTGATAAGAGTGTGGTGGTTACGGGGGTAGGGGGGAGAGGGAGAGGGAAAGAGGGATGGGGAGGGGCACAAAGAAAACTAGATAGAAGGTGACAGAGGACAATCTGACTTTGGGTGATGGGTATGCAACATAATTGAATGACAAGATAACCTGGACTTGTTATCTTTGAATATATGTATCCTGATTTATTGATGTCACCCCATTAAAAATAAAATTATTTTAAAAAATGATGTATAAATATTTAAGTATATATTAGGCATATGCTGTATACGAAATTCTAAGTTCCAGAGGAAATTACATTACATAAAAGGAATACCCAGTAACTCATTTGCTAAGAGATCAAAGAAATCAAAAGGATGGATAAACTTCACATTTGCGATGCTATCTCAAGAGATTAGGGCAATAATGAATCAACTTTTGTAAGCAGGCAAGAAAGAGTTGAAGGCATTTTGGCTATAGCTTTAAGGGAGGGAAAAGCTTTCCAGACATCCAGAAAGTTACAGAAACGAAAGCCCAGGTAAAGTCACTGCTTTCTGGCTCCAGGAAAGTTTGTGGTAAGTGACTTGCTCAGGTCATAGTGTGTCAACAGTATGCTAACAGAGGCTAAAAATCCTGTTTTCTAATCTCTCATTCAATTGAAATATTGGGTCATGATCTTCTATAATTGGATTAAATTGCATTTCTTTATAGAATAGTTTTAATAGCTATTTTGACTATGGCCACATAAGATGCAACAAGCTAAATCAATTTCATCAATTTTATTGATCTTAAGTAACAGTGGTTTAAAATTACAGCCACATACCAAGCCAGCCAATGGCCCAGTCACATTAAACAACTTGCCTATTTATCACACACTCCCTACAGATTTTTTCTCAGACCTGGCATTTTATTGGAATGCATCAATATGATAGTACAAGTTGTTAAAATAGTAAAACATTTCTGTTCTACTTGGTAAATAGTCACATCTTCTACAGACACCCCCCCCCCCAAATGTCCTTAAACACAAGAGCCACCCAGACTTCTCAGGAAGTCTCGCAATTTAATACTTAAAGAGGTCAAACCAGGACCTTGGAGGAAATCTGTTTCAGCACTATGGCCAGCATTCATACTGATTTGTCAGCTCAGGGTGCACCATTCCTTTGATCAGTCAATGTTCATACCACTATTCATTCTGATTGGTCAATGCTGAGGCCAGTTTTATTCTGAATAGACAATATCAGTTGGTATACCAGTGGTTAAGTTTTATACTACTGGTACCTTTTCCCTTCTGTGTTTTGGTTCACGCTTATCTTCCCTGCCTTGAAGCTCTTCTCTATTTCACCTGTTCATATTTTTATCTCATGTCTGTCACAGGACACTGGCTTACATATTGTGCGAGTTAGTGAAACAGCTCTATAAAACTGTTGTCTCCACATCTGAGGTGGGAGCTTGAACTTGAAGTCCATGGGGCAGGCCAGGAAGGCTGACAACCCAAGTACAAGGAAAGATTGAATCCTTGTCTCTCTTGCCTCTCACCTTAATGATGAGTGTCTCCTTCATTAGACAAAGTTCCTTATCATAGAACTAAACATACACACCTAACCCAAAGGTCAGAAAAGCTAAAGAGGGGTAATGGGGAAGTAGAGCGATTGCAGGCCCAGTTGCTGCTGCACACCAACAGGTGACTTAGCAACATGTGTGCGAAACGGCAGCTGCTTCCCTCTGCCTTCAGCAAGAATCTTCCTTGTTGCCCACCATAGACAGAAACAAAGAAGAAAGAGAATTCTGGGGAATGCAGTGCAGCCTAGCCAAGTTGACATATTATACTAAGCCATGACAGTTTGGTATCAAGGCTTAAGTCAAGTTCCATCTCTAGCCTATAGCCCTCTTTCATCTGGCCAGGCTTGAAGTTCTCATTCCCTCCTCTGAGTTCCCAAAGTCCTCTATCAAAACCACATGGCGCATTTAGCATACGCCTAGCATTTTATTTGTTAGTCTGCCTGTTGAATCCCTACCACTAGACTGTAGGCTTCCTAAGTTTAAGCTCTGAAGGTGGCTAACTGCCTGATGCATAGGGAGTAGTTTATAAAAGTTTATGAAATGAATGAGAAAATTATTGAACAAGTAATCAAATGTCTGGCCTAACACAAGGTGCTGTGGGAAGAAAGATTCAAGGATGGTATATGCAAGGTATACTACAATGTAACAAGTCATCCTCAAAACTCAGCAACCTGAAACAACAGAGTGCACAATTTCTGAGGGTCATGAATCTGGTAGCAAATTCACTGGGAAGTTCAGGAAAACAAGACAAGTAGGTGTTTACTGAAGTCACAAACTATTGGCTGGGGCCATAATCACTTGAAGGGGCTACAAGCTCAGCTTCCAACCTCACGTGGCTATTAGCAGGAGGCTTCACTTCCTCGTCACATGGGCTTCTCCTTGGGGCTGCTTACAACATGGCAGCTGGCTTCTTCCAGAGCAGGGGATCCAGAAGAGAGGGAGGTGATGCCACACCCTTTTCTCACCTCCTCTCAGTCATACATACTCAGTGATTTCCACCTTATTCTGTTAGTTAGAAGTGAGTCATTCAATCCAGCCCACACTCAGTAGGAGGAGATTATGCAGAGCATGAATACCATGAGGCTTTGATCTTTAGGGGCCTTCTTAGAGGCTGCCTTACATGGGTGGAAAGAAATAAATCCTTAGACAGAAGGCCATGCCATAGAGTTCTTTAGCTGAGCTCAAAAGAATTAAACTCACTTCCCACTGTATAGAGTCATGTTCTTTCTTTTTCCTTAACTGATTTTCTTGGTCTTCTCACTGAAAATAAGCCTTTAATGTCAAGCCAAATATTGGACTTGGAAATACTTTCGAAGAAGAACAAAGGGAAGGAATCCAATTTGGATCTCATCTTTCTTTACTAAAATAATTTCCTTTGCTGCAGCCAAGTCTGATTTGGCCTCTAGAAAATACTGATGAGAGAAGTAAACAATTTTGATTTCATACATGCACACACAGACACGCAAACACACAATCCTGAGTTTGTCTCATCAGATGATTATTGTAACCTAGTCTAGGGAATTCCAGGCAGGCCCCAAGTGCTTGAATAAGAATACTGTAGATATATTTGTGGAATAGTTAATATAGCCAAAAATTTATTGATTACTTACTAAGCACCAAGCACTGTGCTAATGGCTTTGCATGTGCTACCACACCAACTCTCAAACAACATTAGGAGGTAGGTATTATTATTTCTCCAGTTTTTTACAGATGAGTAAACTGGAGCATGACTGAGAAAGAAGCTTAGAGAGATTTCGTGCCTAAGCTCACATAGCTGGCTGGGCCAGGACCCACACTCTACATTTCCAAATGTCTCATTCCACCGTTGTCACTCGACTCCCGTGAGACACACTAGGTGCTAAAGTAGGCAGTTGTGATCCTTGCCCACTTTGATCAATAACCCTTTCAGGTATTATTAGCCCCATTTATGGATGAGAAACTTAAAGTTCTGAAAAGACATGACTGGCTTTAGCCCACACAGTTCATATAATAGTAGCCTAAGATTCAAGCCCCATCCCTGTCTGAATCAGTCTACATTCCTACCACCTGTATTGCCTCCTTACTCAGTAGTTTTCAAACTGTAGACCATAACCCATTAGTGCACTGTGAAGTCAGTTAAGTGTGTCCAAGTTAGCATTTAAAATACTAGAATAGAACATAATGGAAGGACAGGGGAGGGAAAAAAAGAAAAAAAAGGGAACGAAAAATATTAGTGATAGTATCCTACATAGTGACAGTAAACATGGCTTAGGAAAAGTTTTATTTCAGTATGTACAAATGTATATATGATTGTGTGTGTATGAGTATGTGAGTGTGTTAGCATGTAAACTGCATTTCTTACTTTGGTTGCCATTAAAAGCATTTGAGAACCTTGGCCCTTGCTACTTCATCTGTTTATAAGTTCACTAGCAACAGCTAGTGGTTTTTTGTTTGTTTGTTTGCCTTTGTATTTTTCTGAAGTTGGAAACCAGGAGGCAGTCAGACAGACTCCCGCATGCACCCGACCGGGATACACCCAGCATGCTCACCAGAGGGCGATGCTCTGCCCATCTGGGGCGTTGCTCTGTTGCAACCAGAGCCATTCTAGCGCCTGAGGCAGAGGCCACAGAGCCATCCTCAGCACCCGGGCCATCTTTGCTCCAATGGAGCCTTGGCTGTGGGAGGGGAAGAGAGAGACAGAGAGGAAGGAGGGGGGGGTGGAGAAGCAGATGGGCGCTTCTCCTGTGTGCCCTGGCCGGGAATCTAACCCGGGACTCCTGTACACCAGGCCGATGCTCTACCACTGAGCCAACCAACCAGGGCAACAGCTAGTGGTTTTAACAATAGTTCACCTTCATTGTGCACGTTTTCTTCTGATCTTAACCACTTAGAAGAGGGTGGTTATAATTCTTGATCCATTTCCTAGTGTCCTTTCTGCTAAAAATAAAGTTATTTTTAAAAACCATATGCTATTGATTAACCCAATCTCAGTTTACTAGCTGTGTGATCTTTGGCAAGTTTCTGATCCTTTCTAAGGGTAGTCTGAACTGAACTATCTCCATCTTTAAGGGGAAAGTATGTGCTCACTTGTGTTACAAAGATTGATTGAGATTATTTGAACTTCTTAGAAGAGTGCTTGGCCCAACAATCATCAAGTGAGTAGCAGCTATTACTAAGTTATCTACATAGACTGGAGGAATCTTCACTGAGAGTTTCGTGTTTAAGGAAATAAAAACATCAGAAGGGAAACTGATTCTTTTCCAGCCTTGAACTCCTCAATCACATAAAAACATAAATTAACAAAATAGATCTTCATTCTTTCAGTTCATTAGTCATCAAACACTTAAAGAATGCCTACTGTGTGCCAGAGGCTGGGTAAGAGTTTTTAAAAGAAAGACCCGGATTTATAGATGCTCCTTAAAGTTGGGGCATAATAGCAAACCCGAGTGATAAATCACCCTGGCACCTTATTTTATGATTGCAGACAAAAGCGATCATCACTTGACTCTTACACATAAGCTCTGTCAAATAAACTTCAGTGATAATGGCCTCATTTTTTAAAAGTGCTGTCTACCTGGCATTCTATTGATTGAATCTGAGGTCCTCACTTTCCATTTTTATAGTCTGATTCCTTCTCTCTACAGGCCATAGCCATGAGGATTGATTTTCCTTTTACATTGTCTTTTCTTCTCTCCAATGCCTAGATCCCTCTTTTTCTCTTCCAACCTCTCCCTCCATCCCTGATTCACTTCCACTGTTCTGCCACTTACCTCTAGCCCTGAGCTATGGGATCAATGTTTGTTTTCCCTATGAGAGGTGATTTAGCAAGAATCAAAACATGAGTCTTAGGGGAAAAGCCGCGGTACCCCCAGGACACTGGTTTCTAATTCTCTGCTATGATTCTTTGCTTTGAAGTGTGGTGCAGGGTACTTCCCACACACGCACACACACACAAATGCCTTTCCTTACTTAAGCTGCATGTATAATTCAGCACCTTTTCCCAAAGGGCCGTATATAAAAGCAGGGTCTCAAAAATTTTGTTGACTTTGACTGAACATAAAAATGATAATATTTCAGTCTGCATTTACCATGAAAAAGTCACAAACAGTAATTTTTATACTTGTGTGCCCCTTTAAGTTTTACAAAATATTTTCACATGCATTTTCTGTTATTTCACACCCCTATCTTATGCCTCCACTGCTTCAGAATACCAGTGAGAGCAAGGATTGCTTGAGGCTACAAGAACCCTGTGAAGTAGACAGAGCAGGTATTCTATCTTATTTCTTAGACAAGGAAACTGAGGCTCAGGGACATTGTGTATTATCCGATGTCACTTAGGGTCTTACAGTGCAAAGTTAATGTTGGAGTGAGATCTGTGGCAGCTAACACTTGTCAATCGCTGCCCAAAGCCTGGACATGGTCAGTGCCCAGCACACCATGGTTTGAGTCCAGTTGCACCATATCCAACGGACATGAGCCTTCAGACAGAGCCTCTTAGTGCTAGAGCTTGGGCCACAGTCAGCCATGTAATGACAGAAAAACAAATTTCTCCTTAGACTCTTCCAGGGAAGCTTTGCTAAGCTGCAACAGCTGGACAATGTTCATTATTAATGTTTGTCAGCATGATCATGACATAGTTTCACTGTGGTGACAGGGACTCAGCTCCAGAGTTCTACAAAATTAAAGCACCTGGATTCCAGTCTTTCAATGGCTCTGAGAGAACCCAAAGAACATGATCTGAAGCCTAGTGGGCCTTTAAGCAAGATGTCCTCCCCCATCAGGATGTTATGACCAGGCCTTCAGCCATGACAATACCCTCAAGAACCCTACCCCATGACTCCTCTTCTATCCATCATGGGCAGCATCCAGAGCACAAGTTCATGACTTTACTAAGGTGGACTAAGGAGAGACCAGCATGCCCTCCCCTGCCATGACTCACTCTATGGCACTGACAGTGTGAACAAGATGAACCCAGTCCCGGTGGTGAAGGCTAGAGCTGCACATGTCATCAGGAATATTCTGATTACAAAGCCGACACAGAAGAGCATTCAGTGTTATTAACAAAAAGCAAGGCTGAGGGATGCTGACAGCACACCCACAAGGGCCCTCCCACCAAGGAGATCAAGCACATAGCTTTGAGGCACAGGAGCACCTCACACTGGTGGAGAGAGAACAAGAGGAGAGAGGCAGCCTGCATTGGCCCAGTGTCCCCCAAGCAGCCTCTTCACTCCTCCCCTAAGCAGAAGCCCAAGTGTTGGTACACTCATAGTTCTTCCACAGCCTTACCTGGGAAATCTCAGTACCGTGAATTCGAAAAGTGGGTTTGGATAGCTTTTTTGAACCAAGATTCCTCCAGAAGCCTGATTTGGGTCTTACCACCCAGGCCTACAAAGGGGCCCAGAAGCCCTCTCCAATGAAACTGATCCAGATCCAGGTCACCTGAATGTCTGAGTATCCAGGAACATTCAAGCCACCCAAGATAGACATTTTATTGACAGAAGGGAAGAAACAGTTGCCACTGGCCCATAATCTCAAACGTGAAGGTGCTCATGCCTACTGGGTTCTGCAGCTCTTTCTATTCCAGGGACTCTGGAGAGAGGGCGTTCTGTTCTCTTTTACCTTGGCTTTGAAATAGGAGAGGTATATTTAAAAAGAAACTTATTAAACTGAAGCTAGGTCTGGAGACATCATTGGCTTCTCAGAAACATTAGTGCAAAGCTTGTTCTTAAAGCACGGAAGAGGCCGTTTTGTACTGATTTAATTTCAAGTCAGACTAAATAATCTTAGCAATGATGTGGGAGGGAACCTCCTTATCTATTTTTATATAATTTACCCTAAACAAGAACTTTCTTCATTGTTCATTAGTTCAATAGTGTTAGGCTTCTTAATTTCTTTACCACTGTCAATGCCCCTACAAAACACAGGCAAATCTTGAAGCAGAGGTGGCCACTGGCTAGTTTAGATAACCTTGGCCCTTTCACCCCTGTGCGGGTGCTCTGGCCTTGCCGGGTGGAGGCACCTAAGAGCTGGTCAGATGTGGCAAGGATTTCTTTGCTGAAGCTGGAGTCTCCTTGCCCTCTTAGTAGTCATAACGGATCACCTTTCCCGCAGTGGGTTCTTACCGTGGTCACCCCCCGGGCCGGTGCTGTCAGAGGGTGCTTCTCTTTCATGTGTCACACAGAGCAAACACCAGTCTTACATATCCTTCCTTTAAAATGTGATTAATTCAATTCTGATCTGGTTGAAACTTTGTAAGGGGAAAATTTAGGGTACTGGCTTTGTATAGACAAAAGGGTGCTAAACTTTTTTGAAGTAAAGAAAATGATAACTGCAGCTAGATTATATTCTTGAGGATCACATGAAACTAGTGTCACCCTATTTTGGTTTCCTTGGTCAGCCCAGGGGCAGAAATCTTTTTTTTTTCCTGGAGGATAGAGGAAATTAAAATTTTTCAATATAATTGCCTTTTCCCCCAATGAGCCTCTTACCTTTATGCACATGCATGCCTTACTGAGGAAAGGGAATGGAAAACTGCCTGTTTCATTTCTCCCCACTAAGTACATGTTTAGTCATTGTCTTAACCATTGTCTCAAATGCCTATAGCTTTTCAGATACCCTGTCTACAGAACTAACTAACCTTTCCATAGAGAGACCCTGGAGCCTAAATCTATAAGAACAGTTAATTCGTTTGTATCTTCTGTTATGCCTGTATCTCTTACTTGTTCTGATAACAATTCTTACTACTTTCTCAAAAAAAAAAAAAAAAAGGAACCTGAGGTGTCTACCCCTATCCCAGCTTTTTATTTACCCACCACATTTCCTACCAGCAAACAAAATCCATTGTTATAATTTCACACCATTCCAACATAAATATTATTATCTTCATATTACAGATGAACAACTTTATCTCTTTAAATCTAAGACACCATTAACTATAAGGACATACCGTTATTTTCTGTGCCACTACACAGAAAACAAAGCAGCCAATTAAATTGGGATAGGCCATTAATCGAGGCACACTTCTGATTTTAGATAGCAGAATGTGAAAATGCGTGTGTCTTAGAACTGATGGAAGGAATAACTGAAAATGTGGAGAAATGGTATCATTTTCTGAGAATTAGAAGTGTATCCACATTTAGGATGGTGAATGGGACTGCATAAAGAACTGGCAGCATCCTGTGTTCTTCCTAGAAAGCTAAAGGCTGTTGGGTCTCAGGGGGCACAGCTGCAATGGAGTGGGGGTTGGGGGGGACTGAACACTTCCCTTTTAACCGATGAGGTAACAGCCCACATGAAAACAATTGCACTTGTTATGTGTAATTCATGGGCTCAACCGGGACCATGCATTTATTCATCCATTCAACAAAGATGTACCCGTTCTATGCTGGGCACTGTTCTGGAGATCTGGGAGTGGTGACTGAGTGAACAGGTACAGCCCTGTCTTTCTGGAACCCATGGAACTACCATCCAGGTGCATGATTTTGTGTAAATTACTTTTACTTCGATTTGCTGGTTTAACAAAATGTAATAGTTAACTGATAAGGTTGTTGAATGTTACTAGTTCCAGATTTTGTTTCACACAGATGTTGGCTAAAAGAAGAGAACTTCCTGAACAAAGAGGCAACAATTCTACATCTCACAGAAGGAAATGAGGAAGGTTTCCTGACTGCATGGACATTTTGTGCAAAATAAGACCCAGATGCATTGCTTCCTCCAGAGAAAGGCGTGGAAAGTTCAGTAAAACATTCCAATGTTCTTAAAGTCAGAGGTAAACATGGACTTTGTAGAATCCCCCAATTAGAGAGAGTGAGGAAGTCTGGTGCAAAATGCTGTTTTATTGGCTAACGCATGTGCAGACCTGTTCAAGTTGCAAAATCAGTGATTTCTAGTCCTTTTTGGGAGAACATTTTTGCCCGTTTGCCTGGGCCTGCACATGTGTTTGCCTGTCTTCCTAACATTATTAACATTTATATCAAATGGAAAAAAACTTATAATTGCCAAGACAATTTTGTAAAAGAACAAGGTGGAGGACTTACAAAGGAGGGCTAATAAATTTCCAGATATGTTATAAAACTACAGTAATTAAGATGACATGATGTTGGTGTTGAGATAAATATAAATCAATAACCTGGAAATAAATTCTTCATTTATAGACAATTGAAAAGGATTTTACAAATCATGTTGGATATTGGATATCTGTATGGGAAAAAAGTTAAACTTGACCTTTACCCTGCATATTACACAGAAAAATTAACACAAACTATGTCATAGACCCAATATAAAAATAGAGAAAAAGTTAGGGGGAAAGACCTTTATAACATTAGGTTGAGCCTTTTTAGAGAGGACACAAAACACTGAAGCTATAAGAGAAAAAATTGGTAAATTGAATTTGACAAAAATAAAAAATAGTTCCCAGTCAAAAGACACTGCTAAGAAAATGATAAGATAAGCTACAAATTTGGGGAATCCATGGTATAGAATAAACACTGAAAACTTAAAAGAAAAACAACACAATTTTAAAGAAAGGAACAGAAGATTTGGATAATTCCCAATAGTTGTCATTATGGTCAAGCATCTATCTCTATGAGAAAGTGACACTTGCTGGTGATACTCACCCAAAGCCTCATGCAAAGCCCTTTGCCTGCCCTTCAGCAGTGCGTGAGCCTGATCAGGAACCTCAACTGGAGACCAACCATCGCAGCCCCACACTTACTGGGGTCTTCTGACTTCGCTTTGAAATACAGATTTCCTGTGGTCCCAAAGTCTCTCCATTACTCAAAGCACCTTTGTGGCCCTGGACAGATTTTTGTAATAATCACAACCTCATTATTGAAATCCCAGGAGGTTTCAATTTCTTTTTCACTACTTCTCTTTATGCTGTTTAAATTTTCCAAACTGGTAACCTAAAAACATATTCTGAACCATAACCTGCTAGTGAGACCCAAACGTATTAGATAATCCCCATCTCCATGCCACTCCCCTCTCTTCCGCTAGAATATAAGCTTAACAAAGGGGAAACTGTTGTCAGGTTTCTTCACTGATACCTCCCTAGTGCCTAGAAAAATGACTGACACATAGTATGTACTTAAGAAATATTTTTTTGAATGTACAGTAAGCTCATCCTAAAAAAAGCCAAGATATATGGTTGTTCTGATTTTAAAAATTGACATAATGTCTACCCTTCTCCAAATCTTCCCAAATATCCACTATTTTAACAGTGGATAAACTTGTTAAGATATTAGTTTGAGCCTGACCAGGCGGTGGTGCAGTGGATAGAGCATCAGACAGGGATGCTGAGGACCCAGGTTCAAAACCCTGAGCTCACCAGCTTGAACGCGGGCTCATCTGGTTTGAGCAAAACTCACCAGCTTGGACCCAAGGTCGCTGGCTTGAGCAAGGGGTTACTCAGTCTGCTGAAGGCCTGCTATCAAGACACATATGAAAAAGCAATCAATGAACAACTAAGATGTCGCAATGCGCAACGAAAAACTAATGATTGATGCTTCTCATCTCTCTGTTTCTGTCTGTCTGTCCCTGTCTGACTCTCTCTCTGTCTCTGAAAAAAAAGATGTTAGTTTGACAGCTTTATCAGAACCAAGTGGCTTAAACAAAATAGAAGTTAAGTGGGGGTTTTTTGTTTTGTTTTTTTTTTATTTATTACAGAGACAGAGAGAGAGTCAGAGAGAGGGATAGACAGGGACAGACAGACGGGAACAGAGAGATGAGAAGCATCAACCAGTTTTTCATTGCGCATTGCGACACCTTAGTTGTTCACTGATTGCTTTCTCATATGTGCCTTGACTGCGGGCCTTCAAAAGACCGAGTAACCCCTTGCTGGAGCCAGTGACCTTGGGTCCAAGCTGGTGAGCTTTGCTCGAACCAGATGAGCTCACGCTCAAGCTGGCGACCTTGGGGTCTCGAACCTGGGTCCTCAGCATCCCAGTCCAACGCTCTATCCACTGTGCCACCGCCTGGTCAGGCGAAGTTAACTTTTTATAATAATAACAATAGCAAGTCTTTATATAGCTCTATACCAACCTGTTTACCTATATTAACTGATACAATCCTTACAATAACTCTGAGGAGGATATTATTAATATCCCCATTTTACAGGTAAGAAAACTGAGTCACAGAGAGTTTTAATAATTTGCTCAAAGCAATACAACTGATTAAGTCACAGATTTGGGTCTGAACTCAGAATCTAGCTCCAGAAGCCGTGCTTTTAACCACTAGACCCAAGCTTCTTGGCTTTTAATGTGTATACAAATTGTTGGGGGATGTTTTTTAAAATGTGATTATAATTCAGCAGGCCCGAGGTGGAGCCTGAGAGTCTGCATTTCTAATAAATTCCCAGGTGCTGCTGCTGCTGATCTGAGGACCACACTTTGATCAGCAAGCACGACACTACACCACCTCTCTCGTAAACATCCCAGCTAGTAGGCAGTCCCGAGGTGTGAGTGGTTTCGTTCCATGAGATGGTTTAAAGATCCAGGTGCCTTCATTTTACCATGCACTAGGGATTGCCTTCAGCCCTGTGGTCAAACATGAACACTATATCACGTCCCTATTCCAGTCTCTGGAGAAAAGGAAGGAGCTAGCAGAGAATAGGCAGCTTCTTTTCAAGGGCATGGCCCAAAGTCACATGTCGCTCTGCACACTGTCATTAGCCAGACCTAGTCGCGGAGTCACACTCATGCTGCAATGCAGGCAGGGAACAGTATAGAGACTCAGCTAAAACTCAGGATAAAATTTTGTTCTATCACTAAAATAAAATGTTAAAAATAGATAAATGTAGATCGGTGAAACAGCCAACAGTTTCTGCTACGGCAGCTTGAAAAGCTTTTGGTATTTCATCGCACTTGTTGTGTCTTTCTCTTTAGTGTGATCCAATACAGGGTTTTCCATTCCCCTCATCTTCTGCTGACCTGCACACAAATGCTTTTGCATCTAGAAAAAACCCATTTTACCACTGAGTCACCTGTCTTCATTTCATTCCTACAGAGCTCTGATTAAATAGAAAGGTGGAGTTCATTTTTGCATACATACCCTGAAGACCGTAGCTTAGGATGAATACATAATAAACACTTTAAACATCTGAGCTCCTTCATCTTTCTTTAGCCTATTTCTTGAGTGTCCCTTCTACTCTCAATCTCTACCTGAACCTTAAGGAAGCGTAATGAAGTTGGAAATAGTGTCCTTGAATTGATTGATTTTATTACTATTTCTCTTTTTCTCTAACTGGAAATATTGATAAGCAGCTTCCTGGTTTCTTATCTCTATTATAACCAATGGAGGTCCTAAAAGAAAATATTGTGAAGGTAATTCATTCTAAGAAGATGTGATTTGAATCAGGTTTAAGCAAAGACTGGGAGACTGCCTTATCTTTTATTGAAACATTTTAGCCTAAACCTAGCAACTCAGAGACATTTGGATTAGGCTACTCACACAATGCACGTATCCTGCCAGCAGTCGCGGATGAGTTCGCCAGGAGTAAAGAATGCAGTGAGGATCTGTGGTAGCTTAATACGTCCAGTCGCTTGTGCAGGTTATAAGAAAGGGCTTAGGAGTCCTGCATATCACTCTGGAACCTGGATCTTTTTAAAACGATTTTATCGTCACAGTTGGGAAATACATTTGAGACTCTTACTCTGTTTACAAGCTTTTGAATTAAGCATAAAAGCAAAAGATACCCAAATAAGAAAAAGAGAAGCAAGTAGGGGTAAAGCAGAAATCAATATTGATGTGGCCTGGCACCAAAGTCTAGAAAACTTTGAGATTCTGAAATAAGTCTGCAAAAATTTCCCAACAAAATATAGTGAAATAAATTGAACTAATCTTTTTATTTTTTTTTTCAGCAGCCAAAATGTGCCATTATTTTTAGATGGACCTGGGAGTTATTTATAATAACTGGTTTTCAAAAGATGACACCCGTCTGTATATTGACAGAGGGTATAGCAATTGAATTGGGCCTTGGCAGATAGCATGGCCAATCCATTTGTTTTAGCTTTCCCAATAATCAGTGAGTATCATTGCAGGCTCAGTTGGTCTGGCTGATTGATTACAAAGACAGCCAAAATGAACAACTCGGCCATCTCACAATCTGATTTCCCCACCATATATTGACCCAGTCCAAGTTACATATGTTACAGTATTTGCAAAGCTGCCACTGAAATAAAACAATACTAGGCATTTGCTATGGACAGGGTCTTTATGAGAACCCATTAAAATTAGAAATCAACCCACCCTGGCCTGTTTGAGCTTTAAAAATTATTTGAAATGGAGCAAGGGAAGTGCTTTATTAGATACCTACACATTCACACAAACACAGCGGTACCAACAATGACAAAACAGATAGCTCTTTCTGAGAATTCCCATTGATGTGCTCAACTGGGCAGTAACCAGGAATAAAAGCAGATAGAGAACAACGTGTGTGTGTGTGTGTGTGTGTGTGTGTGTGTGTGTGTGTGTCTTTTAATCTGCCTTTATTTTAAAAATCTCAAAATGTGTGAAGTTCAGCCCAAACCATGGGGCCCTTTCTAGCCAAGAAGTGGAAGTGCTGGCCTCTGCTGGTAGAGGTGGGGACTGTTCCTTAGCACCAGATGTCTCATTAACTCAGAAGATGACCTGGTCTGTCTGCAAACTGTCTGCATTTCGGACCCCTTGACTGATTTACAGTTAAAGCAAGATGAGTTGTTTGAAATTGTGGAGCCAGCGGTTTGCTTTCATTCGTCTTTAAAGCCTTCAGTTGAATTCAGGATAAATCAGAGAGATTATTCATTGCACTAAAGAAACTCCTAACGATACTGATTGAGCTCCTCAGATAGGACACTATGGGAATGCAGAAAACTCAAAGCCCATTAAGTCACTGAGCGCACTTAATTGAAATTATGATACTCTGGTCACCCGTGGCTAAATGAAGAGCAGAGGTTTAATGAGTTTACCAGGTTAAAAATGAGCCTGTGTCGGGCAAGAATCAGACTCATTAATTAGGACTCTATTTAAACTATTAAGTAGTTTTATTTACCAGCAATATTCAAGTGGGGGGAGCAGGGAGAGACTTTGTGATAGTGATGGCCACCTTTGCTCGTGGCCAATTATGAACTGCTAAAGAGGGTTATCAGGGGACAGTAGTTAGTAAGTAGACCATTTTAACCAACTTTTGCCACTCATCACAATAAACCTGAAAATTCAAAGTACTCTTGAAACTGATTGAGACCTGAGTCACAATCTTCTCCACTCTATCTGGAGGCCATTCACAGATCCTGGACAATCCCTAAAATGCCTGGCTCCTTTCAAAGTTACAGCTGGTGCGGAATGGAAACTTGGCAGTCTCCTTTGGAAAGATGGACTCTCTTCAGTGCCCTAGTCCCTGAGAGCATATGGAGAACCCACTCTGTTCATATAGTAATGGAAAGGACCTTCTATTTCAATTATTAGCAATCAGTTGAGCACTCAGAACTCAGGGTGTATGTGGGCTTTGGATAAACAATGGCTTTGCTTTATTCTGTAAGAGCTTTGGGCCTTTGTTTCTTCATTTCCAAAATAAAAGAAATGATGACCTAACTCAAAAAGTGTTGTGAGGATTCCATGCAGAGTAATGGGTAAGGTGCTTAGTGCCTAGCACTGACTAAGCATTCCTTAAACAAAGGTGATTGCTGGGGTCTGCCCTCTACAAGGCGAAAATTGCTCCTCTTTACTTCTTGTTTCAACTGCATAAAGCAATGAAAAAGAAAACGAATAGATGTAGAATGTTAGGGGAGTTTAGTCGGGTGAACAGCTGCAGGGACTGAGGAATGGTTCTTACACGAAGGGAGTGCGATTCCACTCTCTTGCTTTGCTTTCTCTGCTCTCTATCCCAGTCATCGTTGTCATGTACTCCCCCCCCCCCGCCTTCTTCTGTCTCCTACCTCTCTCCCCTTCCATTTCTCTCTTCCCCATATACCTCCCCCTGCTTCTGTACTAAAAGAGCCTGGTCCTACTAGCATTTTCTTATAAAGCAAAGGGATCTTGTCCCTGATGAAGAGAAATTGTAATGAAAATTATCATAGCCGAGTCTGCAATTTCATGTCTTTACACTTGTTTGTGACAACTCAATGCTGTGTTGAACATAGTAGTCTTCTGATTTGAGTGCCTTGATTTTTTAATTCAAAGAAAAGCGGCTGAGTTAGATGTGTATGATTTGACTGATCAGGGCCAATCTGTATGCACGAAAGGGATATGTGTGGAGAAAGATCAGTGCATCCATGGAGAGATGACTAAGGGAATATGTTGGAAGAATCAAACAGAAGTAAGGCAACCTTTTTTTCCCAAGTTGAAATCTGACTAATTGACTTTTTCAGTCCAGCAATTCAGAATTGTCTTCCCTCTCTCCCACACTCCCTTCCCGTAACACACATACACATACCGCGCGCGCGCTTCTAAGCAGATTAATGAGGACAAGTAGAAATTAAATAAGGCTCCTAGCTTCCAACTCACCTTCAGCCCTTTGACACCTACATGTGTATTATACTGGAGTGAACATTGTGCCTAATGGGCCAATAAAAACAAAGGTACACTGAAACCTCAGAAAGGCTCTGTCCCATATGGATATTGTAAAGAAGTAAGACTGGTGGAAAATGGCATTTGTATCTTGAAATACAATACATTCCTGTTAATGAGAAGAGCCATATTACAAATTAATCATTCTTTCAGATAGTATTAAGCATTATTTCTAAGTTGAACCTGTTATGATAGCTCAAATTCACTTCTTCTTTTCAATTTCTCTACCCTTCCTTAAATGGTTTAATGTTTAAATTTGTAGGAAAATGTGGTGTTAAAATTAAGAATAGGGATTTTTTTAAATCATTTTTGTATTCCCAATTTCTGGCTCAGTGTCTCACACAAAGTAGAACCTCAACAAATTTATAATAAGTGAATGAAGGGTTAGAGTGTGTTAACTTTCAAATATTAGTGAATAAAATAGGCTAAATAACTTGTTAAAATTTTTAAATAAAAAAAAAGCAGTATCCTTCTTACTTGAGATAACTGTGAAATGTTGGCAATACCATTTTGTGTCTTGGGTTAGACAATATATATATATGTGTGTGTGTGTGTGTGTGTGTGTGTGTGTGTGTGTGTGTATATATATATATATATATATATATATCAGCAGAGAATTATCTGTAAAATGTTCTTCCAGTTAACAATTTCAGAGAAGAGGCACAAATGCACCCTCAAGGATTCTTTCAGTAAGAATCTTGCTGGCAACTCACAGTGTGTTTTGGGCAGTTGTAGGGCTCTGAAGCACTGGATACACTCTAAAACAATAAAGAAATGGCTTGAACTGTAGTAAAAAAGAGAACTAATGAAAAGGGACATAAGAGATATAATGAAAATAAATAGTTCCTCTTCCAACTTCCCTTCAGGGAACAGGTTATGAAAGATAGCTGAAATAAGTAGACTCTGAAATAAAATTCTTTCAGGGTAGAAAGTAATTAGGGGTGAGTATATGAAAGCACAGGTTTAATTGTTCTTTTTAATACAATGGATGAAGGCATTCATCATACAACTTCAAATGAGGGTTCCATTAATGGAGCATATCCCCAATAGGATACTATAAATTAATATTTTTATATATCCTGTAATTATTTTGTGAGTAGCACATTTGTAGTGCATTGTACTTAGACGTATGTGTTAAAATCATTAATCAGGTAAATGTCATTCAGAATGCACTACAATTGTTGATACCCCCCTTAAGTATTTTTCTTATATTTTAATATTCTAAGGTACTTATGAAAATGATCACTATTTTCTTAAGCTTTTGAAAAGACCAATTTCTAGTTCTAATTCATTCTCTGACATAGATTTCTAGATTTCTCTAGAAAGCTCATTTCAGGCCATTCTTTGGATCCTACCACTGGAAAAGAGTGAGTTTTATTTACTACTTCACATTTCTGTTGGTGCATCAGTAGCTGGAGGCTACACCATAAACACCCAGGACATCATGCCCCAGTAATGGCAGCACAATAGGCTTTACCTTCCCTTATGTCTAAATTCTTCTCTGGAGTAAATAGGGATTTTGTGACACAGATGACATCTTCCTGGGCACAGTGCCATATGGACATAAAGGGTAGCCTTAGGACACTCTAGACAATCTGGTTATAAATATCTCCTTACTTCTAAATACTCAGCTGACAAGGTGATTGTGTTAGCCCAGTTAAATTAAAAATGCAATATGCTATTTAACCATGTTAAGCTGTCCTTTTCTTTCCCTTAAGACAGTCTCGTATTCTTTTGCAGTGGGTATAAATGTGCCTACAGCCTGGATTCTGACTTAAGATGCAGTCTCCTTTCAAATTTATCCTAGAGGAAATATGACTTGGATATCACTTGGCTATAGAGCCTGTATCGGCCACTGACTCCACGTGATCTTGAGCAAGCTACATAATCTCTCCATACCCAGGTTTGCTCATCTGTACAATGATGATGATAACATTATCTGTATCTTTGAGACTTGTTGAGAAGATCAGAAGTTAATATTTGTAATGTGCTCAGCATGGATTCAGCAACAGAGACAGGCAATATCAGTGTTTATTATTATTTTACCCCAGCTCTGCTGCTAAAAATTATCAAACAAGATATTTATTCTTACCGAATTTTAAGGTTCTTAGAGGGTTGTTAGAATGCGATAAAACATGTGTAAGGCTTGGAAAACTATTCAGGGCTATGTGAAGGCTTGTGAAATGCCAACCCAAGTAAAGTATTAGAGTAGTAAATAAAACATAAAGTAAGATTCTTTAATGCTAAAGTAATTATTCTTTGTTTTAAACTCCTACATCTTTATATTTTACCTTTTGAGAGAAATACTTAATGCATATATAAGTATCATATGTATGCACATAATACACACAGCCACAGAGGACTTCGTGTGGGATTCAACTTCTAGCTTCTTATTAATACTTTCTTGTGTTTATCATGTGTCTTATTAACTAGAAATAGACCTTTTGTGGCAGGTATATTCATGCAATATCTTGTTATACACAATATCCTTATTAAATTTTAGTAAAACAAAAATTATTTATCATGTGCTTATAGTAAGTATGGCATTACAAATGCCATATGATGGACATTTTAAACCAGATGAGTTTAGAAAAAGTGAAGCCATTCCTCCTTTCCACAATACAACTCTCTCTTTCATACACACACACATACACACACACACTCATACACACATACAAACTCCTCTACAAAATCTGGTAAATAAACCTGGTGACTTTTCTGTTGTGTGTGTGTGGGGGGGGGGGTAGTTGGGGGGGTCTGGGTAGCTTGAATATCTGATGTTTCTTACCTAAAGTGATTCCTAAAGTAGTCCTTGAGAAAGACAGTGAAACCAGTTAAGATCAGACAAAACAGAAGCTTTACAGGGCTGTGTCATCTAGCTTGGAGTCAGTTCATCAACACTAAAGATGCTGATGGATCAGAAAATCAGAGAAGGCTTCAAGTTTCAGTCTTCTGAGACAGGTTGGCCTCAGAGATTTATTTTCAGATCTTTTATTTGTCTCTGCTACATAGTAAAACCTGGGTGGGCAAAATTCTCCCCATTCCAGGGACCCTGTATAGACTGCTCTAGGATTTTATTGGACTGATACTCTGTTCCTTTTTAGAGGGCCATTTATGCCCAGTGTCTGTCCTCTTTTAGCCAGCATACATACATCAGTCTCTAAATCTTCCTCCCCCACCTTTGAAAATTTATGGCAGCTTTCAGCCAGGCTTGGCTTAAAGCCATTGACCTCTGTGGCCTGCGTTATTGACCAGAACACAGCATCTTCTGCCCACATAATATATGTCCCTTTATCTCCCTGAAAGGAAAGGAAATGACTCTTAGAATGGCCAGGAATACAATAAAAATGAGAGAGGCTTTCCTGTATTTTTCTTTTCTTTTCTTTTCTTTTTTTCTTTTTTTTTTTTTTTTTTTGGTCTGTTGCATTTGGCTTTACAAAACACCACACTGGGATTGGCATGTGTGCTGGGCAGTGCTTTGAACAGTGCATTGAGAGGGCACCCTTGGGAGCAGGCATGGTATTACAGAAGGCCAGTCTCAAATAAAATCACCATTGTGTAAGTTCTCACCCTCAGTGTGAGTGGAGTGAACAGCCCTATGCCAGCAATGCTTCAGAACGGGGTCTATGGACTCACTGACAGTCAACCCCAGAGACACTGGTAAAAAGCAGCAGGGCTCACAGATCCTGTCTGCCCTTCGGGGTGAGGAGCGCTGTGGCATAGCTGCGGGGCTGGAAGAGCCACGAGCACTTATCTAGTCCAAGCTCCTAAATTTACAAATGAGGACATGCTGGCCCAGCGACAAGATACAACCTATCCAAGGCAAATAGGTTCTAGAAATGGAGCCTCCCACAAATGCATTACTTTGTCCTTAAAAGTATTCCCTGACTATTAAGTCTCCACAAAAAAAAAACAAAAAAAACAAAAAAAAACAAACAAAAAAAAAAACCTGCATAGTAGCGAGGCCCATACAAAACAGTCAGCAAAATTCTCTTCCATTCCCTTTTCAGCTATTATTTCCAAAATCCTGTACTTGAGAATCCTCAGCTGCCCTGAACACATGACACCAGATGCCTCTCACTGTCATCTTCAGGCAGAAGCTGGGAGCAGCCAGAGAAAAACTCTAAAGGAAAACAATGCAAAAATGTGGCACTTACAGACAGCTTTGCAGCCTTGGACAAGTTTCTTACCCTCTAACCCTTCACTTCCCTTGGGCACAATGGGTATGGGAGCACCGCCCTCCCAGGAGGGTTGTGAAGAGTGAGGTTGCTGGCAGGAGACGTGCTCAATCAATTCGCGCGCTATTGTTTGAGCCTGGGGTTAAGAAAAACTGTCAGAACCCTGTGCTACTGCAAAACACTCACGAGCCAAAGCATTTTATCTGAGTGTGTCAAGACTTTCTGGAGAAGGACTTTCGCAGAAGTCGTAATTTTTAGCCTAGCAGTAGTTCACTAAGGACTGGCGGCTAATGTTCCACCTACCTAGACAGAGCATTAGTTCTCACATAGATTTAAAGGGCAGAACACATAAGGGCTGCCATCCTCATTGCGGAATGTCAGGATATGTTGATACACTCAATTCTATCATAGAACCTAAATTCCAGAAGCAAGATTACTAGCAGAGTCATATACCATCTACCTATTTATATATATGATCTACAATTAGCAGTCACATATATCCATGAAAAGAAAAGTTAATGGGATTAGCCACTGGAGCCATCAACATTTAATCATGGCTTTTTGTGAGTTTTGCAAGCAGACTCAAGGTGACAAGCTGCAGAAGACGCCAGAGTTTTAAGTAAAATCTGTACATGAAAGTCTTTGGAATGAGAAAACTCTATCTGGTAAATTTTTTTCTCCAGAAATTTGGAGAACACATACATTATTAAATTGTGGTGAAAACATATTAAACATTTCAGCTCAGCTTATGTAACACCAAGGATCTATGGAACAATTTAAGAAACACTCTCTAGAATGTTAACAAACCAGGGTCAGTCATATTTCTAGCTCCTCTAAGCATCAAAAGAAGGAAAAGAGAACTGGAGATGGGTTCAGATGAGTTTTTAGTGTCATTCCTAACCGATAATAGTAAAAATCATAAAGCAAAAAGAACCTATTTCAGGGTCCGTAGCTAATTCTTTAAGCTAAGACAATTCTTTAAGCTAAGACATTTTAACAAGCCATACCTCTATTTAGAACCATGAACTTTCTCTCTCAGAGTGGTAATAAAGTGTCAAAGTTCTCAAACATTAACAGTAGACTTAAAACTAGGTCTATATAAATCAAATGGGACATTAAAGTATTTTTCTATTGTTTAGAATCTCTTCGTTTTCTTGAATTTTTCTTTTGGAGCATAGCATATTAAAGAGCTTATCAATTCAATCCTAATAATTGAGTTTTTATATCATATTTTTAAAAATTGGATGTCCAACATCAGGGAACAGGCTAAAACCACAAATATATTAAGTAAAATGATTAGTTATAGAGAATTTTTAAAAGGTTTTTTGCAAGAATGTCTAATAATATGGAAAGGTAGATACTATATTAAGGGAAATAATCTATAGGAGTGGACCTACAATATTATTTCATTTTAATCTATACACATAGAAAAATCTCACCAAATGGCCAATAGTATTAATGCTGTTACCAGCTATTTTAGGTTCTCCTTTCATTATATTTGCATTTTTAATAAACATATTATTTTTGTAATAACCAAACCACAATCGTTAGTGTAAAAATTAAATTTGAGTTTTTGTGCAATGTTATTTAATAGCTGAAGTACTATAAATATAACCATTTCACCTATAAGGCTATCCTACCACCTGTATCCAGAAGATACCATTAGAATACAGCTTCCATGTCCAGAGAGAGGCACAGAAAATGTGCATACATACATGTGACTATGTTTATAATAGTACTTTACGTTTGCATAGCTATAAATGTCATACACGAAATATCTATCTCTCAGCTTGATTGACTGTTAAGGTATGGGGATAAATTCCAACACAACATTGACTAGTTGTAATCTAAGTGCTCATCAGAAAGCATAGTCTCAAAGCTCATTGTCACCTAATAATTTTCAGTAACTCCATTGAAAAAAATTCAATTTTAATTGTTTAAAATTAAAAATGATGATTTTTTTATTATAAAACTAAATCTACTTTTCCAAATATTCTAAATCTATCCCTAGATCAAACAGGGACTTGAGTTCCCATGGGATCATTTATCTGACTTGCACTGGATATGAAATCAACTATCTGGGTTGAGCATCATTCTAAAGAAAAACAAAATAATACATTTCAGACACCATTAAAGATATTAATCACTTCTCCATGTCTTCTTTAGAAAGACCTCAGGAAGAAACTTTATTCTGAAGTTTTCACAGCAAAGATTTCTCCCTGAAGAACCAGTTTGTTTCCATCTTGTAGACATTGTGAATGGACTGACAAGGGGTCCCTCTTCCAATTGCTCTTACACAGCTCGGGGACAAATGTGTGGCCCAGCTGTGACAAAATCAACATGGTGTGTATGTTTTTAAACCTAATTCTTCACTTAATTTTATGTTCCTACCATGTTTTGCTTTCTCCTAACTTTTTGTTTTTTGCTTCAGAAAGAAATCCATTGAAGTAATGCATATGCAAGAGAACCAATCGACAAGGACAGGAGAAGGTGAGGCGAAGAGCAGCAGCTTCTTGCCCCCCTGCACTCTGCCTCCACCCCGCCCACTCCCCACATTTAACCTCTTTTAGCTGTTTGTTTTTAGTTCCTTGAGCAGTTACCTCCATAAATCTAGATAAGAGGCTTAACCTCTTTTTGTCCATTTATCAACTTAAGATAATATCACTAGACACCTTAATATGAAAAGGGAGGATTTAGCTCATTTATTTCAAACCTCCCTTTTTTCCAAGTGTTTTATATTTATATTATCATTTTCAATTCCACAATTCTTATCTTTGCAACTTTCAATAATATACAACCTTTTTCATCAGAGATTTTCCCACTCTCAACTTTTTTATCATTTATACAATTGTGAGCTAATTTTAAACAGAAGACAACTAACAATACATGCCAGAACAATATGGCCCAAAATTCTTCTTGAGGAATCAAAGCTAAATGATTCAGGAGCCCGAAAGTATGAAAAATGCTAATACAGGTTAGCGTGGTCTCAAACATCAGTCCACTCTAACTTTTATCATGGTGTCAGCCTCATTTATTGTTAACAATAGAAGTTAAACTGAAGTTGGAACAATGAGTTATAAACATTTATCCTGATATTTGGATAAACTTTTAAAACATTCTGTGATTACTTGAAGCCTTAGGTTTCAACGTTTGTCTTTCTGAAAAATTTTAAGGCACTTATTCAATACTCCTCTTTCCAGTAGAAATGCTTTTTCTCCTCCTAGTCTCTTGTTGCCTCCCATTTGGATGTTGCTTCAAGAGTTCAGGGTGATGGGTTGTGTTGACTTCAACCAGTGGTTTAACTTGTTGGTATCCCACCTATGGGTCCTCACACTGGGACACACATCAGACATAAGGGGGACCTTGAAGATAAGTTAAGATAGCTCTGGCTAAGACAACAAGGGCAGCAAGCTGGATTCAGTCTTGCTTGCCATTCAGCACAGCCATATTGAAGGCAGGACAAAGAATATGCCAGGTCTTGACTTCAAGTACAAGAGCTGTTCATCAGACAAAATTAACCCTGCATGATGAGTAGGTGTGACAGGTAAAGTTGAGAAGAAGCAGAGAAGCAGCAAGGAAGGAGAGTCAGGGGAGCAATGAGGCCATTAGAGCTGCTCAAGTGTTACAGTAGGGAAAGAAAGAATAACAGAATGGCAGGGATCCTCAGGTAGGGACATGCATGGATTTGAAAATTTATATTCAATACTATAACATCATTTTATGTATAAGAAATATTTAAAAAAGAAATACATGAATACCTTGATCAGAAATTTCTTGAATGAAAAATCAGAAGTTACAAAATGGAGAAGCACTGTTTTAGTGAGTCTGTGTACAGGCAGTCCCAGGTTATGAATGAGATAGTTTCTGTAGGTTTTGGGGGGGTTATTTTTGTTTTTTGTTTTATTTTATGGGTTTTGTTTTGTTTTGTTTTTACAGAGAGAGAGAGAGAGTCAGAGAGAGGGATAAACAGGGACAGACAGACAGGAACAGAGAGAGATGAGAAGCATCAATCATCAGTTTTTTGTTGCACCACCTTAGTTGTTCATTGATTGCTTTCTCATATGTGCCTTGACTGTGGGGCTGCAGCAGACTGAGTAACCCCTTGCTCAAGCCAGTGACCCTGGGTCCTAGCTGGTGAGCTTTGCTCAAGCCAGATGAGCCCGCGCTCAAACTGGAGACCTCGGGGTCTTGAACCTGGGTCCTCTGCATCCCAGTCCGATGCTCTATCCACTGTGCCACCACCTGGTCAGGCTGCTTTTAGTTTTGTAGAGAGACAAAGAGACAGAGACTGACAAGAAAGGAGAGAGATGAGAAGCATCAACTCATAGTTGCAGTACTTTAGGTGTTCATTGATTGCTTCTCATACGTGCCTTGATGGGGGGCTCTTGCCAAGCCAGTGACCTCTTGCTCAAGCCAGCAACCTTGGGCCCAAGCCAGCAACCATGGGGTCATGTCTATGATTGCACACTCAAGCCAGTGACCCTGCACTCAAGCTAGTGAGCCTATGCTCAAGCTGGATGAGCCCATGCTCAAGCCAGGGACCTCAGGGTTTCAAACTGGGTCCTCAGTATCTCAGGTCAACACTCTATCCATTGTGCTACCAGTTGGTCAAGCTACAGGTTTGTTCTTAAGTTGAATTCATATGTAAGTTGGAACAGGTACATTTACCTATTCAAGTCAACTTAGACAGATTTTTGTCTTAACATAGCATTTATTCTTTACTTTCTAGACATAGAAATACTTAAACATTTTCAAATACAACCTTAAACAATCTTGGATGATGCAGAAGCTGATGGACTTGTTGGAGAGAATGAAATTGGTATTAGAGAGTCAAGGTTCGATTCTGCTGCTTGAGTCAGTTTCCTGAAGTAGGCATCAAGGGAGGTTTGTACAGAGCTTTTCTTTTTCTCATAAGTGGCTCTGTAACATCTCAGGCCTTTGGTAACTGTATGGCAAACTTTGGAACCTCTCTGTATCAGGATCTTGCTCCTCTAACTTTGCCATTCCTGCTTCAACAAGATGAAAAGCAACTGGTAACTCTTCTGTAGAAATCCTTTTGGTTCTGGAGTTTCTAGGTCCCTGTTTTCTTCTCTAAATGTTACCATCTGCTGCTTTCATTCCACAAGGTCTTCATTGGTTAGTTCTTTGCCATGGGCACTGAGTAACTCTGATATCATTTTCACTGATGTCCAACTGCAGTTGATTACCAACAGCCATTATGACGCTCTGTTCGTAAGTACAAATTGTACATAAGTCAGATGTTTGTAACTCAGGAACTTATTGTATTTACTTTAAAATACCTAAATAAATTCCTTCATTCAAACCTACCATAATTAATGGCATTTGCCTGCTCTTAAAAGTTTATAATGCATAATTTTAAAATACCACAACATTGTTTTTTAAAAAAAGTAATTAAGCCTGCACCCAGTCTGAGCTTGTGCTCAGAGAAAGTGAATGAGGGCTACAGTGACAGAGAGGAGAGAGGGTGTGGCTCCTGGCCATTTTGCTTTGTTTTCTAATTTCTTTAATAGAGTAGGACATTCGTTTGTATTTTCTATTCAGTTTCTCTCAACACTACTGCTCTTAAGTGCTATTTTTTTTTTTCATTTTTCTTTTCAGACTCTCTTGAGTGACCCTCTACCTACCAAGAACTAAAATCTTCAGATGGAAGGACTTCGTACCCATCAAGGCTCTTAAACTTCAGTTTGCTTAGTAACCATACAGCAAAATTGAAAATGTGTGTGCATTCTTGTGCTAGAACCTTCATATCCTCCTCCATGATTTCCAATACAGTTGAGGTCAGGGTGGAGGCTGGGGAATCTATTTTTACAAGCAACTCAAGTGATGCAGATGCAAGTGGTCTTTGGCCCAACACTGAGAAATATTGTTCACCTGACCCTGTCCCTACCCCACCTCCATGGCAAAAAAGGGAACCAATAACATTTACCACCAGGAAAACCAAATTCCAGGGCCACTAAGATGACTAAATCTCCCATTTCCGAGGTCCTTGCCAGTGTTCTTTCCTCAATCTTAAACCTGCACATTTAAAATATTTTCTTTCTCTATCCCTTCTTCCTTTTCTCCCTGGAAAGAAGAAGTCAGAAATAGACACACCACTCTGCCCTTCTGTCAATGAAATATTGCTGCCAACAGTTTATGACAATGAAGTTCCCAATCTGGGGTATGAATAAAAGAGAGACTTTATTCAGATAAACAGTTTATAAAGAAAAGTGCACTACTCTGAGACAAGAGGGTGGGGACCTCTTATACAGAGGAAAGTGCCCTGGTCTCTGATTGGCTTACTTTTATGCAAATGGGAAATTCAAATTTACATTTTTGAGCCAAATAGCATTGTCCTGATTGGTCAGAACCGTGCATTCTGATTGGTAGTTATGGAGCAGCTCTGATTGGTCTGTTAAAATGCAAATGATAATACAGCTCTATAACTCCAATTGGAAGGAGCTCTCAGCCTATTGGTCAAAATATGATTCCCTGAACTCCTTTATAAGGGTCAGCACAGAGGGCAGGAGGTTGTATTGGAAGCTGGCAGCTTAGTTTGCAGCTTCTCACTGAAATGCAGAATGCAAGAGACCTCTGCCATTGCCACAAATGGCTACTAGACACCCGTTATGAATTTGAGCCTATTTAACCACAAGGAGATCTTCTTTTTTTTTTTTTTTGGCATTTCTCTGAAGTGAGAAGCAAGGAGGCAGAGAGACAGACTCCCGGATGTGCCTGACAGGGATCCAGCCAGCGTGCCTACCAGGGGGCGATGCCCTGCCCATCTGGGGCATTGCCCCTTTGCAACCGGAACCATTCTAGCGCCTGAGGCAGAAGCCATGGAGCTGTCCCAGTGACCGGGTCAACTTTGCTCCAATGGAGCCTTGGCTGCAGGAAGTGAAGAGAGAGACAGAGAGAAAGGAGAGGGAGAACGATGGAAAAGCAGGTGGGCACTTCTCCTGTGTGCCCTGGCTGAGAATCCAACCCTGGACTTCCACACTCTGGGCCAATGCTCTACCGCTGAGCCAATCAGCCAGGGCCCACAAGGAGATCTTTGTTGGTAGATATAGTCCTTCTCAGATTCAACACTCCATACACCACACCCCCAAAAGGGCTCCTCCTCCCCAGCCTTGGTTAATTATCCACTGTTAAGAGTCTTGATGAGAATCAAGCAAAAGAGAAAGTTCTCAGTCTTTAAAACTCTCCGGGAAGTCCAGGGTAACATTTCCCCTCAGAAAGCTCTTTGCCACAATTTTCCCAGGGCTGCACTTGAGTGAAACCCCCAAAGGAAATTAACACTTAGATTAGGCAGGATGTGCTGGCTGCTTGTTTGGCCTCTGCTGTTTACCAAGCCCAGCAGGCAGCACAAGCAGTGCAGGCTGGCTAACAAGCCCAGCCAGGGGCCCCAGGCTGCTGGCTGGGGAAATTGGCTCATGGGACTCAGGAGCCTGGTAGGGGGTGGGTACATTAGGGTGAGGTATGACCACATGTGGGTGGGGTGAGGGTGGGGAGAGACCGGCCTGAGTAAGCCAGTGAAGAAAACCAACACGGGGAAATGAAGCCATCTATTCCTTTTCTGCCAACTTCTTCACAGGTTTGTCAGGTTGGGAGGGGGCAGCAGCAGTGGGGGGGGGGGGAATAGAGAAAATGATGTGCTTGCTTTAGGGCTCAACACCCTATCTTGAAACCTGTCCTGATAGATGCAGGGGCCTCCATATACCAGACTATAGGTTCCTTAATAGCAAAAATAAGATGTTTTGTTCCTCCCCACCAGTTTTTTAAAGATAGAATTCAAATACCATAAAATTCACCCTTTTAGAATATATCATTCAGTGGTTTTCAGTATATTCAAGAAGTTGAGTTATCATCACTGCTCTAATTCTAGAACATTTTCATCACCCCCAAAAGAAACTCTGCTAAGATCAAGAAGTACAAATTGTTTGTTAAAAATAGTCATAGGGTATAAAGTACAACATAGGGAATACAGTCAATAATATTGTAATAACTATGTAGGGTGCCAGGTGCGTACATGACTTATTGGAGGAATCACTTGCATAAATTATATAAATGTCTAACCATTATGCTGTACACCTGAAGCTAATATAAAATATTGAACGTCAATTGTCATTGAAAAATTAAAAAATTAAAATAAAAAGAAACCCCTCTACCCATATCATTTACTTCCCAACCCCTTCTCCTCCAAACTACTAATCTACTTTCTCTCTATATAGATTTGCCTACTGTAAGGTATTTTTCCCCACCGAGAAGGAAGGAAGGTGCCAGAGCCACAAAGTGTGGAATAACAAAAGGCTTTATTAAGTACAGAGTGCATCCCACCCAGCGAGGTTCCTTGGCCCCAAGAGAGATGGAGGCCAGGGAAGTCGCAAGTGGTGACCCGCTTGGGAGATATTTAAAGGTCCCTAGGGTGGTCGAACTAATAAGACGTGGTGAAATCTCACTGGCTGGCAGATGGTCGCTTTTCTCCAAAGGACTCCTGGGAAGTTTCTTTTGGTAGGCCTGGTTGTGGGCGGTCCTAGCCAAAGTTCCCAGGTCTGGGTTCCCCACGTGACCATCCCCCATTATCCCCCGACCTGACAGCTACTCTGGGCATTTTGTATGAATGAAATCATAGTATTTGTGGCTTTTTGCATCTGGCTTCTTTCACTCAGCGTAATATTTTCAAGATTCATTCATATTTTAACGTGTGTCAGTACTTCATTTCTTATTATTGTGAAATAATATTCCATTGTATGGATATACTACATTTTGTTTATCCATTCATCAGTTCATGAACATTTGGATTGTTTCTACTTCTTGGCTATGGTGAAAAATGTACCTGTAGGCTCATATCCAAGCTTTTAAAGTAACGTATGTTTTCGTTTCATTTGGAGATACCTAGATCTCTGGGTCATATGGTTATTCTGTGTGGAAACTTTTTTTTTTCTTTTTTTTTTGTATTCTTCTGAAGCTGGAAACAGGGAGGCAGTCAGACAGACTCCTGCATGAGCCCGACCGGGATCCACCCGGCACGCCCACCAGGGGGCGATGCTCTGCCCATCCGGGGCGTCACTCTGTCGCTAGAGCCAGTCTAGCGCCTGAGGCAGAGGCCATGGAGCCATCCTCAGTGCCCGGGCCATCTTTGCTCCAATGGAGCCTTGGCTGTGGGAGGGGAAGAGAGAGACAGAGAGGAAGGAGAGGGCGAGGGGTGGAGAAACAGATGGGTGCTTCTCCTGTGTGCCCTGGCCGGAAATCGAACCTGGGACTTCCACATGCCAGGCCGACGCTCTACCACTGAGCCAACCGGCCAAGGCCTGTGTGGAAACTTTTCAAAGGATCTGTTTTTACCCACTGCTGCAGTTCCCAGTTGGTAGCCCAGCCCCTGGCACATTCTTTGGTAAGTGGATGAATGAGTTAAATGAGTAAATGAAAGAAATTAGGAATCAAATAAGTAAGACTATAAGTTTTCGTGTGTAAGCATTTTACACTCTCTTAAGAGCAATACAAATGGGATTTACTGTTATTAATTAGTAGTATCAGAAGCTCTTTATCTGGGGTCTATGGAAGAGCTACGAGAGGGTGGTGAATCCTCAGGAGTTGTGTGTAGAATTGTTTGAGAATGTGCACATATACTATTGCCTTTAGGTCAGACAAGGGGAGTGACTTAGAGTGCCCTTCTCTGGTGTGCCCCTCTGCACAGGACAGGGTGCCCTGAGGTCTGGGGTATGTGCCCACCATAAGCCTGCCCCTCCTATTGTGGGGCTTGTTCTGCTGCTAAACTCTGACTCCCAGCCTGAGGAGGCCAAACCTCCTCCCCTGGCCCATCCCCTGAGCACAGTCCGTGCCACGGTCAAAGGAGGCTGTGCAGAGAAGGTAGAAGTAGACGCACAGGATAGATTATATAACACACATACTGAGGAGGCCCCACACTGGGAGGGATGAAGCCAGAGATGGGAAGAGAAGCAGAGAGGGCAGGCTGTGGGCTGAAGGTTAGAAGTTGAGGGGTGAGAACCCCAGACACCACTTTCCAGTGAGAAACTTAAAGAACTCCTAACATTCTAAATTCAAACCTAACTTTCCAGTCTTAGGTTCCTTTGAAGAGCTTAAAAGAGTAATAGCATCAATGACATTATGGACAGAGTAGCACTGGGTGGGATGAGGAAAAGCCTTGTGGCATATGGCATGTGGCCGTCCATTTTCAACCTTTGCTCTTGTCTCCGGCCCTGTGTGTCAAGAAGGAACCGTGCACATGGGAATCTTTTCAAGGACAGGGTATGTAGCTGTCCTCAGATTCTCAAAGGCCTCAAAAAGTCTAAACCACAATGGAAAGAGTTGGAAACTGAAGGCAGAATCAGAGTAGAAGTCAGTTCTGAGTTTCAGCCCTGCTTCCTCCACATTCAAGCTGGATGAACTCGGGTAACTTCTCTTGATCTTAGTCACTCATACAATGAAATGGAAATAATCATAACATACACTAAATTTTGTCATAAATCATGAAGGAATGCAGAGTGTTGCTTTAATATGTATTTCCTCACCTTTTTTTTTTTTGTCTACAGACTCTTCATTAGCAGACCCATAAAATTATTAATTTGGGCTCATAACTCTGCTAAAGCAAAAATTTCACTACAATATTGCAAAAGATCCATGCAATACAAAATTGTATCACATACTTTGTCCAAAGTTATTCAGCAGTAAAACGGTGCAGTTAAAATATATATAAGCAGTAATTCCAGCATTCCTTCCCAGCTTCTGCCCCTGCACAGCACCGTCTCATCTACAACCAAGCAGCCTTCATCACTTCAAAACAGAAACGTTTTTCTGATAGCTGTGACTAGATTAATGGTTTCTCTTTTCTCTTATTGTTCAGTAATATATTTTGGAGTTTCTCCAAATAAGTGTATTCCTAGTATTTGTTTGTTCCTATACTCTCATGTTTAATGGGGCTGTGAATGAGGAATTTTATCTGTTGGCCATTATGGCTGATACATAATGGTTTTATTTTTTTAAAATAAATTAACATAAGGAATTCTCTTTCTATATAGAAACTTAATCTCAAAACTGAAAACCAGTTTTGTCTGTAATGTGAAATAGCCGACTTTTTCTTTATTCAATGAATTCATTGTTGTCATATAGAAATTGTACTGTATAGACCACAGAGGGTATTTCTCCAGGCTCTGGAGGGCTTAGGGTTATTCTCAAGTTGAGGGGTTACCTGAGCCACATCTTGAAGGCTAGTCGGGATTTACAGAGCTGGGAAGGAGGGAAAGGATGAGGAAGAGGCATGTGCAGAGCCCCTGGAGGGTGCCAACGTGGCAGAGGGGGGCTGCAAGTCAGGATGCTAGAAAGTTGACACTTTCTAGTTAAGTATCTTCTAATGAAAGGCTACAACCTGAAGGGTTGCATGTACTGTGCTAAAGAATTGTATTTTATCCTGCAGATAAATCTTGAGTAGGATTTGAAACTAATGACTAACATTACCAGACTTGTAATTTACAAAGGGCATTCTAAGCCTTCAGCAACCTCCCCTATCTGTTTCCTCCCTGGTCAAATGTCAATCGTACCTACCTTATAGAAGTGTTCTGAGGATTAAATAAAATGCTAGAACTGTAGAGCACTCTGCTCAATTAGTTTTGATGATTATAATTATTATAAATCCCCATCCTCACTGTAGTCTTCGCTGCGCATGCAATGCAGGGCATGGTGGACTAGGCAGGGCAAGAGGAAGCGCTGACAGAGAAAGAAAACAATCGTAGAGCCACAAAGGGAGTCAGCGACGTTCTCAAGGTCACTCAGATAGGAAGGACATAGTCAGGATTCAGGCTCAGGCCTTCGGGCTCCAAAGCTCATTCTCTTCACCCTCTACCCTGACCAGAAATCTCTCCCTCCAATTTCTCAGACTCCAGTTCTGTATTAAGAATATAATTTCCGAATCTCCTAGAGACCATACTGGCTTTTCAGACACTAACAATTCCCTTTAAAAGAAAAGCTTCTAGCCTGACTAGGCCGTGGCACAGTGGATAGAGCATCAGACTGGGACGTGGAGGACCCAGGTTCGAAATCTGGAGGTTGCCAGCTTGAGCATGGGCTCACTGGCTTGAGCATGGGATCATAGGCATGATGACCCCATGGTCACTGGCTTGAAGCCCAGGGTTGCTGGCTTGAGCAAAGGGTCACTCGCTCTTCTGTAGCCCCCTAGTCAAGGCACATATGAGAAAGCAATAAATGAACTAAGGTGCCACAATGAAGAATTAATGTTTCTTGTCTCTCTTTCTCTCCCTTCCTGTCTGTCTGTCCCTATCTGTCTCTCTCTCTGACTCTCTCTATCTCTATAAAAAGAAAAAAAAGAAAAATTTAAAAATTTTTAAAAATTAAAAAAAAAGCAAGCTTCTAGCATGTCCCTGCCCTGCCCCAGACTCTCAGTGGGTAATAGCTTTTCAGTTTAAAAGGTATTATAACTTGGAAAGAGCTAGAAGCTGCTTCCCAGCTATGCCTCTGTGAGCCTTCCAGCCAAGCCTCACTCTCTTCCTGCAACCAGCCTGTTGGAATCCCTGAGACAAAAGCCTGCCCAGCCTCTGAGGGCGCTGGCACAGGGCCAGCTCCTGGGGCGAGCAGGGATTCACTGGCCAGTGCTCCAGGCCAGGTGCAGCAGAGCCTCCTGGTGGGGCTCAGAGTGGCATGCTCTTTGTGAGCTCCAGGAGCAAGACGGAGGGAGGTTTGGTTTTGTTTGATTTGATCCCTTACCAAGCTCAGTGCATTGGGCTTTCAGAAAATATTCTTGAGTTTCAATTCACACCCCATTGGATTTCACTTCAACCTGAAAACTCACAGGGAAGGTCAGCTGAAACAACTGAGTTCGGTGGGCTTCCCTCTCAGAGCCATAAATCACCCCACTGCCACTGAGGAAAGGAAGAGGCGAGATGAGAAACTGGCCCACCCTGGCCTGATTTACCCCATGTATGTGCGTGACTTGGGGGGGGGGGGCAGGAAGGGCATTTGGAAAGGGCAGAGATTTTCCTTTCTTGTCTGCCTGGGTTTTTATTATGAAATGTTTCAATCGTATCACTGAGGTGTATTTCCTGAAAACTAGATTCTGCCTGATACAAACAGCTGCCAACACAGGCCCAAATGACTAATAATCACTTGCATGCACTTTATATGGGCCAAATAATGCACTAAGCACTTAACTTTAATATTCCATTTGATCCTTAAAATAATCCCACAAAGTAGGTACCATTATTACCCCCGTGTTATAGAGGAGGAAACTGGACTTAGCTAGAAACTTAGCAGAACTGGGATGTAAACCCAGGCAAAAGAGCTTTGCTACTCAGAGAGACTACACGGGGGAATTTACGGCCAGAGGCCCAGGATTCCCTCTTCACCAGATCTGAAGCAGGGGCTACATGCCACGGGGCTGGGATCCCTCCCCTGGGTGAGGGCCGGCCGAGGTGGGGGTTGGTGATTGGAGGTTCTGACGAAGGCCGCCTCCTAAGATCCCTTCTGACTTGAAGCCTCGTGGGTGCCCTGGCAGGTCTGGGGGAAGAAGGGGAGCTCCATCTCTCTTCTGCCAGCTGGGGAGACCCCCAGTGGGAATTCAGCTCGTGGACTCCTCCAATCGTGTTCTTTGTGAGCATAAATTCCGTTCACATTAATGAGAGTTACCCCTGTGCTCAAGGGGAACGTAAACTGCTAAGTGTTGTGAGAAGAGGCCTGGGAGACCCCGGTCCTGCTGCCACCCCAGTTCTAGGAACCCTTCCCTGCTGCTCTCCCCTGGGCGGGCAGAGGCCTGGCAGCCAACGTCCCGTAGCTTCTGCAGCATTTGGTTTAGTTTCTCAGATTATTAAGTCATTTACAAAATAAAACTCATGTGTTTGTTGTAATGTCTTTGAAAAATAAACTAAAAGGCTATCACAACTGTCTGCTTTCTGCAGTCTCCTCTGAATTCCTTGCTCCACGAAAGGCCCATTCTAGTACAGTGGAGACTTAGCAGATCTGGGACCTATTTGATCTACATTCTCCCAACAGAATCTCTCTCTCTCATTCTCTCTCTCTCTTTCTCTCTCTCCATCACAAAATTATAATATTTTGATTCACATGGTCTAAAGCTGACTTTTTTTTAATACCTGGATAAACAGTGCTACCCCTAAGTTATGCAGAGCAAAGCAGAGCAGAGCAGTGGGCTTATTGTGGTATATATTATATATACCCCTTAACGAGGGTTAGGTGACATTTGAAAAGAACTGTACTAAGATCTGGCAGCGAATGCTTGCGGTGGCAGAACTGCAGGCACCAGGGTTATCGCAAGAGCCCGGTGTGCTCCCAGCCGGCGATAGCCGAGACAAGACTAGGCCGGCTTTCCCTTGAACTGAGGTGCTGAAAATAAAGCCACGAAACTACAGCGGAGAGAAAGCAGGACAGAAAATGGTGAAGTCAAACAAAGAGGCAGGAAGAAAAAGCAGAGAAACAAAAGTGTTCCCTTGCAGGGTGAAAGGAGCCGCCGCCGGGGCCCCAACTCAGTCCCCTCCCGCCATCTAGTGGTCATGACTTGTCACTGCAGCACAGATTGCTATGGGCGATCTTGACACGAGGAGGTGCCGGGAGATGGCTACCTTCTGGTTAGAAGAGAAGACTTACCCAACAACACAAAAGGTAACTTGAGCCAAAATCATAAGCAGGAGAGTAGCCGCCTTTCCGTAGAAGGACTTGTTTGTTTTGATTGGAAATACTGCGCAATTAAAGAGCAGATGTGTATCTTGCGCAATCTGCAGGTTAACGGAGGTTGGAATTGGAAATTCCCCAGCCACTAGCAATTTCTTTAAAAGGACCACATGTGTAGCACATGATTAAAATCTCCCTGAGGAAAAGTGGGTTCTTTATTAATAAAGACTATTTGTTACTTCCGTTTTCTGACACTATCCAGAAGCCAAACATTATTAAGTTTTGCAAAGGAGAGACCAGAATGATGCTACATGCACACATTGACCAGAATCCCCTCTCTAGTGGGGGGATCCCAAGTTTTATCCTTATCTAATGATTAGCTTTCCTTTGAAAAAAATGTAGATTCTGGCCACTTACTTTTTTTCTCTGCAAGATTGTCCCTATTCTCAAATATGAAATCTTTGTTGTTCCCGATGGTCTGATCTTGGTACTGTGTTCACAGATGAAGTAATGTTATAAAATGGATAGCTTTTTAGCAGCAAAAACTAAAATATTAGGAATAAAATACATATGTACATAAAGAGTTATACTTCTAGAAATATCTGTGTATACCTTGAACAATTATGCTTGCCACAGACTTTAATATCTGTCCATGTCAAAAATTTTCATCTGTGTTAAATTCTAAAAGATTATGACCAGGACATACAGGCTCTTAAAATTTCATTTCTCTGTGCCTGTATATGCAAGGTGAACAGAAATTGTAGCTCTGATTATCAGTCTGCTTTCTCTAGGCTCCTCTGTGATCTTTCCTGATCACTATAAATATACATATATAGGTTTTGACTGCCTAACAGATAAAGGTGCAGCCTAGATCTGTCCATACAGAGATCAGATGTTTGTTCCACACCCCATCTGTGTAAGTCTCTGAGGTCACTGGCCATTCCGGGTTGATAATACATGCTCCTCTATGTGAAGCAAGCTGTGCTTTACTTTGGGACTGGAGACCCAGGGTCTAAGGGTGCTATAGAAATATCTAGTTTGATGCATTGGCTTGCTCTGGGGCCAAAGACCCGTGGTAATTGACTCCACTTGAAGCCTGACCTCCAAGAGCACTGAGAGTGGCACCGTCAGAGGGCTGGCTTGGTTCTGTCTGTACTGCATTCAAAGGCCTGATTCTTTGCTTTAAGAGCCAAATGAGCTCAAGGACAGCAATTATAGAGCAGACAATAGACTCTCACCGAGATGGGAAAGAAGGAAGATGCTAAGGAGTCTGGCAGTTGCTTCGGTTAACAAGTTATTTCACTTTTTGTTTTACCCTCAGAGATTTTTGTCTTCTTATTCTCCCCATTCATTCACCATAGGCCCAGCCTTAGGAAATTAACTCCTGCAGGCAATAAAAGGTATTTATCCTGAGCCAGCTCTTGGGTAGCGTCAGTTAAGAAAAGAACTCCTTTCTGAAGCAATGGCTGTGATAGATGATTTGATTTGCAGTAGCACTTAAACAAATCCATCTTTTAAAATTTTAGTCCCAAACTGGGTGCCTAAAGAACTTGCTATGGCTTGACACTTGAAATAAGCTTAGAAGGGTGTCAGTCCCTCTTCCACGGCCCTCCCAGGTGCCCCAGGATTATTGATAAAATCAAAGTTACCTGGAGAAGTGCACCCTCAGCAACTTCTGCTGGGAAGGTGTTTGGAAGCACTGAGCTTCCTACCACCGATGGACACAGCTTACTAGAGTAGTGATGGAGGCTTGACCAATAGAATATTCTAGAAGCCGCAGGGCATATAAGCCATGGAGAGAGAAAGGCAGAGGGCAAGACAGTTGGTAATAGCAAAAGAAGTGGGGTGGCAGAGTTCCCCAATGCAGCCATACTGGCAGAGCTCTTTGGAAGGGAGGCTTTTAATAACACAGCAACACAGCCATCCTAAGTGACCTTTCACATCTCTGTTCAGCTGGCTGAGAAGGAGATACTGACCACACCCTGTCATTTCTGTTTGCCTGGCTCCTCTGCAAACATCCTGACAATAACCCCCCATCACCTGAGCATACTGGGTGTGTGTCCCTGTCCCTTAAAGAAACAGTCAGTTGCAGCACAACAAGATGAACAAAGTATCACTTCTTGTGCATGACTCTTGCCACCCACTTCCCCCTTAGGAGTGATCCCAACCCTCAACTAATGTGACTCTTAGGGGGATATTTGGTAAATTGCGTTCTCCAAAGGTGCCAACACCAATATCTCCTGTCCCACGTGCCTCTTCCAATGTGACCTTGCCACTCTCCCATGATGTGGGTGGCCTCGTGACTGCTTTAATCAAAAGCACAGCAGGACTGTTGCTGTGTGTCTTCTAAGGTGGACTGTAAATGGCAAAGGACTCACTCTTGATGTGTGGCTGGGTGGGAAGGGAGGGTGCAGAGCCAAGTCAGGGGCAGTTCTGAGAGGAATGACCATTATTTTTGCATCAGTCCCGGGGTACCATATCCTTTTCAATTTAATTTGCTGCCTGTGTAAGGAGTATCATCAATTCAATGAAGGCGTTTAGGAAACAAAAGGACCATCGCTAGCATAATTAATGTGCTTTCCAGTGTATGATACATCATGAGAAATATTAAAATCTGAAACAAGTGCACAGAATGCAAAAAAATATGGTAAGTTTGTTAGCATGTTCGAACACTTTTCAGTACATTCTGAAAGTACAAGGGAGACAGCGTTTCTGGAATGAATAAGCTCCCAACTTCTCTTGTGTGCGCAAGCGCGACAGATTTGTCCTCAGAGCACCGTGCTAAGGGCCCACAGTACTTCTAGTGTCCCACAAAAATGTTTTCATATCTTGTAAAAATCTTAAGAAAAAATAAACTTTTAAATTGAAGAAAATGTTTTAATATACAATAGGATAAAATATAATTTTTATTCTTCAAGATTTTAAATACCTATAAATACTTAAATCTCTATATGTAATGTCCTTAGTGGAGGAAGGTCATGGTGCAACCGAGTTGTCTTACTCACCTGCTAAAGAGGTTCCAACATATACAAGCTCCTCTTTTCCCACTCTCAATTCCTAGACCCCAAGAATCCTCTAGGAACGAGTCTCCGAAGGGATTTTTTTCCCCTGCAGCACTTCCCTGTTTGGAGTCTAGATGGCCCCATTGCTCTAAAGTTAGCCATGCGAAGCGCTGTGATTTACAATGGCTGTCTGATGCCTCCTGTGGGGCAGGCAGAGGTTACTTTTTGGTAGAGAGAGTATTCAGTGTGCACGCCTGGAGGCAGGCCTGGGATTTTTCATGGCTGTCATTCTTTTATACCCTCAGTCCCCGAGGATAATCCATAGAAAGTCAAATGTGGCCATTTTAAGCTGTACTTGAATTATTGAGCATACCAGATCTGCATGAAAAATTTAAATGTCTAGGAAAATAAATAAGGTGCATAAAAAGATTTTATTGAACTTCTCCATATCAGGGAAAAACAGTAAACTAACTGATTTATTTATTTATTTATTTATTTATGCCTTTCTTTCTTTCTATCTTTCTGTCTGTATGTCTGTCTGTCTGTCTCTTAAGCATCAGAGGAAGTCTCTGCAATTTGTTAAGAGATCTCTTGGCTCCCTTGAAAATAATAGACTCAAATACTTAGAGACATACTAGCAGAAAAAATACAACTCCCGGAGGCAATTTTATACTTAGGGAGATGGCTTATAAAATTTTTTAGTGAAACACTAAATTTTCCACTTTCAGGATTCTTAGCCCAGTCTAGATGGTTGCTCGTGAAACAACAAAAATGACCTAAATCATTCAGCTGTATTTTCTCTCGCTGCTCGGGAAGGAACCATGTGCAAACATGTGTGAGGAGAGGCAGGTAAAGCAAAGGGTGTTTAAAAAGCATAAAAACCCACACAGCATTCCTGAAACAGGAAGGTCATGTTTTATATCTCTGTTTTCAATTTGTATCTTACACCCATAGAGCCTTCTTAACCCTTTTCTTCCCTCTTGGCCACTTTGAAAGATGATTTGCTCCTGTCAGATTAAATTCAAATTCCACATAAATAATAGATGTACTTTCTGTAATGTGAACTGTCAAAGAGACTTGGAGCCTCTTGCCTGCGAAGTCACAATGATGGAGGCTAAAGGGACAAGGCAGGGCTGGGCAGCAGCCTTGAAGCCTAGATGTGCACTTACGCATTGTGTTAGTTATCCCGGGGGCGGGGGGGGGGCAGAATTAACTAAACTGTATCAAAGTATATGTTTATGTGTATGAATGACAAATAACTTTATTTTCCAGTTGAGGTGAGTTGTTCAACATTGCACATGGCATGGCAAGTTCTAAGTTCCTAGTGAAGATATTAAAATGATCAAAAGGTGCTTTATGTCAATAAGTGGTAGTGAAGGAAACAGGTAAATGGTCGTTGTTTACCACAGACATGCTCCTGGGAGCAGGTTGACAAGCTCGCAAATGTTACATAAGAATAAACAGCATATGCAAAGTGTCAACACTATTCTAAGTTTACTGCCTATATTGAACCACTTAATCATCCAAAAAATTCTATGGTGTTAAGTACTATTATTACCTCCTTTTTTTCAAATGGGGAAACAGAGGTACAGAGAGGTTAATAATTTGTCTAGGGTCACAGAGGCAGGGGCCTATCTGGCTTGAATCCTGTTTGGTTTCTGACTCTGTAGTCTCACCACTGCAATCTTCTCCCTCTCAAATCCAGCTCCAGAATGTAGCTACCATCCATATCTCCTCAGAACTCATGGTTCTTGTAGAGGCAAACAGTTCTTAACTGTTTGAGGAGCCCTCTGGTCATAGATACCTGACACACGTAGGCATGTGGGAAGTGCTGGAGAGTTAGTGCCCACCCATGCCCCGAACAGTCAGCCAGTGACCACAGGAGATGATGGGTGGCCGCCAGCTGGAGGCCTGCTCTCTCCAGTGTCTCAGAGGCTCCCAGGAGCACGGCACCCACAGTGGTAATCTGGTCTTTAATGTACCCTGTTCTGGCTTCCTTTCCTTCCCTATCTCACATCACTTCCCTGGGATCCCCACCCCAATAAATGCTTTGCATTGAATTCTTTATCTCCAAGTTTAGATCTAGAGAACGTGGTCTTTGTGGTTTGAAAAACCATAAATGCTAAATTAATCACTGGCAAATGTGAGAATTGTCCTAAAACTAACTCTATTTCTTTGTACAATGTTGAATTTATCCCCCTCCCCCCAAAAAAGGACAATCTACAAAAGATGCCAAAATCCTACCAGATGATCTTAAACATTCTTAGTAGATGATTCCTTTTCAAGCTGCTGTACTTAATGAATTTGGTAAATTTTTCTTAACACAAACTTGGCTTTAATATAACAACAACAAGAAAATATCTCCAATGTTACATGACTATACCCAAGGACCCCAAATTATTTTTAGGCTCTGACTTAAACGGTAGGAACACAAATAGAGTATTGGAAATACCCAGGCCCAAATAAGAAATGCCACATTCCGTTATACAGTGTGTCCATACAGTCATGATGCACTTTTGACCAGTCACAGGAAAGCAACAAAAGATGATATAAATGTGAAATCTGCACCAAATAAAAGGAAAACCCTCCCAGTTTCTGTAGGATGATGTGGCAGCATGTGAGCATGCACAGATGATGACGTAACACCGTGTATACAGCAGAGCAGCCCATGGCCATGCCAGTCGAGATGTGGATGGTACAGAGGAAAGTTCAGTGTGTTCTGTGGCTCGCTAAATTTGAATCCGTGACCAAAGTGCAACGTGAATATCGACGCATTGATAATGAAGCGCCACCACATAGGAATAACATTACTCTGTGGGATAAGCAGTTGAAGGAAACCGGCAGTTTGGTGGAGAAACCCCGTTCTGGTAGGCCATCAGTCAGTGACAAGTCTGTAGAGGCTATACGGGATAGCTACCTAAGGAGCCCTAAAAAATCTGTGCATGAGCCCACATAGAACTGCACTGAATAGGTATGAAACCGGGAGAGTTTTCCTTTTATTTGGTGTAGATTTCACATTTCTATCATCTTTTGTTGCTTTCCTGTGACCGGTCAAAAGTGCACCATGACTTCACGGACGCACTGTAATTCTTCCAATATATTTCCAAATTCTTTGGGTTTTTCCACCAACTATAGATTGTGTTGTGTAAATGTATTTTTACTTCCTCCCAAACACATTAGTACTAGATATATTTTGCTAAAATCCCATGTAAGTCCTTTGCACTGCTCTTTTTAAGCTCTTCCCTTTCCTTCTGTTTTATTTTCAATGAGCGACCATATTCATAAAAAGCAAACTGCAGTGTCTAGGATTTAGATTAAACAGTATATTGCCATCACCTTCCACAGTACAATAAAGTAGAACATTCTAAAATTAAGTAGAGAAGAGAGAGCCAGAAATCCTGCCCAGCAACTGTTCTCTAAGTGCCTCCTCTTGAGCCTGTTTGCTTATTGAGCTGAACTCCCGGGGGGGGGGGGGAGCAGAAGCCAGCACTAGTCTTCTACATAACTACCCCCAGCCCCAGCCCCTGTTCTGCGCTGTGAAATCATTCTCCTGATACAAGTGTGGAGAGGTTGCATAGCTTTCTAGGTACTTTCTGGTAATAAAAGTTCTCTTGCAACTGTTAAGTAATTAAAATCTCATGCAGTGTAGTATCAAAACTCCAACCTTTGTTTAATTTTAATCTCCCTCCCACCCACCATATAGGCCTATCTCGGGGAAAGAGAGGAACAGAGACTCTTCATTTTACTCAGGATTCAGGCCCCAGGGTAAGGAAGAAGGGAACCTTAGGGCTTACATGACCTTCGTTGCCTGGGACATTTACCTGAGCAGCAGGACAGTGTGGAAGCCTGTACAGCGCTGGTCTCCTGACCACAGGGCTTTGGTGGTTTCCTTGCAGTTCTCCCTGTTGGACATCTATAAGGGCAGTTTTTCTGGGCCAGGTAGTGCTGCATCCAGCTGGCACGTTGACTGCCCCAACCTTGGGGCTTCTCTTGGACCTCCTGTGGCTGGGTCTTTTTGCCCCTTAATTCATATGGCACTCTTGGTGAATGCTTTTAATATGGCTCACATGGGGGTCCGCTGAAGGCATCCACAACTAGGCTCTGGAAATGCACGCTGGACTGCACACTCACAGCAGGCAGCGTCAGCTGGCATCTTGGGTTTTTCAGGATCCTGATGGAGACATGGGTGAGAAGAAAGTGAAACCCAGAGGTGCGGGAATGGGAAGGAGAAAGTGGGGCAGAGCAAGAGAGGGGAAACCACAAGGAACATAGTATCTAAAACCCACAATCTATTCCAAAGCATAGCAAAGGACAAAATGCTTCCTTTGCTTTAAAAAGCCAGAAAAAAACTAATTACAACTATGACACAAATAACACAACTAACAACACAAAACTTTCCTGGTCAATCCTCTTTATGAATGAATACAGATATGAAAACTTTTAAACGCTAGCAAATATAATTCAACAATAAATTAAATAAATGATATACTACATCCAAATAAAATATTTCTCAGGAACATTAAGCTGGCTTTAGATATAAATATGTCAGTTATTGGAATAATTGGTTAAATAAAGATAATGACAAAATAATAATAAAATTCATCCCAATTCCTTTTTTAAAAGATATTTTTTAGCAAGCCAGGAATAGAAGGATGCTTCTGAACATGAGGAAGAATATTTAATTTAAAACAATAGCCAGCCATTTTCTTAACCATAAAGCAAGCACTAAAGGCATTTCCATTAGAAACAGAAATAAGATAAAGGCTCCTTCTGTTCCCACTATTATGTAATACTATCTTCAAACAGTGCATTAATATTTTAAAAAGAAAAGAGATATAATTATTGGAAGTGAAGAGACAACATAATGCTATGCAAATAGTATCACAACATGTGACCTTAAAACTCTAAAACATCTACTGAAAAAGTATCAAGGTAGAGATCTGAAACAAAAATATCAATTGAAATATTTACTGAATATCAGTGAGAATATATTTTATATAGAAAAATAACTTCTATTCAATATTTTAATAAGATATAAAAACCTACAGATAAGCTTACGTGCATGACCTATATGAAAAAAAAAATCACCAAACCAGGTTGTGGGACATAAAAGTAGAGAAAAATATGATGTTCCTGGATGGAAAAAATGATTATAAAAATGTCAAATTAATGTATGGGTCTAAATGCAATTCAAATCTCAATAGGATTTTAAAATATTTGGCAGCATGATGATAAAAATTCATCTGGAGCCAAAAATCCACATGAAATGCTAAGGAGACCACAAAAAGGAAGAATGATCAATGAACATCAGCCCTACCAGATATACATTTTAAGGCCATAATAAATAAAATAGTGTGGCTGAATCATGATACAGTTGCAGTGACCAATGGCAGGTGATTCCCAGGTGGTAGAATCTGATTGGCCTGGCTTAGGTCAGGTAGCCTCTCTGGTCAAATCAGCTACGGCCTGAGGGCTGAAGTCACATAGGGAAACACACAGCTATTTATGGGCTATGGAAAGGCACATCTCAAAGATGAGAGTGTTGGCAGCAAAAAGTGACTGCATCTCTGATATAAGGAAAAGAACATCAAGTGTAGCTAAGAAAATCGAACCTTTATTTTATTTTTTTTATAAATAAATTTTTATTTTAATGGGGTGACATCAATAAATCAGTGTACATATATTCAAAGAAAACATTTCCAGTTTACCTTGTTATTCAGTTCTGCTGCATACCCATCACCAAAAGAGAGATCGTCCTCCGTCACCCTCTATCCAGTTTTTTTTGTACCCCTCCCCCTCCCCTTCCTCCTCTCCCTCCTTCCTTCCCCCCTCCCCCTGTAACCAACACACTCCCATCCATGTCCCTTAGTCTCGCTTCCATGTCCCACGAACCTTTATTTTACACAGGGTGGCTGTAGACTTTGAGGTCATTAGCAAATAGATGGTTGTTGAAGTCATCAGTTTAGAGGAGGCAACCAGATAGGGAGACTGCATGCTGTAATACAGAGAGCAGAGGACCAATGTTCCAATCCTGACTGTGATAGGAGAACTTCACAACTCACTGAAATGTGATTTCCAACCTACAGGAATAAAATCTCTGCTTAAGGGGTGGGAATGTTTGGAACTGTTTTTCCAGGACATTCATATGCTTCCTGGCATTGTCCATGGCTAATATCTGGGAACAAACTTAACAGCTCTAATAGGCTCAGTTCCAGCTCTAACATTTGTACCTGTGCGTGTGGAAGAAGAAAGTATATGTCACAAAATTAGGGGATATTTCATCGCTTTATATTCATTTTGAAATATCCCTTAATTTTTGTGAGCAGTATATATCTCTGCTAAAGACTGCCTGACATCTAACTGGTCTTGATCCCCACACGAGGGATTTAAGTACCTTCACATTACCATAGTCGAGAGTCCTCAATCTGTGGTAGCAGTGAAGCTATGAGGGTCTATGAAAGGATATTCAAAAAGTAAATACACATTTATATAAAATTAATTAAGTGATTGGACAAATAAAACCTTAAGTATCAGACTTAATGCTCAATGGCATGTTACTCAGATGTTTTCTTTCTCAACTTTTTCCATAGCTGTTTGTTTAACCCCAAATATAAGGTGATCAACTTTTTTACAATGAAAAGCAGGACAAAAATAAATTGAAGAAAACAATATCGTAAATAAAAGAAACATTTTATTCATTGCAACAATAATACACTATAATATGATAAATGCATAATAAAACATTTGTAATATTTTATATTGTAATTATGCTTACATGACTATTAATTTTTATAATAATTATAAGAAAAAAGTACTCATTTAGCTACTGATCCTTGACAAATCGTCATGTCAAATACATCACATGCAATGGATCGACTCTGCATCGATCGAATACAGACATTTACAGATTAATCTTCCAATATCAAAATGGAGGACATGTCAGAAGACACTTTTCTAGGAAGGACAGAACTTACAAAAGAAAGACTGTCCTCCCTAAAAGAGGATGGTAGGTCACCTAACCAAATTCATCCTTAAAAGTCTGATTTTATTCTCAATGGAAAGAGAAGCCACTGTGCCAGGACAAGATCTAGGCAGGAATGAAAAACAAATGATAATGACTGTGGACCATGTGTATTCCTCACGTAGCACAGGTCAAGTTGACTTCCCACCACAAAACAGCCTTAATGGAACAGTGAGCAGAAAGCTAAGGTATAGACATCTTATCTCTTGGAGGAGACACTGTTCATCCAATGAAACTGTAGGATAAAACCACAGTTAGGACTGGGTTCCATGTCAGTAACCATGGTAATCTCATTTTGTGGAATGAGATTGTGAAAAAGCTCAAATCATAGCTCACCTGGGCTTCATTCCACAAACACTTATTGAGTTTCTCCCATGAGCCAAATGCTTTTCTGAAGATGCTCACAGCCTAGTGAGAAAGACAGACAGCTAGAAAACAATATAAGAGCATAGTAATGCATAGGCACACATAGCCACTGTGGAAGCATATAGAACACCCATCCCTCCTTCCAGGAAGAGGCCTATCTGGTAAGGCTCCTCTTCTCTGCCTAAACACAGGACATACATTTTCCTTCATGAAGGCGCCCCCACCATCACCAAGAAGAAAAGAGAAATTCTTAACCCATAGATGGAAAGTCAACACCAAGATGTGTTTGTGTAAACAGGCCTTACTAAATTTACCCTTATCTTCCATTAGTTCCCCCATATATTTTCCAGTCACTTCTCCACTTCTTATCATACCTTGGAGCCCAAACCCCCTTCCCTTTGTTAAAATAGTAAATAAATCTCCGAGTCTAATAACTTTCATGAGTTTTACTTCTTTTCTTTGAGTTCTTGTACATGTAAATGTTAATTTAAAAATTTGTGCCTTTTCTCCTGTTAATTTGCCTTTTGTTAGTTTACTTTGGAGACCCCCAGATACTGAACCCAAGAGGGCAGGAGAAACACTTTTTCTCCCCAACAGGTCCCCTAGAGCAGTGGTCCCCAACCTTTTTGGGCCACGAACCGGTTTAATGTCAGAAAATATTTTCACGGACCAGCCTTTAGGGTGGGACGGATAAATGCACAAAATAAAATTATGTGACCGGCGTAAAAACTGTGGTATTTTTAAATATAATTGTCGAACTTACGAGACAAGCGTCAAGAGTGAGTCTTAGACGGATGTAACAGAGGGAATCTGGTCATTTTTAAAAAATAAAACATTGTTCAGACTTAAATATAAATAAAATGGAAATAATGTAAGTTATTTATTCTTTCTCTGAGGACCGGTACCAAATGGCCCATGGACCGGTACTGGTCCGCGGCCCGGGGGTTGGGGACCACTGCCCTAAAAAAGTGAGAAAGATTGGGTCTGGGATGAATATATTTTACAAAAGACACAACATCTCATCTTCTGAGACAATAGAAAAATAGCCAAGAATGGGTATAAATATAGGTGTTTATAAGGAAAATGCTGGGAAGATGAAGGAAGCTATGCCTGGCGGGGCCTCATTTCCTGTGATAAAGTGAGAGGCACTCTGAATGAGACCGTCCCTCTGACCCTACATTGCTGTCCTTGAACCAACAGAGCTGTAAGGACCGGGCTGTTCTTTCCTGTCTGACAGATCCTGAGTTATGCTTCACTAAGCATAATCGATACCCACAAGCCCTCACACTTGATCTGTTGAACGAGAGTTAAAGAAATTTAGACACTATTTTACCAAAAAAAAAAAAATTTAAACTTAATTCAGGACTTGTTATATACTTTGAGACTGAACAATCCTTTTTCCTTTACCCCTGCTCTCATCTCTTACATGAATTCTTTATCATGAGGATCCTAAGTCTGTTGAATAAACAGTCCTGCCAGCTTTCTCTATGAGCTGTGAAGACATGTCCAGATGTGACTACATCTCAGGGCAAAAAAACAAAGCCAAGCTTTAAGCTGAGTCCCTGGCTATGCAAGTTTATAAGAATATTTCATGTCCTAGACCCATGGATTCACTCAGTAAGAGGTGAATCTAAAAAGTTAAATGTATAAAAGACTCTAAAAGGAGGTGAGTAATATAAAACAGCAAATGAGAAGGCACAATGTATGCCATATTCATCTTGTCTCACTGAGAATCATGACTTTAAAAAAAATAGACAAACACTCTGGCCGGTTGGCTCAGTGGTAGAGCGTCGTCCTGGCATGCAGAAGTCCTGGGTTCGATTCCCGGCCAGGGCACACAGGAGAAGCACCCATCTGCTTCCCCACCTCTCCCCCTCTCCTTCCTCTCTGTCTCTCTCTTCTCTTCCCGCAGCTGAGGCTCCATTGGAGCAAAAGATGGCCCCGGGCACTGAGGATGGCTCCTTGGCCTCTGCCCCAGGCGCTAGAGTGGCTCTGGTCGCGACAGAGCAACGCCCCAGATGGGCAGAGCATCGCCCCCTGGTGGGTATGCCGGGTGGATCCCAGTCAGGCGCATGCGGGAGTCTGTCTGACTGCCTCCCCATTTCCAGTTTCAGAAAAATACACACACACACACACACAAAAAATAAACAAACATGCAAATAATTTTTATTTACCCCTCAAAATGCATTGATCAAAGAAAATGTAGTTTCTTTGTTTTCTACCATTAATTAATTTTAGAGACCAGTTTTGCTCCAATCCAGTAACCATGATTTAACTCAATAATTCAGGCAATTTCTATATTAAGTTTATTGGGGTGACATTGCTTAATGATTTATAGAGGTGTCAAGTTTATAATTCTCTAATACATCATCTGTATATTGCATTTTGTGTTTGTCAGATTTCCTTTTGTCACCATGTATTTGACCCCCTTTATTTCTTTACCGCTTCCTCCCCACTCCCCTTTCCCTCTGGTAACCACCATACTGTTATCTGTATCTCTAAGTTTTTGTTTGTCAGACAGCCTGTTTAGGTAGCTGTTTCTTTTCGGTAATACTCAGTCTTTCACATATTCTCCCTTCTTTTGTTTCTAAGAGAGCACATGGCTATAGGGTGCTTATTGTGTGTAATCTCTTGATGAATTATAAGGAAAAGACAGAGCCCTTGCATTCACACAATGTGTTCTTGATCAGTGCTTCTAAAATTTAAAATGTGACCTGAGTTATTTTGTAACAGTACAGCTTTTGGCCTGGGGTTATAACCCAAGATTCTGCATATCTAACCAGATCCCAGGTGATACTGATGCTGCTGGACTTAAATACATGTTAAATAGTGAGGTCCTAAATTCTTGCAGGTCTCTGCTACCACATGTCTAATCTGCTCAGCTTCTAGGCTGGTGACCACTGAAGTATGACTGGCATCCATAGTCTCAGCCACCTTCTATCTGTTACAAAATCTTTGCACATTGGGGGCTTCTTTGACTCTACATAGCTCTGGTCCCCTCTTAGATCATGTGCATCCACTCATTAGAACATGAGGGAATGTCTGGATTCCCCGAATGCCATTCGAGACTTAGGAGCACAGGGTACAACCTCACACTCACCTAACCAGCTTCCTCCCACCACTTTTTGCCATCCCCTGTGCCATATTGGAAGAGGTCACACATCAGACTTCTTCACGCTTACAAATTCCTCTAGCTCCATGCAGGCATTCATTGTACAGGAGAAAAAATTTATTTTCCTACTGCTCTGCTGGGTTCTCTTGCTGGGGCCTTGGAAATTATACTGATAAGGAATAGATTAACAAAAGAAAAGCCACAAATTTATCTAAATTTTATGTGGCACATGAGCCTTCATAGGAAATAAAGACCCAAAGAAATGGTTAAACCTGAGCTTTTACTTTTTTAAACCTGAGCTTTTTTATATATACAAAGTTTGATGAAAAGTGAAAAGTCTTTGGGAAAACAGGAGAGGACAAACGTGTATGAGCTATGGGTGGTAAAATGGGGAGACCTAGTAAGGGCTGATCATCCAGATTCCTCTCGTCACCCCTCCATCTTTATAGATAAGGAAGCTCCGCTCCTTTCCCCCTGTTATAGATAGGTCACCTCTTCTGTGAGGGCCTCATGATCTGGCTCAGCAGAGGAGGGGAAGGTCAGCGTCTTTCCTGCTTCTTCTGTTTCTCAAATTCCTTCAGCTTAAGGTGCTCATGGTGCCAAGGCACCATATTTTGGGATGGCATATTTTGGACCCCCGTTACCATTCACCTCTCACTCCCATAGTTTTCTCACATCTTGCTGGATGTTTCTGGAGTCTTGTATCAGAGTGAAGCTTCAAGAAAGAGAAAGCAGAACCATAAATGCCTCCTCCTGGCCCCACATCCGCCTCTTTTCTTGCTGTGGCCCACCTGAGCAAGAAGGGCTGGATGTTTTGTTTCCTCTCTATCACATACTGAGTTATGCCTCCCTGCTGGGTTGAAGCCCCTAAATTCATATGTTGAATCCCTAATCTCCAATGTGATCTAATGATGTTTGCTGGGGCTTTTGGCAGGTAATCAGGTTTAGATAAGGTCAGATACGATTAGTGCTTTTATACAGAGATGAGGAAACCCAGCTCTCCTTCTTCACCCTGTGAGGACACAGCAAGCAGGAAGGTGGCTATGAACTAGAGGAGGGTCTGCACCAAGAACCCAACCATGCTGGCATCCTGACCTCGAACTTCCAGGCTCCAGGTCAGTGAGGAGTAAATGTTTGCTTTCTCTTTACCTCCCAATCTATGGTATTCTATTACAACTGCCCAAACTGACCAAGACACTCCCTAAGCTTAATGAAGTCCCAGGAGGTCTGACGCTTGATCTGTTGAATGACAAGCAAAGAAATTTAGAAACTCCGTTATTTAAAACAAAAACAAAAACAAAAACACCTTATTTCCAAGACTTGCTATAGAGTTTGAGACTCAACAGCTCTCTTTCCTAGGCAAGATTCATTCTCTCCTTCCCTGGAGCAATGAGTCTCAGAGGGGGAAAGCTATGTGGAAACATGATCTAAGGAGGAAATAAAATTATATTGGCTTACTATATTAAATTTATTATTTCTATAATATACTTATATATCTCATAAGTGTTAGTTCATGTAGCCCATTTTTGTTCCTCCTTCCTTCTGACTTAATTATAATAAAGTGTTTACCTTACCTCACACTCCTGTCCTCTTATATTAGAATCTAGCCCTTTCTGGAGTCCCAGCTTTCCAGCCTCACGTTCACTGATATTATGGTACTGACAGAAGGAGTCTGACAATTCCAGAGACTTAAGCCAGTGGCACAATCAGTGTCCTCTTCCAGAGTGCATCTTCATTGAATAGAAAGAGCACCCAGTCTGCCGGGCCCGATCCTGTGAACCTGCACTGAACAGCTCTGCTGCTACTTCAGTAATTGTTGTTGCCGCTGCTGCGCATGATAATGAGCTTTTTATTTTTGAAGAGGCTTTATCTGTTTAAAAAATATATATATCTGATTATTTATTGTCTAGGTGCTCTGACTTCCGTAAGGTCAAAATTAACCTGTTGTAAGGGGAAAAGCATTTCTCCTAGTCTGGAATATCCTTTCCCCACTGTCTACCCTGAAAATTCTAACTTCATCTTTTAAACTCAGCTACAATGTTGCCCACCTTAGTCAGTCCTCACTCCACCAGGAAAACTTAAGTCTTCTTTGTTCTATGTTGTTGCTGTATCTTGTAAGCACCTCTATTATCATACTGTTCAGAGCGAGTCAGGCATACCTGCCACCATGTCTGTCTCATCTACAGAATTCACTGCCTCAGTCCCCAGTCCACTGTCTGGCACACAGTCATTGATCAATAAATGCTTGTCAGCTGAGTGAAAAAATGAATAAATGAGTGGCTCTCAAGTGCCAGAGATCCCACAGGCAGGAGAAGCCATGCTGGAATTAACATTAGACTGTGACCCCAAAGCCAGCCTTTGCCCTACACCACACTGCTTTGCACTTCTGGAATTTCGGATTGAGAAAGCATATCCTGTATCTATGAGATGTAGGAATGCACGGCCATGTTCATGAGTCTTATGTTTTCCAGTCCTCTCTCTCCTTCTTACCCTTGCTTTGATGAGAAGCAGGTTCCTCAGAATTGCCACTGGGATTTATTTTTAGAGTGAGTGTTAGCAAAAGAGCAGGGTGGACTGTCACCAGACTGAGCCCTAAAGAATTAACAGCAAAAAAAAAAAAGTCTGAGATGTCCTAAGTTATATCACAGCAGGCCATAGGACGGAAGGAAAAGATAAGAGGACTTAACAACTGCAGGGCAAAAACCACCAAAAGACTGCCTACATTCCTGAATGCATATAGGCTGGAACTTTGAAATAATATCCAGGCGGCTATTTGCACAAGGATCTAAAGAGAATAACCAGTAGTTGACCAGCAGCTACACTGGCCTCCAGATACCCGCACATCTTGTTATGGGTGATCTTCCCCGACTGCTGTCCACACCAATCCTAAAGAGCAAACACTTCCTTCTTATGGACTGTGCACCTATCCCAGAACTAGCTCTGCCTCAGCTTCTCCCACCGCTTTCTCTGTAGCCAATGTAAACTCTTTCAAAAACGCCTATCTTTCTTCCCCAAACTTGAGGTATAAAGGAGCCCATCTATTTCAGGACGGAAGACATTTATTTGCCTTCCGCATCTGGCCCTACAGCTGGTGGTTCAGATTGCTCGCCCAGGACCCGGTCTTCCTTCTGGCTAGCATATGACTCCATGAACCCTTTTTTGTTAGAAAAGCTTTGGCCATGAAAGTTTTTTGTTTAACAATCTCAAAATCAAGATATAACTTTCCTTGAAGTCTTCCTATAAGAATTGCTTGCATTTCTTAAATAGTTATTGTGTGCTTGCCATGTTAGTAAGTTGGACATACTCTACTTCATTTTATCATAAGAATTATGTGTTCCTTTGAGATTAGTTTTATTAGTATACTTTATTTCACAAACGGGCAACTGAGACTTAGAAGAGATAATGCTAAGTGCCCAAGGCCACATCATTTTAGCATAGTAGAATTGGGACCCGGGACTGTCCAGGCCTGCCTGATGCCAAAATCTACTCTCCTAAGGTAATGGAGCCCACCAGGAAAAGACCAGTAGGGAAGAGGGAAAGGAAATTAATTATAAATAAATATTTGTTGGGGGTAATAGACATCTGGCAAGCTTTGTGGCCATCCAGCATTTTTGAACACCTTTCCTCTATTTGGACAATTTTTATATTAAGAGTCCTGCCTCCCGAAGGTGAAACCAGACATCTACTGTTGTGCAAAAATGGAAAATGCTATTCAACACACAGAACAGGATTAATTGAATGAATTAATGAATGGAGCTCACAAAGATGGAAGCAATAGCAGGTATGCAGGACACTTATCCATTTTTATTCCAAGGTGGTGGCCTGAGATCTAACAAGGCCAGACAGCAGACTCAGAGAGAAAGTCCAATCTTCAGCCCCAAGGCTTATGAGCTACAGGACTAGGGAAGCACTGGCCCCTCCCATCGGGTAATCAAAAATGAGAGTACTGTGGTAATATAGCATGGTAGAACATTGGCTCCAGCCCAACCCTTGTCTTTCATGGCTTTGAAGACCAACAGGCCTTCCTCTGGTATAACGTGGTGCTGGGGATTGAGGCTTGCCATTGTAGTTGTGCGATTCAATTTGCTATTGGACTGAACCCCAGCAACCAAGCAGCATTCAAGTCTAAGGAAGTATCAGCCCTTCCTATGATATGATCAGAGTGCTAGGCTCTAAGCCACATGGTTGACCAGAATTGACTGCTGTAAGCACTAAGCTATCCCCAGTTTGCATTAAGTTTGCAGGGGAGCAAACACATTTTCTAGAAGGCAGACTGCAGAACAGATTTCCCCTTTCTCTCCCTTGCTTTCCCAGCCTCCCTTGCAGTAAGTTCACAGATGTGTGATGTAGGCTCTGCCAGTCAGACATACACATGTGAGACTTTGATTTAAATGAGAGTAGGGTGAGACTACAGGAGCATGAAATCCATTTCCTGGAGAAGCTGATAAGAGAGGCCCCTGGTTTTTGAGAACAACAGACGTGGTGACTCTGGAGTCCAGGGCCCAGCGTCGGCCATGCTGTTATGGTGCCGGCACCAAGAGGAGGCTGCAGCCTAGAGGGGTGTTTCTGGGATGGAACCATGCTGGAGTGTGATATTGTTTCTCTCCTGTGCAGGTGCCCTCCAAGCTGATCCGGCCCTCCTGGAAATTCTCTGAGTTACCCAATACCTGGAATAACCTTATCCTATGCTTCGATCATCTGAAGTAGGTTCTGTTGTTTGCAACTTTGAAGTAGAGTGATCATTGACCATTTATTTTGTCCTCGGCACTGTCCCACTTACCTCACAGGATTCCCACACAAAACCAACAATTGGCGCTACTGAAAAAAAATGTTGTAAGTCAGTGACATGAGATGAGGCTGACAGAAAGGAGATCGTGAAGGCTCTCGTTTGTCAGCTGCTTAGTTTGGGCTTTCTCCCATAAGTATGCTGTACACGCCCCACACCATATGCGAGGTGTATACCACACTGCAGGTGAGATGTACACCACACTGCATGTGAGATGTACACCACACTGCAGGTGAGATGTACACCACACTGCATGTGAGATGTACACCACACTGCATGTGAGATGTACACCACACTGCAGGTGAGATGTACACCACACTGCAGGTGAGATGTACACCACACTGCAGGTGAGATGTACACCACACTGCATATGAGATGTACACCACACTGTATGTGAGATGTACACCACACTGCAGGTGAGATGTACACCACACTGCAGGTGAGATGTACACCACACTGCATGTGAGATGTACACCACACTGCAGGTGAGATGTACACCACACTGTATGTGAGATGTACACCACACTGCAGGTGAGATGTACACCACACTGCATGTGAGATGTACACCACACTGTATGTGAGATGTACACCACACTGCATGTGAGATGTACACCACACTGCAGGTGAGATGTACACCACACTGTATGTGAGATGTACACCACACTGCAGGTGAGATGTACACCACACTGCAGGTGAGATGTACACCACACTGCATGTGAGATGTACACCACACTGCAGGTGAGATGTACACCACACTGTATGTGAGATGTACACCACACTGTATGTGAGATGTACACCACACTGCAGGTGAGATGTACACCACACTGTATGTGAGATGTACACCACACTGCAGGTGAGATGTACACCACACTGCAGGTGAGATGTACACCACACTGTATGTGAGATGTACACCACACTGCATGTGAGATGTACACCACACTGCATGTGAGATGTACACCACACTGTATGTGAGATGTACACCACACTGCATGTGAGATGTACACCACACTGCATGTGAGATGTACACCACACTGCAGGTGAGATGTACACCACACTGCATGTGAGATGTACACCACTACCTGGCTGGAACAGCTTCTATGAGGCACCAGCATCCACAGACCTTTCCGCCAGCTCTCCTTTGTAATCCCACTGGAGCAGCTGGACATGCAAATCCTCTCAAGTTCTCCTCACAATCTCTGACTCATTCTGTATCTCATTGCTTTAGAGGAAGTGGCTAGAGGTTGCTCTCTGGCCCTGTGATTCCTCTCTCCACAGGCCTTCGTGCAACTGCCCACAGTCACGCAATCTCTAATTCCTACACTGAATTCATGACTTTCAGAATACATAGTTTTTCCCTGACTGAACTGTGACTGATACAATCAGTAAAATAAAAAGTGGGATAAGCAATAATGTGAGGTAAAAATAAATCTGAAGTGCACAATTCTGTTCAAAGCAGGCTAGAATAATGAAAAAAAAAATTGGAGCAGGAATCATAAAGGATTGGGTTCTACTCTCAGCTTTGCCCCTTACAGCTGTTTGATGTTCAGTATGTCAACGTGAGAACCGTCCAAGCCTGTAGAGAATTTTCATTGGATTACATGAGCCAAACTGACAATAGTTGCCAGGAAGTAAAATCTCATTGGACTGAGAAAATGCTTTGGAGAATGGCAGTTTGGTATCTTATAGTATTTTATACATTAGAATCAAAGGAAGAGCTGTAAGGGAGGTCACATAAAATTCATTGGTGGTAAATTAAAGAGTCAGGAGAAAGAAAAGCAAAGAAATTTCTGAGACGGGATAAAGGGTAAAATGGAGACAAGTCCTTTTTCACATGGGTGGGTAGAGGATGGTTAATGCACATTTCCAGCACATAGAGATGGAATGCCAGTAACAAGATAACAAAAAGGTAATCTATTGTCTCTTGCTCTCATGCATGAGTGTCCCTGAGAGGTCTGGAAAATCAGATACTCTTGACATTCCAAAGGTAAGTTATCTTAGATACAAAAAGGCAATAGACAAGATCACTTGAGGTAAAGATTGAACTTTGTCAAGGAAGCTGCAGGCCCAGGACGTGACTACCCTCCACGATGCACTTCTAGTTAGGAATTTTTATGTTCAGACCATGTCATGTGGTTACTTTCAATGTCTTGAGTTTGAGGGCCCACCGTGCAGGCCTCCAGAGTTTGCCAGGTTGAGTAGGTGGCCCTTTTTTTATCCACAAGTTAATCACCTCAACATCTCTGAGCCTCCGTTGTCTCATTTTTAAGTGGACTTAATAATACTTACTTCATGAGTTTGGTGAGAGCATAGTTGACTCAAATCTCAAGCCCTTTTCACTTTATGACCAACATTTAGAAATCAATGTAATTAAGATGTGTTTGTGACCCATTTCAACTAAGACTTCTCATTTTTAATTTTTTTTTTTTTTTGTGACAAAGACAGAGAGAGTCAGAGAGAGGGTCAGAAGATAGGGACAGACAGACAGGAAGGGAGAGAGATAAGAAACATCAATTCTTTGTTGTGGCTCCTTAGTTGTTCATTGATTGCTTTCTCATGTGTGCCTTGATGAGGGCTCTAGAGCAGACCGAATGACCCCTTGCTCAAGCCAGCGACCTTGTGCTCAAGCTGGTGAGCCTTGCTCAAACCAGATGAGCCCAAGCTCAAGCTGGCGACCTCGGGGTCTCGAACCTGGATCCTCCACATCCCAGTCCGATGCTCTAGCCACTGCACCACCACCTGGTCAGGCTTAATATTTATTTATAAGGATTTTCAAGGTAAAAATTGATATCTTTTAAAACACATTGTTTTGAATTAATATGAATCTACATAGAATTGTAATTATCGTGGATTTGTTCTCTCAAATTAGTTTTTAAAAGCATTCTGTGCTATGCTTCTTTTAATAGAATTCTAAGACAAGTGCAAGTTTTCATAGGCTATGGATTCTTTAGTTTTCAGAAAATAAAAATTTCATTTTTCATTTTTATAAAAATAAAAAACAATGTTAAATATAACATATCTTTTATTACTAATACTTACATAATTGCACATCTAAGCAATAAAATAAAAGCATAATAGTGGCTAAGAGTTCATTGCACTCAGATGGAGAGGTTCTTCAGTAGCTTTGAAAACAGTTCTACCAAGTGAATATTTCTCTCAGCATAAGACCTCGAGGAAGATTTGGCTCTTTGGGTCTCAGTTTCCTCATCAATTAGCACAAGGAAAGCTTAATATGCACTCTCCAAGTTTTATTAGTCTAGGACCATGAATGTATTGGCAATAAATAACATTTACTCACCAAATGAAAAACGGGTGATAGTCTTCCCAATCCGTGACTGTTTTAAAAGAATCATAATAGCATTGTGTATAAAGTAAGGCATTTCACTGAGTGCTTTATATCCTTTATATAATTCAATCCTCATAATCTCAGCGATGGCAAAATTATTTTTGTTCCTTCTTTTTCAGACAAGGAAACTGAGGCAGAGTAAAGACAAATACAATTGCAATGGCAGCTAGTTAAGAAGAACAGAGGCTAAGGAAATACCAAAGTGTGTTGAAGGATTTTGTTTTTTGTGTTTGTTTTGGTGTTTTGGGGGGTTATTTTTTCAGAAAGAGGAGATTAGAGAGAGAAAGAGAAAGAAAGTGGGTGGGGGGAGCGGGAAGCATCAACTGTAATAGTTGCTTCTTGCATGTGCCTTGATTGGGCAAGCCTGGGTTTCGAACCTGAGACTTCAGCATTCCAGGTCAACACTACCCATTGTGCCACCACAGGTCAGGTAGAAGGATTTTGGCTCTGGGAGTCAGACTGGCCTGAGTTCAAATCTTGGCTCTACCATTTAGTACCTTTGTGGTTTGGAGCCAAATTGCTTAATCCCTCCAACCATCTATTTTTTTCATCTGTTAAATGGTGATGATGTCAGTTGTACTTACCTTCAAAGAGTGCTGTGGAGATGAAATGAAATAATTTGTTTAGTGTTCAGTAAGTGATAGCTGTGCTGGAGATGTTAATGATTTATATTACATCCCAACCTGCTTTCTTTTTTTTATTTTATTTTTTTATTTATTCATTTTAGAGAGGAGAGGGAGAGACAGAAAGAGAGAGAGAGAGAGGAGAGAGAAGGGGGGAGGAGCTGGAAGCATCAACTCCCATATGTGCCTTGACCAGGCAAGCCCAGGGTTTCGAATCGGCGACCTCAGCATTTCCAGGTCGATGCTTTATCCACTGCGCCACCACAGGTCAGGCCCAACCTGCTTTCTTTTAACAATGCCTAGGATCCTAAACACACTAGCATTTAAAAACTTAAGTACCACACCCCAATATTGTTAGACAAATGTTAACCTTTTCATTGATTAGAAAGAATAATTCTACATAACTGACCAAGCTATTTCACATTTTATATGTACTCAAAGTCCAAAAAGTTGGCTCTTCTGACAGACTGCTGTACATCATATTTACAAACACTTTGCACCGCTCACTGGAAGGCACCTAGGAATCCAGAAGAAACTTTTCAATACGCTAATTAAACAGTTAATGAATTGTTCCTGCACTCAAAAAAGGTCAGAGGAATGTATCAGCTGTCTTTCATCAATTAGAAAATACTGGCAACCTCTTCTGACCTTTCCCCTACTTTACCCAGAAGAACTGAGGATGCCCATCAGGAATTAACGGATAATCCTTCACCCAGTTGCCTAAGAACACAAACCTCTTGATACCTTTGAGCTCAGCTGTTCTCAGTAAGTACAGAAATGCCCTGAGAATGTATTTAAATTTTTGTTTGTCTGCAGTTTGATAGAAGAGTGTTTTATTGTTGGCCCAATTGCTCAGCAAAACAATAAAAAAATAAAACAAACAAACAAACACCTTGGTTTAACTGTTGATTTCCTCTAAGTCACTGAGCATAGGGGTTGTAGCTTGATAAAGTCATTTACTTGCTGGCTGGCTATAGTCAAATCACGCCAGTGGATATTGCTGGAGTTTTCCATGTGGGATATGACGATGCTTACTTCTTTATGGAATTGAGGTAAACTGTAAATTTACCCATATTACCTTGCAAGGGGATTCTTAAAACTTTATTTCATCTTTAGGGCTTCAAAATATAAAATTCTAGCCTGACCAGGCAGTGTCACAGTGGATAGAGCATCAGCCTGGGACACTGAAGACCCAGGTTCAAAATCCCGAAGTCGCAGGCTTGAGCATGGGGTTGCTGGCTTGAGTGCAGAGTTGCCAGCTTGAGCATGGGATTATAGTCATAACCCCAGTGGTCGCTGGCTTGAACACAAAGGTTGCTGGCTTGTAGCCCAAGGTCACTGGCTTGATCAAGGGGTCACTGACTCAGCTGGGGTCACTTGACCCCTCCACCAAGGCACATATGAAAAAACAATAAATGAACAACTAAGCTGCCACACTACAAGTTGATGCCTCTCATCACTTCCTTCCTATTTGTCTGTCCCTGTCTGTTTCTCTTTCTCTTGAAAAATAAATAAATAAGAAAAAATAAAAATAAAATATAATTCTATTTAAGTTTGTAGTAAAGAAAATATCACAATGAAAATAAAATGATGGAAGTCCATTTGGATATAAAAATTCATGATTGTGGCATCAATACTAAAGAGAGAAAGAGGTTGGGAATACAATAACTTGTATATTATGCCTCCTGTCCTTTTTACTTTATTTCCCCTTTTCTTTCCTCTTTTGTTTCTCTTCTCTGAACCTTGAAGACAAAGGGATTAGCTGAGAATGTAGTCTGTGCCTATTCAAAATCAGGAAAAAAAACTGAGATAGAAAAGCTCTAGACTCCCAGCCAGCCAGCCAGCTGCCATCCAATCAATAAACATATACTGGGTATTTGTTGAACATCTGTATAAATGCCATGCTAGAGATATATAAACAATCCTGGGTTGTTCATGCTGAGTGAAATAAGCCAGTCAGAGAAAGACAAGTAACATATGTTTTCATTTATCTGGGGAGTCTAATGAACAAAATAAACCAGCAAACAAAATAGAAAGTCTCATAGAGAACAGACTGACTGCTGTCAGAGGGGAAGGGGATTGCAGGGATGAGTGAAAAAGGTGACGGGATTAAGGAAATGAAAACCTCATAGACACAGACAACATTATGATGATTACCAGAGGGAAAGGGGTTTGGGAGGATGTAGAAGAGGGTAGAGGGCTGATAAATGGTGATGGAAGGAAATTTGACTTAGGGTGATGAATAAAGAATATAATATACAGGTGATGTATTATAGAATTGGGCACTTGAGACCTGTATAATTTTATTAACTGTCACCCCAATAAATTCACTAAAAAAGAAAAAAAAAGACCATTATAGATGAAATTCTAGACTTGGTGCATTGACCCTACCAGACTTTTCCCAGAATAAGTAGCACTTGTAATAGAGTAGAGCTTTATCAGAGGCAGTTTCTGTCTATAAGTACATCTTATGAAATACTAGAGTGGAAGAAGTCTTAGAGACAATTTCTCAAATGAAATAAGTACACATCATTTTATAGATGAGGGAACTGAGCCCCACAAGGTTGAAACACCTTGAACAAGTTTACACAATTTGCAGATAAACTAGCTAAAGATTCTTTGCTTATAAAATAACTCTACTTTATAAAATATTTCAATTGATGTTTACAATATAAATTTCCTACTGTCACTATGTTTAAAAAAACCTATTAAATTGTTAAAATTTTTATTTGTATACTATTCAAGAAAGCATTTATTGCAGCTGTATATAAAACAGTTTGGACACATGACTTATGATACCAGAAATTTAGAGTCTTTTCAATGAATCAGTGGACTTTGACAGCCAAATCCCAATATCTGGAGAAGTAGAGACATTTGCCTCATACAAATCATAATATTCCTGTTAACTGTTCTAGGAATTTTTATAGCAATAGATGAAATCCTGATTGCTGTAATTCTTGTATTAGGTGATTTTTAATCATTTCATTTTCTAAGTCAGAAATGTTTAAGCAGTTTCTCTTAGAGTGCAATTATTTTCATCAATCTTTCTGCATATCTAATGGAAATGATCACGCACCAGCAAAGATCTTATGTCAGCCACCTCAGTGAACTAGCCTTTTCGAGCAGGAGAGCACAGCTGACTAGGAGAATTTAAAGTGTGGCATTCTTTACATTTTCATTTTGCTCTTTGCTTTTGTTTGAATTACTGAGTTCAGTTCTTCAACTCATGGGCCAGCTTTTCTATATCTTTAGATTGTATTTCTCGATGGAAGCTGATTCTCAATTTTTTGCCACCTCCTATCCCCCATCCCTGTAAATACTCAGGAAGCCACTGCAGAGGGACCAAAGCTCCAGTGAGTTATAGCTGATGGTGGGTATTGTTGAATATATATATTCAAAACTGTGATTTCTGTGTGCTTTCTTGTGCCAACTTTTATTTCATTGCTTTACAGAAGACTAAGAAAAGTGTAGGGGTGAGAGAGGTAATTGTCTTAAAAGCTATATCAGTTGCAAGGAAAAAATGTATTCTTATATCAGGGTAACATAAAGCCATAGATCCCCCAAACGAAAAAGGTACAAAAGAACAGAAACATAAAAGTGTCAGAAGAAAAATACAATGCTCATGAGGTTAGTAAAGATGTTAACTTTTGGACTAAAAATTAAAACATCAGTGAGAAACTTTTTTTCACTAATAAAAGCAGCAACAACTATTACATTTGTGTTCAACACTTACTAGAGTATGGTGAAATGGGCACTCTGTTTTGGTTGGCATATCTTATATCAGTTTAATATTTCTGGATAGCTATTTAACAGTACCGATCAAAAGTCTTTAAAATATGCATACTTTATACCACTTCTGAGGACCCCCTCCCCCAAGGAACTAGAGATAATGGCAAAAATTAATGTATGACAAATTACTTTGGTGTTGTTTGCAACAATTAAAAATTGTAACACCATCACTGTGCAAAAGAGAAGTTAAATGAATTATGGAACAGTCATAGGTTGAATGATTAAATAGTTATTTAAAATGCTGTTTCTGAAAATTTTAATAACATGGAGAAATGCTCATGATTTAACCCTTTGGAGAAATTAGGGCACAAGACAAATGTCCTGTGGAAGAGACCATGGGACTGAAAGTACCTGCCACTTCCCAATTTCCATTTTGAGAAAACCACCCTGAACCTACTGTTACCTTAGCTTGTGATAAGGTAATGATGACACGACCAGAGCG